>NW_027205492.1:8807433-9139933 GCF_024711535.1 Dipodomys merriami | reverse complement strand
GGCAAGGTAATGAGTACATTTCTTATCAAGCATTGTTGCCTCCTCCTTTGTTTCCCCTTCCCATGCCTTTCCATCTCCCTCCCCCACCCCCACCCCAGTGCCAAAGTTGTAAAGTTCATTTTTTGACATAAGGTCTTGTGCATCTCATTGTTGCAATGGGTCCACCTTCCCCTCCACAAATTATACCTACATCAAATACAGTGAAAACAGGGGTTATACCATGGGGGAGGGACATACAAAGCAACAAAGAAATATAAATATGTTAGAAACAATAGCAAGAAAGAAAAAAACATTTGAGTCCTTATCTTAGGGTTCATTTCGCCTAACATCAACTTATCTGACTGTTTCTGCTTGTCTCAGACATATACTAGTTATTGCAAATAAGGGAAACCATGGGACCTATGTTTCTTTGTAACTTTGAAGCTCTGCATAAGAAATTGAGAACTGACAGGTATTTGTCAGATATTTCATGTGTTTCTCGAATTTTTGGTATTCGGCTCTAGGGGAAAGGGATAAACCAGCCTACTCAACAGTCCACGAAAGCCCACTCCCTTCTTTTTATTTTATGTTGATGTCCACTTGTTCACTTCACCTCACCCTGGTCTACACTGCTAAGGTCAGAGCCCTCTTCCTAAGAACTTTCTATACCCTGTTGTTCAAGGAACCATTCTTATCATGGTTCTCTTCTTGGTTTCTCTGCGCCACCCCCCCCAACACACACTCACACCCATTCTATTTTACACAGCAAGTAAAAAATTGCCACACAATCCTTTTTGATCAAATATGTGTGAATTAGAGGCCTGGGACTTCCTCCACGCCCCCCCATGACATCCTTGTACAAGGACGATGTCTACAACTGAAGGCCAGTCTTTCTGGATTATGGAATACATTGGGTGGAACATCTGAACAGGCTTAGAGCTTACAGTTAAATATCAATAGAAATTGATTTGGCATGGAAGTCTCCCTGGGGATTCAAGTTGTTTTATCCTCATCAGGTTCCACACATTAAACCATTTGCCTCTAAAACCATCACTGGAATCAAGATGCTCTGATTCTCCCAGGACACTGCCTAAGGGTTAGGCTGGGTGTGCCAGCCGGTGGAGAGAGTGGGCTGAGTGCAGCTGCCACTCCTCGTGTGGCCAGACCGGAACTCAGGGAAAGCTCCGGCACAGGTGGTCTGGAAGTCGCTCCCCAAAGGAAGCACATTCATCAGTGAACAAACTCACTTATCTCTGGGGACTTTGTGTCTTGGGAGAGTCACACACCTGTCATAGGGAAAACTGAGACCACCTTTCAAAGCAAACCTCATTTACTTAAAGAAAAGTGTGTGAGTCCCTTCAAGAATCTTCGGTGTACTCTCCCACGGACAGAATGATGGAACAGACAATCTCGAGTTGAGACACTTTCCTAAGACACCTGTCTGCAGATAACTGATCATGAAATACAAGTGTCTCCAGCGCCCAGGAAGAGGAATTACAAGTGCCTGCACTTCATTGGGCTAGGGTTGAGATGGATGCTTACTCCTCTCCTAGGCAAATTCTGCCCTGGTAAAGAAAGACAGTTGGATGTAACAAAGCGCCATCTTCATACTGGACTCTCCTTTCTCTCTCAACAATGGAATCTGAACCCTCAGGTCAGGGAAATGGGCAAGATACCTCTACTTCTATGGATGAAGTTGAAGCAACCTGGGAAGGAAAATAAACAATGGCAGGACAACTACTTATCTCAGAATTAGAATGCAAATATGTTATAATAAACCTAAAGTGCCTCTTATTATTTTCAAAATTATAAACATTTCTTTGTATTGATGTATACTTATTTAAAGTCAACTGTAATAATAGGTGGTATTATTAGGTAGTAATATTACAGTATAAAGAGTATTGCTAGTGTGAAGGGTAAACAAAGGAGGAGGCTGCAATGCTTGGTAAGAAATGTATGCATTATCCTGCCCATGTAATTGTAACCCTTCTGTACAGTATGTTCACAAATAAAATAAAATAATTTTTTTTAAAAAAGAGTATTGCTAATAAGATTAGAATGTGTCCAGCATGCCAGGTGAGGTTCTGAGTTACAATAGCCCTGTGGAGGGAATCATTGCATTTTATGACAGGGAAAACTGAGTCCTGGAGAAGATAAAGGTTTTGCAGAATCTCGTAGTGCTGGTAAGGAGAGGAGGGTTAGGATGGGGGTGTTGCTCTCTGACTTTAAGCTTTATACTCATAAGTTTACGTAGTGTGATCTCTTCTCCCTGACACACACCGTTGTGAACACACTTGTGTCTGCGTTCTCACTTCCAGACTTTGCTGTGTGTTTGTAGGTTGCTCCCTGGGACATCTCCGAGAATGCACGGATGGACGCAGACACGGTGGGGCTGCGTAATTGGGCACTGCAGTGCTTTTCAGGGTGTCAACACACCTTAATTTTTGAATAAACAAAGGGAAACAGAACATGCAAATCGAGCAAGAGCAGCTTGTGGCGGCTACTCTCGTCTCCTCACCAATCAGCTGGGAGCCCGGGGCACAGGAGCCTTGGGTCTTGGCTATGTGGAGTCCTTGTATCCATTCCTAAACCCAGCCTTTCTATCACAGTCACCCCGTGGAAGCGTGCCTGGCATTTAGCTGCATCTGTGTAGAAGAGTACTGGAAAGCTGGCATGGGAGGTAGAAACAAAAATTAACTTTGCAGTCAAAACTTGGGCGAACTTTTACACTTACTCTTCCTGAACAGGCCCTAGGTGGTTGTAAGCAGGCCCAGGCTTTTTCTTTAGAACTCGTCGCTTCCCTTCAGCTGTAATAAGAGAGGGAGAGAGAAGCGCAGAGCCACTCCAAAAACCTGCAATAGTTCATAAATATCTCTTTAAATATGAAACTGTCTAAACCCTCAGTGGCCATTACGTATTTATGAAGCTCCCGATTCAAACTTCTCTGCACATCAGCTCACTCTCTGGTCTTTCCGTATGTCAGACATGCAGCCATTCCCCCATCTCATCCCATCAGCCCCTCTCACCTCTTGGCAATCACTTTTGCATTGGCCCAACTTCCATATTAAAATTCAAGGCAACGTTCCTTTTGCCATCGAGTCTGCTCTCTGTCTACCCGCCACCTCCCCAGGAACCAGAGATGATGAACCAGAGAAGTCCTCCTTAGCACCAGCACGAGCTTTCCAGCCAAAGGCCTTTTATCCAGTAAGATGGGACCACAGGCAAGTCACCTGGCATTCACCTAGCAGTGCTAAACTACAAAGGGTTTGCCTCAGACACTTTACAGCACAAAAGCATGGAAGAAGAGTTCCAAAGTCATGAACGAACACTGCCTTTTCCATGTTTCGGTGTGTTCTGAAATGCTTTTTGTCTCTGTAATTTCTCAGTTTCTGTTCTATTCTGTATAGTACTATGACTCTTCTTCCCATTAAAAATCTATGATTTTGCACATACCAATAGAAAACATTTCCTATTCCTCATGAAAGAAGGAATGCAAATAAGACCTGCTAATTAAAACACTAATAAAAGCCACCTAAAAGAAAAGGGCAAAATGTTACTCCAAGCTGGAGCACTGTAGCTTGAGCCCACAATCACAGATTCTCAGGAGGCTAAAATTGGGAGAATTGTAATTTGAAGCCAGCCTGTGTAGAAAATTCCTGAGTCCATCTCAACCAATAGAAAGGTTTGTGTTCCAATGTATGCCTGTCACCCCAGCCATGTGAGAATTATCAGTAGAGGAGTCAAGGTCCTGATTGGTTCACACAAAAAGTGAGAGCCTATCAATAAGAAAAATAGCCAGGCACCAGTGGCTCAAACCTGTAATCCTAGCTCCTCAGGAGACTGAGATCTGAGGATTGCGATTCAAAGCCAGCCTGGGCAGGAAAGTCCATGAGACTCTTACCTCCAATAAAACACTCAGAAGACCAGAAGTGGTGCTGTGGCTCAAGTGGTATAGTGCTTGCCTTGGGCTGAAGCACACAGGGACAGTGCCCAGGCCCAGAGTTCAAGCCCCACAACTGTCAAAAAAAGAAAAATAACTGAAGCAAGGACTGGAACAAGTAGTAGAGGACCTACTTCTCAAGCACAAGACCTTGAGTTCAAACCCCAGTACTACCAAAAAGAAAGAAAAAAAGAAAGAGGGGGGGAGGGAGGGAGGGAGGGAGGGAGGGAGGCAGGGAGGCAGGGAGGGAGGGAGGGAGAAAGAAAGAAAGAAAGAAAGAAAGAAAGAAAGAAAGAAAGAAAGAAAGAAAGAAAGAAAGAAAGAAAGAAAGAAAGAAAAGAAAAGAAAAGAAAAGAAAAGAAAGAAAGAGAATTCTACTCCTGAAACTTAGCTTTGTGGATTCTAATTTGACAACAGGTTAAAGAGCCTCGTGTGTCAGGTGTGGTGCAGCTAAATCCTAGAAGTTCTGCATAGTTGAGTGTTCTCTTGTTTACTCAGTTATTCTACTCTAGCATGACTGACACCAGGCACAGGCCACAGCTTGGACAATCAAGTGAATAAATAAATGCCTTGTCTCCAGTCCCAGTGTAATAAGCAGGTGACTTAGATGCTGATTGTGGGGCGCTGTGATTAGTCTCTGAGACTAGGAACATAAGGATGCTCCATTTATTGTTCCAAATAATGGGAGAAAAAGCAATCCCCACTTATTACAGTAGGGATTTTGTTGTGTTTTGTTTTTCTGGGACTTGTACTTGCTAGTTAGGCGCTCTACCACTTAAGCCACTACACCAGGCCCTTTTCTGTGTGGGTTTTCTTTGAAAGAGCACCTCCCTCTATGCACAGTTGGACTGTGAACCTCCTATTACTGTTTCTCTTTGTTGCTGAGATGACAGGTATGGTACGTCATGCCCAGCCATTGGTTGTGATGGAGTCTCTCAAATTTTTTGCCCATATGGGCCTCAAACTGTAATCTCCAAACCTCTGCCTCCCAAATTGATATGATTACAGTCTTGAGCTAAAAAATTAGTCTGCTGTATAGAGAAATAATTATAAATCCTTTTGTGAATTGTAATATGTTTAATCTCTACAGTGGCCAAGGGTGCCCTTATGGACAGGTAAATCTTTCTCAAATGTCTTTGGGGAAAGCTGAGATTTCTTCTCATTGGGTTGATGGTAGTTAATACCACTCTATCATAGCTCACTCTTCCACAAAGAAGAAGGCAAGAAGCAGAACGAGGTACAACATAATTACTGGGCACTTTATTGAACTTCGTGAGCTATTGTATCAACATTCATACTGGAGAAAAGCTTCATACTAAGTCTGTAGATGTAAAAAGAATTCTGATGACTCTTTCCCAGCCTTATTTACCAGTTGTATTTTATTTTCCTCTTTAAAAGTAGAAACAATCCAGGTACTGGTGGTTCAAACATGTAATTCTGTAGGATTGAGATTCAAAGCCAACATGGGCAGAAAAGTTCTCAAGAGTTTAGTTCCAACCCGGCACTCCCACTTTGGGGCATTTACCCAAATGATCACAAACAAGACCATACTAAAGCTACCAGCACAACTATGTTTATTGCAGCATTATTTACCATAGCTAAGATATGGAACCAACCCAGATGCCCCTCAGTAGATGAATGGATCAAGAAAATGTGGTATATACACTCAATGGAATCTATGCCTCCATCAGAAAGAATGACATTGCCCCATTTGTTAGGAAATGGAAAGACTTGGAAAAAAATTATATTAAGTGAAGTAAGCCAGGCCCAAAGAAATATAGGTCCCATGGTTTCCCTTATTTGAAATAACTAGTATATGTCTGAGACAAACAGAAACTGTCAGACAAGTTGATATTAAGCGAAATGAACACCAAGATAAGGATTCAAATGTTTTTTTCTTTCTTGTGATTATTTCCAACATATTTATAAGATGATTTCTTTGTTGCTTTGTATGTACCTCCCCCACAGTATAACCCCTGCTTTCACTGTATTTGATGTTGATATAATTTGTGGAGGGGAAGGGAAAAAACAAACTGTTTAAATAGGGTTACAGGTGGACCCATTACAACAATGAGATGTACAAATTATGTCAAAAATAAACTTTACAACTTTGGCGGGGTGGGGGGCTGTGGGGTGGGGGCGGGGGTACTAGGGGGTGGGGGTGGAGAGGGGAAGGGATGGGAAGGGGAAACAAAGGAGGAGGCAACAATGCTTGATAAGAAATGTACTCACTAGCTTCCCCATGTAATTGTAACCCCTCTGTATGGTATTTTCACAATAATAATTTTTTTAAAAAGAGTTTAGTTCTAATTAACCAGCAAAAAGTTGGGCTAGACCATGGCCCAAGGGTAGAAAGCTAGCAGTTTGCAAGAAAACCAAGTGAGAGCTTGAAGCATTTGTGTTCAAGTCTAGTAAGGGCAATTTAAAAAAAAGAACAAAGTTGTCTGTATCTATAGAGCTCATATTTCAAACTATGTAGGATATTATTGCCTTGCATGGAGTATGTGCCCAAAACATCTTAACAATTTTCCCTTTATCAGCCTCCTTCTTTGTTTCTATTACCTTTCCTCAGGATGGTTGAAATATTTTTACTGTAGAAAAAAACTGAAAAACAAAAGATGTTTTTAATTCACATTTAAATCCTCCTGCAGAGATAAACTTTCATACTACAAACTTCTTTTTGTGTCATAGTACTGATCGTTTTCAAATATTTCTAAGTCTTGTAACATTTCTCATACCAAAAGATGGGAGTCATTTCTTCAGGCCTTGAACTGGAGTCTCATTAATGACTCTCAGCTTCTCCTTGGACCTGGTATCAGCTTAGTAATCAGATCTATAGGGAAATCAAAACAAAGAAGAAGAAGGATCAATGCTAGCTTCCAGAGCTAAGTCATAAAGACTTTGCTACTTCTGCCATATTCTTCTAGATTGCTGCTCTAAAGAAAGCAAGCCGCCATACTGTAAGGATACTCAAGCAGCGATAGACTATGTGAGGAAAGATGGAAGCTAGAACCAAGCTTCCAGCCTGTGAGAGAGCTGTGTTGGAAGAGGACCCTTCCTTCTAAGATGCATCCCTGCCACATTTTGACTATAAGTTCAAGGGAGACCCTGAGCCCAAGTAGCAAATCTAGGCCACCTGTGAAGTTCTTGACCAGAGAAACCATAAAATAATGTTTAATTCTAATCCACTATTTTTTAGCACAATTTATTACCTGGCAGTAAATAACCCGATGACTATTTCTAGAATTTCTATTAGGTTTTTCCTCTCTTAACAAGGTTCATTTTGGGGTCATAAGCTTTCATTACAAGTTCTATATGTGGCGCCATCTCTCTCCACATTTAAGCACAGTATTGTCAGATCTTTTTGTTAGATTGTATGAGCTTCTGCAGTATCAAAGCACACAGTCCTGTGCGCTGACTCTCTCCTGGTGGCTCGTGTTTTGGTGTGGCTTGGGAGGTCTGACTCACTCACTTCCCTGCGTGGCTTGGTATGCCTGGCTCTGCACTCCCTCGAAAGCAAATTTAGGGAGCTTCCTGGATGCTAGTCCCCTCCCTGAGCGGCAAGAGGAAGGCCTTGTGTGCCTGCACAGAACCTCATGTCCTTTGTCAGCTTTGTCTTGCATCTCAAAATATCACGCTTGCATGATATTGAATTCAGTTAATTTGATACATTTTTAATTAAGCAACTATAAAAATCTACCCAAACATATGTGCTTACTTACAGAACCTGACAGTGCCTGTTTTTCCCCCACAAATACGGCTTCATTCTATTATCTGCTGCTTCATGAGTGTTGCCACCCAGCACGCAGCATTCGCCCAGTTTTTCCTGATGCATGAATGCCAAAAAACGGTGTCAGATGCTCTTTGCTGTCTTCCTCCGTGCTCTGGGAGACAAGAAGTGCTGTCTTACATCACATGTACTCGCTTAAGGGTCCATTTCTCTGACAGCAAGCTCCCTGCTGTTCAAGAACTCCGGGGCAGTGCCAGGTTGTCTTTCTTCCTTCTTTGAATGAGATTGATGCCTTCCCCTTTGTCTTGGACATCTCATCACATGCCAGATTCCTCTCTGAAGCCCAGCTCAGGGGCTGGCACACAGCGTGCCGTGGGTCTCAGAAGAACACAATGGGTGCGGATGTTCCATTTTCATTGAGTACAGCTGCTCATTTTGCTGGAGAGAAGAGAGACCTCGGGGTTAGAAGGGACCAAACTGCTCAGCCTTTAATGTTGGGGTTTTTTTTTTTTTGCAAAATTATCTTGTTGACAAGTGCAGCATTATAAATTTGAATCCATTAGCTAAAAGGATCCATAAATATTTGAATAATGGCCTTTTTAGAGTTTAACCAGTCTATCAAACTTGTCACATGTCCACTTTTTCCATTTTTCCTACTGCTGAAGAGAAAGGGGCTGAACTAAATCTTGGGGATGGATATGTTATCTTTGCTTCGAACATGGAAATGCTTTGCTGAGCAGAAATTGCTTAACAAAACCATCCGCTGTCTTCAGCAATGGTTTGGGTCACTGTCCACCAACACTTGCCCTTCTCCCACATGCCCAGGTCCCCAGCCATAGGACACCATCTCCCAGCCTTGAGATGCATGTGACCCATGCAAGGTGAGCAGAGGTGACACGAGTCCCACATGGAGCCCCTCGATCTTCTCTGCTCTCTCTTTTTCCTCATTTTCTTGCTAGAAAGTAAAGACGAAATTAGTCAATGATGGAGCAAGCTTGGGGATCCCGCACAAGTTCTAGGCTAACGCAAGCCATGCATTCACCAGGAACACGAGCACTGGTCTGTTGTTCATCTGGAACTTCGTGCCTCCTGGGCTAAGCCATGGGAATCTGAAATTGATTTTAGCAGCGAGCAATGCCTCTACTAGCACAATGACCAATTACAAATAAAACAGTGGCAAGATGCATTTTCCCACTACAGAATTCCAGATGCGTTTTTGTTGTTGCTTTTGTTGATCAAAAGAAATTGCCTAAATTCTAAGGCAGTGACCCCTGAATATATTTCCAAAAAGCAGAAGCTTATATAGCTCCATGTTTGTATTGGATGACAAATTTCTCAGTGACTCCGTGTGGAAACCTCGGTGACCACTAGGTAGGGATTTCATCAGTCATTCTGCCACCTGCATTTCTGGCTGCCAGAGAAAGTGGTACAGCTCTTTGGGAGCAACCTCAAGCCACAGTGTTCTAAATCCCAAGCTGAGAATCTGCCACCAACGGTCACCTTGTGCTCCCCATGGAAGGGCATCACATACTTTTGTTTGTCAGTCGTGGGGCTTGAACTCTGGGCCTGGGTGCTGTCCCTGAGCTCTTTGGCTCAAGGCAAGCGCTCTACCACTTGAGCCACAGCACCACTTCCAGTTCTCCAGTAGTTTATTGGAGATAAGAGTCTCACACACAGACTTTCCTGCCCGGGCTATCTTGGAACCGCTGTCCTCAGGTCTCAGCCTCTTGAGTAGCTAGGATGACAGGCATAAGCCACCGCCGCCTGGCTTTCACATACTTCTTATCCACATTTCTAGGCTTTCTGCAGCCTATCAGTGGATAAAATTGCTCATACCAGAGCTTCGCCTCATCTGTTCAAAGCCCTGCTGATCTCCAGGGAGAACCTTGCAGTGTTTTCCTCTGCCTGGGTGATTCCTCGAATGGTGGACATAGAGCCCTGGGAGCTGCTCTCTATCCTCATCAGCCCTGTCAATCTGTAGGTATTGTATGACTTATCTTGAAGAAATTGAGTTTTGAGAGGTTAACCAACTTGCCAAAACTTACACAGCTGGTAACCGGCGGACAGTGAATCAATGCTCAGATCTGCCCAGTTCTAAAACCACACCCCATGGGAGCACCATGCAGGTCACCATCAACCTTCACATGAAAAAGCGATTTCATAACCTGCGGCTTCTCAGCCTTCACGCTGGCATTCCATGCTGAGAGGTCATCTTGTGTGCCACGAGCAGGGAGCAGCCTCCTCGCTCTCCCCCGTGGGCTTCAGTAACAGCTCCCTCCTGCCGGCTTTGGTCACCAAAAGGGTCTCTAATTACTGCCAAAGATTTCTGGGAACAGTACCACCTTCAGTGGAGAACCAAAACTATGACTGAATGTCACAAATACATTTTCTTCCTTAAGGGGAACTGGAATAATTCTCATGTTTCCATTTTCACCACAGCCCAAAAGCAAATTTAAATGTTGACAACAGAAAATAGGCATTTCTACGGTCCTGAGCAAGGTCTGTGTATCATTGATTCATGCTCTGCTTTTGCTTTTGTCCCATCTTCCTAATTTCTCTCTTTAGATCTTCTCCATCATAGTAGGTCTCACTGTATTTAAAGCTAGTTGAAATACTTCATGGAAAATAGCAAAATATAGATAATTTATAGTGATTCTGAAATTAAATTAATTTCAAACAAGTAATTAGTTGATCAGCACTGAATCTTTCTAGAAATCATAAATCTTCCTGTTTCCCTTTTAAGTCTTTTCAACATTGTCTATGATTTCAAAAATTGAAGTCGGAGTAAGAAATTTTATTAAAAATTTCAGGCTCCCAGGAGCATATATGAAAATGGGGCCTAGGCATAGAATACCAGAATGAGTCTAATGAAGTCTAGAAAATCTTCAGAAACAGCTGAAGTTATTTCTTCACATGGCACCCATGGGAAACCTATTCTTTCATGATTCCGATTCTAAGGAGAAGGCTCCGTGATGGATGCACACACCTTTCCGTGCTTGATGTTGTCACCACCGCAAACCAAGGCACAGGGATGTGCTCATGCCAGCTGAGAGGCTCTATCTCAGAATTCTCCCACTTGCTTTCATAAATGAATTTTCCAGTCTGTCAATTACCAGGGAGATAAAAACCCAAGTCCAGAACAAAGGCTGAGTCAGAGGCTCATTGGGAAATTTGGGATTTCTGGTTCTGCTTTGACAGATTTGGAAGAAGAAGCAAAACATTTCCTGTAAATACCATCACTGGGACAGATTCTCGAGTTCTCATTTCCCCCATCAAGCAGAAATCTATACTCTGCCTTGAGTTGAGCCCCAGAGAAATTATCAATATTCACACATCTGGCACAAATCTGTTGGAGTAAAAAAGAAAAAAAAAAAGCATGATGCCATCTGTATTTCTTCCATCGTTTTGTAGCACGGCTCTAGTCTCTTCCAGTCATTTTGTCTCACAGTAGAGGAAACGTGAAGTTCTCCTCCTTCTTGGCTTACTTGAGGGGCGCAGTTCATCATGAGGCAGGGGAACGAAGGGATGATGTCACTGGCAGAGGAAAAAAAATTTCCTTTTTCTCAATCTCCCACCTTCCCTGGAGTGTAGAGGAGCCAAATTTCATCAAGTTTGGCACCGTTGTAGGAATTAACATGACTGAAATGTATGCCAGATTTCAAAACAATTTCTAACAGTTTCTGTGAGACCGTGTAAGCAACTGAAAATTGACATGTTGTGTTGTGCCCAAGTCAGCCAACTGTTGTCACTGCATAATTAGATTTTCCTGCATGAGAGGAAAGAGTTTCCTTTTAAAAAAAATAGGAAATAAGGAAGGAGCTAAGAGGGAGTATATGTGGTCCTTTGGTTTCCAAAGAGGTAGCCTTCTGCCGAAGAGTGACTTGGAACACACGTGTGTGCACAAGAATGTGGGCACACATGCACACTCGCGTGGGATGGGCCCTGCTCTCTGTGCTGCATGTGTTTGAAACGCTCTTTGCCGAGAGAAGAGAGAGCATAGCGCAGGCCAGATGGATGAGTGCCCACTTGGCTGCCCAGGGAATGGCTGAAACCCAGGACCAAGAAGAGTTTTGGAGCGAATGAATATGGCATTGCTCCCCTCAGATATGGGATAATAGATAGGGCAGGGTATCTCATCTTCTTCAACAGTAGTAACCCTAGTTTTTCTTCCCCACAGGGTCACACCATTCAAGGCTACACTCCCCAGAATCCTTTGCACCTTGGCAAAAACATTATAACCAGGCTTAGGCTAATGTGTTCTGGAAAGAATGGAAGTTTCCAAACTCTATGTCATGCCCTTAATGAGAAAGGAAGCTTCCCCCAAGCAAGCACACATGCACACATGCCCTCTTCCTCCTCCTTCTCCTCCTCCTCCTCCTCATGCTTCTCCTCCTCCTCCTGCCCCTCCTCCTTCTCCCTTTTTGTCTTCATGAGGACAGGAGTTTAGACACAGTCTCAGCCATCTTTAGTTGTGAGATCTCTACCACATGAACAACCTAACCCCAGAGAGTGCAGAGCAGGGAGATGGCGTGGTGTTTTTTGGACTTTATGTCACAGCAGGCATTTTTGTATCCTGAAGTCAGAGCTAGACCTTCGCAAGCTGTGGCATGGCTTCAGCCCAAGACACATGTATTTCTGTTTCCAAATCATGTTCTTCCAGAAAAACACCTCTTCTTAGACAATCTTGTATCTCTCTGAAAGATGAAATAGCATCCAAATATCATCTGAGTATTCATCCATTTGTGTGATAAAGTGATTGCAATTATGACTCTTTCACAAATGAAGAAAACTATTGCCTAAAGAAGTAATTTGCACCAGGTCACATAGCTAATGATTGCAGGTTTTTGGTTTTGCTTTTTGTTTCTTTGTTTTTGTTTTTGTTTATGTTTTTGTAAGATTATGTGTTCAAGTGACATGAGTTGTTAGCATGCAGAATGCCATTCAACCAATACTTGCAAAGTCACCAAGTCAACAACTACATTATTAAAATAAAGCAATCTAGTCTAGACTGCAGCTCAACTTCAAAAACAGAAACTGGAAAGGCTTGTTGCTCACCTTACTCCTCAAGTACTCTCCAAATTAGGCTTACTTGAGTTGGACTTATGATTAAAGTTTCAGTGAACTTTTTAAATCAATTTAAACTATTTCTAATTTCTTTAAAAGGAAAAAAAAAAGCTGAACTTACATCATGCAGAAACTCTGACTCAGACGTAGTGGGACCGATTGGCTGATGGGAAATTGTACAGGCAGTAGTATTCAGTTCTGGCCTCTTCCTGGGGCAGAAACAATGGCTTCACTTGCAGGTTCCCTATGATACCAAAATGGCTGCCAGTTTCTCGCTGATTATATTCCACCCAGTTTGATTCCAACAGAAGTGAGCCCCAGTTCCTTAAGTTGATTGCTTTTATGGCCCCTTTTGTCAACTAATTACCGCATCCTAGAGGCACAGGGTTCTGGTTGTGCAGACACAATTGTGGGTCTCAAGAGGCCAATCTGAAAATAGCTCCAAAAGAAACAGGCGCACTGGGCAAGCAGCAATGGCAGAAGTTCTCTTCACATACCCAGAGTTTCCCCATCATCAGCCAGTCTGATGCTTTGCCTTCCCCTCCCCTGACTTTGATTTTATTTCTCTGTGGTATCACCTGCTGGCTTCCATTCTTAGATACCAACTCACAGACATATATACACAATCAACACAGACACACTCCGCGTGTCCCACTCCAATTCTCCTCTAATTTCCTGAAACAGAAATCTTCTTCAGGATGCTGGAGCCAAGGCTTGGGAACTCACAACGGCTAGAAATGCCTTGTGTGATCTGGCACGGGGAATTTAGCCTCTGTAAACTGGACATCTGCATCTCAGAAGTGGGACTACCATTCCTACCTCATTGAACTGCTGAATGCATGAGTCAGGGTAGCACTCAGTCCAAAGCCACAGCTTCCAATTACAAGTGTTTGGGCAGCCCAAACCCTCTTTCCTTCCTGTGAAGACTCCTCCTTCCTCTAGACAGTCAGGCCTGAACTGCCCTTCTGTGAACTTTCATACTTCTTATCATGGATAACAACAGTTATCAGGTCTGAGGCTCCCACACTCTATTCTGGTTGTCTGTTTATCCTTAGCAGAGACCAGCTCTAGGACAGAGGCTCACCTTAATCCTCTATGATGAAAACTTTAAAAACTTGAAAAAGGAAATCAAAACAGAACTTAGAAAGTGGAAAAACCTCCCATGCTCCTGGATTGAAAAGATCAACATTGTGAAAATGGCAATACTTCCCAAGGCTATCTACAAATTCAATGTGATACCTATCAACATTCCAACCTCATTCTTCAAGGAAATAGAAGAGGCAATCCAAAAATGCATATGGAACAATAAAAGAACCCAAGTAGCAAAAACAATCCTTAACAGAAAGAACAATGCTGGAGGAATAACAATACCAAGTCTCAAACTCTACTACAAAGCCATAGTAATCAAAACAGCTTGGTACTGGACCAATGGAATAGAATTGAAAACCCAGAAATTAACCCACAGGCCTAAAGCCATCTAATCTTTGATAAGGGAACTAAAAAAAAAAAATAGAATGGAAGAAAGACAGCCTCTTTAGTAAATGGTGCTTGCAAACTTGTTTAATCACTTGTAGAAAACTAAAACTAGATCCTTATATATCACCCTGTACCAAAATCAACTCCAAATGGATCAAAGACCTTGGAGTCAAAGCAGACACCTTGAAAACATTACAGGACGGAATAGGAGAAACCCTAGGTCTCCTTGGCACAGGCTGAAATTTTCTTAATAGAGACCCAGAAGCACAACAAATCGAAGAAAGGTTGGACAAATGGGATTGAATGAAGTTGCAGAGCTTCTGCATGGCAAAGGACATAGCTAGCAAGATCAATAGAAAGCCCACGGACTGGGAGAAGATCTTCACTAGCCATACAACAGACAAGGGTCTCATACCTAAAATATACCTGGAACTCAAAAAATTAAATCCTCAACAATGAATCCTCAAAGAAACAAATGCCCAATAAATAAGTGGGCTAAAGACTTAAAGAGAAACTTCTCTGAAGAGGAAAGAAGGATGGCCAATAGACACATGAAGAAATGCTCAAGCTCTGTAGCCATAAAAGAAATGCAAATCAAAAAAACATTGAGATTCCACCTCACCCCAGTTAGAATGACTAGAATCAAGAACTCTAATAACAACAGATGCTGGAGGGAACCCTACTGCATTGTTGGTGGGAGTGTAAACTTGTTCAACCACTTTGGAAAGTAATATGGAAGTTCCTCAAAAGATTCCAGTAGAGCTCCCCTATGACCCAGCAATCCCACTTTGGGGCATTTATCCAAATGATCACAGATAAGATCATACTAAAGCTACCAGCACAACTATGTTTATTGCAGCATTATTTACCATAGCTAAGATATGGAACCAACCCAGATGCCCCTCAGTAGATGAATAGATCAAGAAAATGTGGTATATATACACAATGGAATTCTATGCCTCCATCAGAAAGAATGACATTGCCCCATTTGTTAGGAAATGGACTTGGAAAAAATTATATTAGGTAAAGTAAGCCAGGCATAAAGAAACATAGGTCCCATGGTTTCCCTTATTTGCAATAACTAGTATATATCTGAGATAAGCGGAAAAGGTCAGATAAGATGATGTTAAGTGAAATGAACCCCAAGATAAGGACACAAGTGTTTTTTTTCTTGCTTGCTATTGTTTCTAAGGTATTTATAAGGGACCATGTGATTGTTTTGTCGCTTTGTATGTTCCTCTCCCGCGGTATAACCCCTGCTTTCACTGTATTTGATGTTGATATAATTTGGGAAGGAGAAGGGAAAAAATTGTTTAAATAGGGATAGAGGTGGACCCATTGCAACAATGAGATGTACAAGACGCTATGTCGAAAACAAACTTTGCAATTTAAGTGTGGGGGGAAATGCGGAGATGGGAGGGAATGGATGGTAGAGGAAAAACAAAGGAGGAGGCAACAAGGCTAGATAAGAAATGTACTCATTACCTTGCTCGTGTGACTGCAACCCCTCCGTACAGTATTTTCACAATTAAAAACTTATTTACAAAAAAATCCTCACTGCGACTCTCTGTCCTTCAGAGGCTGACTAGACTGGTTTCCCATCCCCAGTTCTGTCAAACCCTCGCTGTGAGGTCACCGGCAAACTACTGAACCAATAGGATCTCCCGTTTTTCTCCTCGGCAAAATAGCGGTGCTGTCAGACGTAAAGAAGGCGAGACACACGGTCCCTTCGGTGTAGCTCCAGACACACAGTGGGTACTTAATAAATGGGACTCATTATTTTACATGACACATATTTTTAACTTGCCTCCGGGTTTCCATTTTTCACCTTAATCATCCCAAGAAATGGTCATCACATGAGTTTAATTGACCTAAAGTTCCAGCCTCTTCTGGGCTTGATTGGACCAATTCCCCAGGCTTATTTTGCAAATACTATTAGACTAGGTGGTCATACCAGAGCATGGAGCACATTCAGATCACCAGCCTAAGAGAATTTCACCACTCAAGTTTAGAACTAGGCTAACGACAGGGAATGAAGGATAGCCTAATGTGGAGCTCCTAATGCGGATGGAGCATACACCGGACACTAATTTATTAGGCTTATCTGATCTAATTTACTCAGCTCATCTGATCACCCAATGATTTCTAAATAGTGCACCTCCCCCATACCTAGTGGTGCCAACAGCACTAGGTGATAGCTCCTCGGTCCTCTGGGTGGCTCTAGAGCTCTTCTACTGCTTTAATTGGGGCTCATGCTTACACCTGTATTCATCCAAATGGGCAGGTGTTCTGTAATGGGTCCCCTAGTTGCTGCTGGCTGTTGGCTAAAGCAGCCTCATTCTCCTGGATACTGTGTCTCAAATAAGCCAAATGGCTTCATGATAGCACTGTGGTCTCGGGGCATAATTCCAATGGGACCTCATGGATGGGCTAGTGATGAGCAAGCACAGTTTGTATAGCTCATCATGATGGTCATGTGTTCCATTAACCCAAGTCAGTCCTACGCTCCAGCCCAGAGTTCACTGGGATGGGCGCTTAGACTCTGTGGGACAGTGTGAGGTGGAATTTGTGGCCGCTTTTCATCTATGGCAGGAAGTTCAAACAAGGGAGCGTGTGGCAACCTTGGTGGCTGCGTGTGGACTCAAATTCAGGCCCTCCTTTTATGCTATCCACAGTGTCTTAGACCAAGAACGCTCATTGTCTACAATCGCTCATATCCATGTTTCAGTCTTGTGGTACATACCACAGACCCCCCCGGGGTGACAAGCACTGGCCCTGGCTCTCCCTCAAGGCAACCAAAGTCCCATCCTCAGAAAGCCAAGGACAGCAATGTGGCGAGAGGCTGGGAGGGGAATCCTGAAGAAGGTGGAGACTTTCGAGTGACTGCTCACCAGCAAGCTCCCTGTGGAGGCCTGAAACAAGTGGAGAAATGAAGGCAGCCACGGATGACTGTGACTACCTATGCCAAGTTCCCAGAAACAAGAAGTCCCTGTGGCATGAAGCCTAGTGTTGGGGTTTGGGGACCGGAGTGAGCCCGGGTGGTTAGAGCAGCAGAATGCTGAAGGAGAGTAGGGGAAAGTTCTGAGAGACAAGAGGCTAGGGCTCCCAGGAACTTGGGGACCACAGACGGACAGGTGTTTGACTTTTACTGTAGTTGAAACAGGAAGAAGTTGGAGTGTGACAGGCTGGGGATTGGTCTAGATTACATTTGACTTGATGAACACCTGGTAAGATGCCATCGCTGGCACAAAGACTGCAAGGGAGCAGCTGGCAGGTTAAATGCTGACAGCAGCCCTGGGAGTGGAAAGAAAAGATGCTCGGTGACACGCTTTGCTAGAAGGGCTTACAGACCTCCTGATGAAGATCTTACAGGATAAAGGTTAGCGTGGATGGAATATGAGGGAGGAAGTTGAAAATGTCAGGGAGCGCCTCTCACCGGGGCCACAGGTCACCAGCCAGAGGGCAAGTCTACCTCATTACAAAGCAAAGAGTCTTTGCTTGACCTCATCAGGCAACACAAATAGGCGTCTTTTATTATTGTTGTTCTTTCCAAATTCCTACAGATGTGCTGGATGGAAATGATGTGCAGAGAGAGAAAGAGGAGCTGGGAAGCACCTCCCTTCTGCTTGCTACAGATGCTTTAGATCCGTTCTTCTCATGGCACATTTTGATTAGCCTATGAACACATACCTGTAAACACAGAGGTAGCCTGATCCAATAAGGAGACAAAGAAGAGACAAGCATCATCTGGCTCCACCCTCTTGCCCATGTGGGCACTTGGACACGTTGTAAATGGTGCAGCACATACAGCACAGTGACCATGCAACAACAAAATTTGTCCAGGAAGCCCAGACAGACAGACAGACATATTAGCTCTTCCTTGACCAGCTTCCCTGCTGGTCTCTAGGGCTCCCCAAACCACACTTCTAACTTACCAAGTCCAAAATTGCCCTGAGCACTTCAGTGAGTGTAGCAAATGCGAACACCCAACCTTTTCCATGTTACCCGGTGAGCTTCAACGTGCCTAAATCCACCCGCCACATTCAGCTACGCCGTGTCAAGACGGAAGCCCAGCTTCCCCATCTCCTCTGACATATCCACATCCTGAGATTGGGCTCCCTGTGGTCGGCGTGCTTTTCTTGTATGAAACTCCCCAAACAATAAATCATCTTCCTGTCTTCCCCGTCATCTTTGAGCTCATTATTTCACACATCATAATTATAATCAAGGAACAAAACTCAAGAAAGAAAACCTGAACAATGAAATGGGGCTTTTTTCCTCCCTCCCTCTCCCCCTCCCCCTCCTCCTCCCCCTCCTCTTCTCCCTCTCCCTCTTCTTCCCCTCCCCCTCCCCCTCCTCCTTCCCCTCTCCCTCTCCCTCCCTCTCCCTCTCCCTCTCCCTCTCCCTCTCCCCCCCCCAACATCAGCATACCTCTGTATGATCAAAGTGAGGGACCACCCAGATGGGTGATTCCGACGATTGGGATCTCGCTCTTTTATGTTCTGCAGCAACTCTTAAACAGATCTGACTACCTAAGGGGAAAGGGGGGAAAAACAGCTCTTTTTACCTTTAAGACTTCTAAGTCTGATTTTTTTTAAGTGCACAGATAACTTGAATATCTAAATTGAAAAATGAGAAGAATCTCCTCTGGGAAAAGGGAGCTCATTGCTGCCTCCCTGAAGTTCCTCGTGTTGTCACATTTTCGCTAACATTTTTGACTTGGTTAAGTGCAAATTTAGGTGAACATATTCTTTTTTTTTTCCCTGGGTTCACAGCAACAGGAAGATAAGATGTATCTTCTGATTAATAAGTACAGTCCCACAGTCGAAAGCACTCTGGTATAAACACCACTTCCTGGAGACCGTGAGCTGGACAAAGTGAAAAAGTAACCTTTCCTCTCCTCTCGATTCTGTTCATTCATGACGTAGTTGACACTAAACGTTTTCTGGTCCCTTTAGATTCCTCTTCAGCAATGTTTTGGGGATCCAGAAACCAAAATATCTCCATTTTTCCGAATTTAAATCCGGGCTAAAAGTGTGTATTAATTTCCCCCACAACTATGTAGAAAAGTGATTAATTAAACAAATGGGAGAAAGGTAGAAAAGCTCTCCTTCAGTCTCAAAACATTCCTATTAATAGCACTTGGGAAACCAGTGGTTTGAGACTCATATGATTCATGAAACGCCACGTACTGAAGTCCAGATCCGGGCTCCGTGTACAGGCCTGTCCCAGTGGGCAGCCATCTCTTATCCACAACCCTATTACCTCACCCTCCCTGAGTGCTGGGATTGCAGCCGTGAGCCCTCACCTCTGGCTCATTTAGTGAATTTCATTTGTCATGGCTGACATACCTTGGTGGAGCTTTCTGAACAGCCAGTCCTTCCTTGACTCTCTTAACTACCAGAGGTGAAGTTAGTCACTTTTTCCCCTTGAACTTTCAGACTTCTTTGAACCCTTAAAATATCTGGTTATAATTATTTGCTCTGACACCTGTCTCCCCCACTGATGGCTGTCTGTTCCTTAAGTTTGTGCCTTCCCAATATTTAAATGATGTCTTCCCGGCACCTACCCAAGGTGTAGCAGATCTCTTTGAACATGTGAGTGAAAGAAATGAATTTGTTCCTGACAAATCAATTAGTTAGGATTTAGTCTGGTTCTAAAGCTAAATAGAAAAGCAAAGCATTTTGATTCTGTTTAGTCTTCAGGAATTTTGGAGATTCACTTGAACGAGATCATTACCCTGTTTGCATCAATACTTATTTGCTCGTACTTGTAATCATAGCTAAGCTGGAGGCTAAGAGCTGAGGATCACAGTTTGAAGTCAACCCAAGGAGAAAAGTCCTTGAGACTTATCTCCAATTAAGCACCCAAAAAGTGCCAGAAGTGGTAGAGTGCTAGCCTTGAGCACAAAAAGCTCAGAGACAGTGCCTAGGCCCTGAAGTTCAAGCCCCAGGACTGGAACACAAAGAAAACTGAAAAGAAAATATCTAGTCAATGATCAACAATGATTATTACACTGGAAAAAATAATAAAAGCCAGGGGTTAGTACCTCACACCTGTAATCCTAGATACTTGGGAGGTTTAGATCTGAGGATTGTGGTTCAAAGCCAGCCTAGTCAGACAAGAGACTCTATCTCCAACTGATCAGCAAAATGCCTGAACTGGAGGAATTGCTCAAGTGGTAAAGCACTAATCTTGAGTGTACGAGCTAAGGAAGAGCACTTTGATCCAATACCAGAACGAAAAAAAAAAGAATCTAACTTATTATTTTACAAGTGTTATATTGAGACTGGAGAAAGGAGGTAAGTAATCTCATCAGTAGATGCTCAGGGCCTGATAAAGGAATGGCAAAAGGAAAGCCAAACTAAGGAAAGAACTGTGTGTACTCTGAGGAAAAAAACTTGAGCATCTCCTCCTTAATCCATGCCAGAAAGGAAGGCCTGATGGCACAGGAATGTGGACTCAGTGTAACAAAGCTTGTGCTGATCCAACCAGTGTTGGACGTGCGTCTGTGACCCACACAAGTGACACTGTTCCCTAATCCTGTGTTCCATTATAACCACTGGCCCCGTACCCCGCATTCTGTATTACATCTGTGCTTCTGGAATTGAGTTTTCTTGTCTCCTTCAGCAAAACACAAGCTCAGTGAGAGCAAGGATGTCTCTTTGGCTTATGAGAGCATCCTCAAGGCTCAGAAGATTCCAGAAGCACATTGAACTATTCCCAGTTAAGATCACTTGGAAGTGTCCATCTTGCTATAGCTCTCAGCTGAAGATCAGAGACAGAAAACCAAGCAGGCACCTACAGCACAGGACAATCATAGCCAAGGGCTCACAAGACCAGGGAGGCCCAGAGCATCATCTCAAACAAAAGCCATCGGACTCGAGTGATGGTCAGACGCAAAGGATAGCTACGCCGTTCATAGAAATCAGAGCCGTGGTTCTCTCTGCATAGCTATTAAACAACCCGTACTCAGACTCAACAACACCAAGCTACAGGAGTGCTGACAAAAATCACACCATTTTTTACTTCTGTCTCCAGCAAACACCTACCTTATTTAAAAAATAAAAAAGAAGAAAAAGGAAAGGATGTTGGGTGTGATTTTCTCACTAAATTTACCCATCCTGGTGTCACTTAAATGGAGGTGGAGAGACACAAGCTGGAGACAAGAATGTCTGTGTCATTCCTGAGGTGTAAGAAATCAGCCCGGCCTTGCTGAAATTGATTTAAGGCACTGGAAGACAGAGACAGAGACAGACAGAGAAAGAGTAAAGGAAGGGAAGAGGAAGAGAAAGAAGAGTGCATTGGGTTAGATCAACTTTCCTTCCCAGGGAGGGGAGCCAAGGAGCAGTTCCGCTGTACCTTTGAGGCCTGGAGAACACCAGCTACCCCATGAGCATTGGGACAAACCCCTTCTCATCAACCCCCAGCTGATCAAAACGCTTCCATTGCAAAACAGCTAGAACTTGTCAGATATACATGGTGATGCCGACTTCTCAATAGGGGGAAAAAAAGGACCTAAATTAGACTTCTATAAAAAGAATATTGCATATTTATTTCCACAATAACACACAGGGAAAAAAAACCCGTTAGTCAAGAAGCAAGCAATTGGGTGAATAAATAAGCTTGTCTTTGTTCTCATCAATTAAGTTATTACATCAGTTGGAAAACCAGTGAATTATAATACAGATGTTTAATGAAACACTGCTGAGCCTATAAGTCAAACTCCTATTTTGTGGTGTGATTTTGGCTGCATAGTTTTGTGTGTGTTAAACCGTATTTATTAGCTGATACCCATTATTATTTTGAGCAAGGTATAATTCAGTTGTCAGCCTTCATCGCAGGCAAGGAGGTTTAATCAGTAAGAGCCGCTTTGCCACTGAGTATAAAACAATGTAGGTTTCATGAAGCAATCACGGCAGTGTGAAAAAATGGGATTAATTAGTATTGTACAAGATCAGGCAGCCTGCTCATTAAAACCTTGTGAGGTGGCTCTTGATAAACTGCCACTTGATAGGGCTGCATTAATGTGACAAAGGCAAAGACTTCATTTCCAAGTCCTTCCTGATCCTATCTCGCTTTTAAGTTACCTGGAATGACCCTCTGCTGGCATGAGGAACACAAAGATCAAAACGAGTGTCAGGATCTCTGTGCCACCTGGACCTAGCAAGCCGAGCAGGGACGGGGACGCTTCAAAGACTGTGTTTTTTGAACTCGCAGTCAGACATGAATCAGGAACTGTAAATGAGGCAGCGCCAGGGGTGGCAGATTTGCATTCACACTCGGCAGGTTAGGCAGAAACTAATTTGACAATTGGCAACCCACCTTACTAAGGACCACGTGCAAGCCCACCTCTGCTTGTCGTCTGGGGTCGTTTGGAACTGGATCCAGCCTGAGGAAGCTACTGGGGGCTCGGAGAATGAGGAGGAGACCCTCACAGGAAGAAGAGGGGGAACCCAGACACCTGCTCTTTCTTCACCACCCTCTCTGTTAGTGCCTACCGATCAGTTCCGCGGGTTTCCACAATGGATCCCGCAGCTTCCAAATGAATAATTAGTAATTACTTTGTCTTTGTCTGTATAGACAAAAAAAAAAAAATCTGCACACGGAAAAGGCCCGGTGAGAGTAACCTGCCCTGTGGAAGGAGGAATTTTGTGGATGTGCTCCGGGCTCTTTTTCCCTCCTCAGTCACCTAATTTTATTTCCTTTCCCACGTGGAAAGGCATAGGCTCCGTCTCCACGCTGTAAGTGGGTTCAGAGGGAGGAGGGTGGCAGGCAGCATGCCTTTGTGTAAATGTCTGTGGAAATGCATTCTAAACAATTCACCAAATCCATAATTTCCTCAAAAGATCTCTCACCTACATTCTCTCCACTCTGCGGCCCACTTTCCCGGTGTTTTTAGCTAGCAGAGTATACAGGGGAACCCTACAGTCAACAGCTATTTGGGTGGGAGGGGAGGGGGTTCTAGGGCTAAGAACACTAATTAGAAGTGGGTCTTCCACTCTGCCCAACTATTTTATTAAAAAAAAAACCCTAAAGCTTGTTAACTCTCACCAGCATATTAAATTAATGCTTTCTACCATGAAGCTCAAGTGCTCAGCTCACAATTATAGGTTGTTTGCAATTGAACTTGGGTAATTCCCAAGCAATCTGCAGATTTGAGGCACTGGGCAGAAGTTAGGCTACCTGAGCAGGCTAGATAGGATTAAGTATGTTGCTTTATCAAGTGATGTGTTGCAATATTATTAATTTAAACCCTAACATTTCATTGTTGTGATCCAAGCCGCAGGATGTAATGTAATATGACAGGCATTGAATTAATAGAAAATGAAATTCATCTTTCAAGATTTCACACACATGTACACACACACAAAAGGCACCGAAGGACAGAAATAAAGGGAAGAAAGACAAACAGACAAATACTTCCTATACTTTTTCTGAGTTTGCAAGTGTGTGCCTGTCTCTGGCAGTATCAGGTAGATTTTTACAGCCTCAGCCCAATTGTGCAGAGACCCTACTGTCTTATTTATTCCTCTGTAAGGCAAAAAACTGTGAATATGTCCCAATTTTGCTGCTTTTATTTTAGCAAGTGAATTGCAAAGAGGTAATATACTGTAAGTGGCCGGTCAGGCATTACCATTTCTGCATGGCATAGTAATAGGAATTTTTCTGCACCTCTTCGCTTGATTAGAACCTTCTGCAACACCTTCAGATAGTAGCCACCTACTTGATTTATAATCTTACAGTGGCGGAAGAGGTTGGCTGGGTAATTTCAATCACTAGGCTTCACTAATGAACTCAAGCCAGGGAGAAAGCACTTTTCATTGCAAAGGCTCCGTTTCACCTTCCGTATGCCCCACATCCTTTGTCTCCAAATTTTTACATTATTTATAGAAAAAGGGAAATGGTTCTCTCACAGGAAAATGAGTTGAGTAAAAGCATCTTGGCTGATCGTTTCTCCTACAGGCCATTGCAAATCACATTGCCTCTCTCATAGGGCAACAGGACAAGGGTTGCCAGCTATTGGCCAATAAAAATGCAGGTTGCGCAGTTAAATTTGAATACCAGATAAATAACAAATAATGCCATATTTGGAACCTACTTAGATGAAGTGTTATTTGCCTTGTATCTAGAATTCAAATATAACTGCGTATCTGGTATGTTAACATAAAAGGAAGGTAGAAAGAGGTGTAATTTACTCTGTGAGGGCCTTAGATGACAGGTCAGGAGAAAATGCTTTACAGAGCTGGAAAAAACCCACAGCACCAAGAAGCCTTCCGGCATCTCTGCTTCTCGGAGGAGCATTTTAGCTCAGAAGATTACTACAGGCTTCATTGAACTTTGAAATCAACTATTGGTCACTTTATTTTCCCACATGGATAAGCAAGTTTTAAATGGTGTTTCCTTCATATTGGCTTCAGAGACTTTTCTCATATTATGTTTTTTAATTATATTTTTATTATGTTTAGTATAAATAGTTATACTTTTATTATCTTTATTATAAGTAGTTGTTATACTTTTATAAACAACAAAAAAACAGTGGTTGAGACTTTCTAAAACTTTCCATCATCACCATAAATGCCCAATATTTTCCCTTAAAACTGCAGAATTCAGTTTCAAAGACAGATTGTATGTACGTGTATGCGCATGTGTGCATGTGTGTGTGTGCATGTGTATGTGCATGTGTGTACCCAAAGAACTAAAAGCAGGTACTCCAATCGAGTACATGTTCCTACATGACTATGGCTACACCTTTCTAACCAAAATGTTCATAGAAATGACACAAAGGGCATGAATGGATTGATAGCTAGCCAAATTGTGATATATATCTGCAGTGGAAATTACTCAGCCATAAAAGGGAGTGGATTTTGGCATGTGAAGAACATAAGTATCCCGAAAAATCCCATGTGAAGGCATCCAGCACAGACCACGTGCTGTACAATTCTGAGACATCTCAAATGGCCATTCTGTAGAAACAAAAAGCCTTTTCGGTGCAGCTAAGAAGAGGGCCAGTGACTAGAACTAGACAGAGGTGGTATACTTGTACAGAAACGTTCCTTGTGGCTTTATTCAACTTTCTATTAGCACTGGAAGAGATGACTTATTGCCGGAATGGAATAATACTCAACCAAGGAAAAGAACGAACTCCTGACACACAAATTGGCCCAAATGAATTTAGGAAGCACTGTGCTTATGACAGGACCCAGCCCCAGAAGAGGGCATTCTACCCCATCCCACTTTTAGGAGCATCGAAACCAGATAGACAAATTACAAGGGTAGAAGGGTGATGATTATACACAGGTAATTGGGAGAGGTTCTCTGTAAAGAGCCAGATAATATTTTAGACTTTGAGATCCATACATCACCTTTGTAGTTTATTCTTTACTTGTGTTTTTTAATAACCCTTTAAAATATTTTTAAAAAATTCTTCTCATAGATCATACGAATGCTCCCCAGACTGGGTCTGGCCTCGGGTAGCCCTTTGCAGCTCTTGCTCTAGACCACCACCAAGACCGATGGGCACATGCAGTCCTACATTTGTCAAGACTAATTGAGCAGTATACTTAAGCCCTCTACCTTGTACTGTATGTATTTCTCAGAAAAACAAAAAAGAGTGCCCAGCAATGGACTCCACACTCACACACACACACACACACACACACACACACACACACACACACACACACACACATACATACATATATATATATATATACATATATTAGCTGGTGCTACCTTGGCTTCACATAAATGATAAACTTACTATTAATTATCACAATGAAATGATCATTCTCCCACATTATAAAATAAATCCAGGCAGTATATTATGAGGCTTCCACTATAATTCCCTCAACTCTACACCATGATCCACAAACATAGTTCCATTCTTATCAGGGCAGTGTTACAAACCCAGCCATGTTCTCAGTGCAGAGGATATTCTCAGAGTTCTCAGAGGCCTTGAACCACAGATACCCACAGTGAATGAAACTTCTTGTCTTCTCTGGTGTCCACAGAAGAGCCTGCCCACCTTCTGCCCTTCTACCCTCCAGTCTTTACCCCTTCCGGACTGGCCTTCCTACCTACATCATCTCTGATGGGAGATGGTTTTAAAGGAGGAAGAGGCATCCTATGGAATTCTAGCTGGGTAACAGAATCATTTCCAAGAATACTTCCTTGCATTCCCATCTGTCCAAGCTGGCCTCACTTTTCACTCATGGTTAGACACTCTGTCTAGATGGAGCCCCTCAAAACTGAAGGCTTAAGAAGAATCGGGAGGAAATCCCAAGTGGTATGGGCAAGCTTTCATGTTTCTAGCAATGGCGGTTTTGGTGTTGGTGAAAAAAGAAATAGAAAAGTTTTCTAATCCAAGTAGGAAAGAACACTAGGCCTGACTGCCATGGGCCACATTATCTGACCTTCTCACGAGTCCCGTCAGACTCTGGAGTTCAGAGGCTGCAGAGTGAACTGTTCCTAGCTAGTTTCCTGCAACTAAATTACCCATCTTCCCCTTTCTTCCTCTCTTAATTGGGAGGATGGAGAGAGAGAAGAAATAAACTGCTTAATTAACCAAATTAATTTAATTGTCAACTATTTCTTATCAAGTCTTATGTCTGTTGATGAAATGTGCTATTTGGAAAGAGGAGGGAGAAGAATGAGAAACTGACTGGGGACCTGGGAGTTCCCAGGTCTGAGGGGCTGGGTGGGTGAGCAGGCTCAGGCCACCAGCAGTGGAATGCCTGGTGCTAGGCTAACTCTCCAGGTATCCTGGCTCCACTCCCCATCCCTAGCATAATATGCATATTTTACAGACAGATTAACTTAAGCTAGTCAAGCAACCTGGCCCAAACAGTAAAGGGGTAGAGCTGGCATCAGAACTTGGTTCCACCTGACCTTAAATTCGATGCTCCAGACTCAAATCACCCCGGCGTTCCCAAACACACATGAAAACAGAAGTAATGATGGACCAAGTCTTAGCCTAAATTCCAGAATAGTCCATTAGTGGAACTAAGGACCAGATTGAAAAAAAAAAACCTATAAATTAAAACTTTTGCAACACCCCTAAAATGGAAGTAATTTCCAAGTATGAGAAAATAGGAGAGAATAGCATCTCATAAAATTTTTTTTTAACTTATCTGGGATGAATTCCTGGAAATGTCAATAAAAAAACCACATTAAATTCTCACAAGAGAACTTCATTCCAATTAAAACAGCTTCAATTCATTTGCTGTCAAGCATTATCTCTTCACAGATATCCTGATTTGTTAAAATTGATCAGAACATGATGAATTTTTTTTTAAATCACTTCCCAATGATGGAACTTGTGATCAGTCACAGGATTTGGGGCAACGACTTACATTGCAGTACCACAGGGAGCGCTGCAGATTTGCCTGGTAAATAGATCAGACACTGTGTCTCAAACACAAGTTGGTGCATGTGTTACACGCATTGAGCAACCTCAATCAAGGAAAATCAAGGGGCATCGGGAATGGAGAAATGCAAAATACTTCTAAATTATTATCAGTCTAGAAATATCTAACCTGTTCCTTCCTTCCCTCCCTTCCTCCCTTCCTCCCTTCCTCCCTCCCTCCTTCCTTCCTTCCTTTCTTCCTTCCTTCCTTCCTCCTTCTTTTCTTCCTTCCTTTCCATCTCTCTTTTGTGCTCAGTATCTAAGGCCCAAGGCCCAAGTTAACTTTCCTGCAACCCTGAGAAGGAATACAATTGGCAAACTCTCCTCCAAGAGCCTGGTTAAGGCCCTGTGGAACCCCACAGTGGAGGGAGGAGATCACCAAGGTGCCAAGGGGCCTCCAAGTCTTCCTCCTCAAGAGATGATTCTGAAGAGCAAAGGGAGGAGCTGTGTGCAGTGGCTCCTGGTGGCCTCGGTTACTATGGCAACCGTCCTCTTTGTTTCCCCGGATCCAGAGCTGCCGCCTCATTTAGCCATTGGCGTTCAGGTGAGGACGCGAGGAAAACGAGGATGTGGAAAAACAAAGCTTCCTCTGCAGACTCACACGCACACCCTGGCCTGGCGAGGCCACCAGCCCTCTTTAAAACCATCAGCATGGAAGGTTTGCCGTTGCTGTGGAAGACGACGGGTGGGGGCCATGACTTTATCTGTGTTGCGCAAGCGGTTGCCTTTTACCTGCTCTTCATTTCCTGTCAGGCCTTGCTTATCTTCACCCCATGGTGAGATCCTTCCCCTACCTGGATGCCCCAGCCCACCTCCCTCCACCCAATGCACCTGATTGCCTTCCTTCAATCTCTCTGGATGGCTTGTGTGCACAGGCTGTGTGGGGGTCTCCCCAGGGAGACTGCACCCTCTGGGAGGGCAGGGAGGCCACATTCGTGTGCGGTGACGTCAGAGGAAACGAGCTCTGCCACAATATCTAAATACCATGGCCGTTGGGGAAATCTGGCCTAGGGAACCCAACTATCAGGCTGTCTCTCTCTCCTCCTCCATCTTCTCTGTTCTGAAAATGGGGGACACACCGGGTCATCACACAGTCCAGAACAAGATCTGTGCTTCCATCACCGCAGTGTAGAACATCCTCACCTCACTGGGTCAGACGTCGGTGACTGAAGAGTGAAGGGGATGATGGAGGGTTCACAAGTCCTTCGAGCAATGGGGCGAGGGCGTGCTTGGAGCAAAGCTCTAGTGGGTCATTTCCTACCAACTGAGACCCAAGAAAGGGAAAGCTCAGATCTTTGAGCTCTTTCCTATTCTAAATGCAAAAAAACTAAAATAAAATGGATGGGCTCCAGGAGGAAATCTCCATCCGGTAGAGAGCAAGGAGGGAAGACGACATGCGACAGATAAGAGAGGGATTGCCTCACCTGAACGACATCCTTGCCGCTCACCTGGCGTCTGTGCTTCCGAAGCCTAGGGACTCTTTCTGCTTTGTCTCTCTTTGTGAAAAGTTTTCAATGAATTCTGGGTGGGGGTGGGGGACTGGGGGTTGGGGGGAGAACAGAGGAATCCTCCCACCACATACTGGAACAAATTTTCCAAATTCGTAATGGCCATGAATGAGAAATTGGACACATTTGTAAAGAACAGCTTATTTTAAACAATTTTGATGGGATTAATCCTTTCCAAGATACCAAAGCATTTGGCCAAGCAAAAAATGTCTCTGTAAGAACATGTATTATTGTCCTACGTATGCAAAAACCAAATTTAAAAACCCTAAACAAAAGCTAGCATGAAAAGATTTGCTAATTTCATATCAGTAGTATGCCAGAAGGCAAAGTTAGAGATGAACATTTGGACTGGCAGAGTAGCCCACTTTACTACCTCTAAAAAGAATTCCTAGAAAGAGATCCATGAGCCCTCAGACTCTTGGTGATTTTTTTCAGTCATTATACTAACCACAAAACCAGAATTTACTCCAAGGAGCTGAAGGCAACATTACATTTCTTGAGAATCCAAAACTTAACTTCCTATAAGGTTTTTGACTTTCCTTTTTGGCAATGTTTCAGGCTCAGTGGTCTGAGATGGTGTGGTTGGTCACTCCTAGGTTTTACATTTTCCTTTGGTGGTAGTAAAGCTTCAACTAAGAGCCTCACGCGTGCAAGACAAGGGCTCTACCACTTGGTTCACTTTCCCAGTCCAACCCTAGGTTTTGAACTTACCTTACAAGCTTAGCTGCCAGAGAGACAAGAAAACACATGCCTGGGTTTTGGAGCTCTTATGGATCCTATGAGATCTTCTTGCCACCACGACAAATGTTGTGGAGAACTTTGCAGCCTACAAAAGAGGTCGAGATGGTGATTAGTGGAGATTAAGTTCAAATGTTCACTGTATCTTAAAAAAACAGAAGCCAATTTTTCATGTTTTATAATCTCTGTCACAACTACTTTTACCTTTGTAGCATAAAAATAGAAAAATAAAATACATAATAAAGTTAATGTGGCTACATTCCAATAAATCTTTATAAATACTAGCAGAGGGCCAGATGTGACTGGCAGTTGTAGTTTTCTGCCTGTGGATTGGAGTATGTGTTGTAGTGCCTGATCTCTAAGGTCTGGTCTTAGCTTCTTTCCCCCATTACTAGCCCTGTGATACATCTTGAAGGCATAGAAAGTACTCAAAAAAAGTTCAGTGTGCTGCTGTGCTACTTGAGAACATAAGCGTCAGAAAGAAGTATCACATGTGGCTTTACTTCTTCTTCCCTTCTTAACCTCACAGATACCTGCCAGTCATCTAAGGTAAGATGTGAAACCCATCATCTTCTTGCCCCAAAGAAGGGAGCTCATGCTAGAAAGAAGTTTCCTCCCCTTGACCCACAGTACATAGTCTCCATAGTTACATGACCCAGGATGAAGCCCTCTTAGCTCAAAAGAGACCAGCAACAAAAAATCCTTTAGAGGGCTGGGAAGGTGGCTCAGTGGTAGAGTGCTAGCCTCACATGCCTGAGGCCCTGGGTTCAATTCCTTAGCACCATATAAGCAGAAAAAGCTGGAAGTGGCGCTGGCTCAAATGGTAGAGCGCTCACCTTGAGCTGAAGACCTGAGGGACAGCACCCAGGTCCAGAGTTCAGGCCCCACAACCAACCAAAAAAAAAAAAAAAAGGAAAAAATCCCTTAGAAAGCCCAAACCCAGCAAATAATAAAAGTACTTTTAATCTAAAATAAATATATCACTGTGGTTTTCATCCTAGCTTACCTGGTGTGTTTCTTTAAGCACACATTCAGACTACTCCAAACCAATTAAATAAGCATCTCAAGAGTAGGGAGCCAAGATATAGCTCTCTAATTAAGAAACAGTATCATAAGAAAAATAGATTTCTGAGGGTGAATTGAACTAAGCTTTTTACATTTTAACCAGGTCTGCAAAAATGAGTATATGGAATCAAATTTAAGGAATTCATTCAACTAAAACTCAAAAGGTGTTGCTCATGGTAACATTTATACCATAGAGCTATAAGTTAGGAGAACAGACAAAGGTAAGAATGATAGAAAAATAGGTCATCATAGCCAAGATTCTTTCGGGTGTAAGTGACAGATCTAGAAAGGCCAGGTCAGAAGGCTGAGGACTGTCTGGCTCATACAGTTGGAACTTGAGGGTAAGATGTTTCCCAAAGTCCTGGCAATGATATCTGGGCTCTCCCTCTTCCTGTCCTATTGGGCATTGCTATTGCTAACCTATGCTTGGACATAATCTTCTACATGGTGGAAGGAATGAAGAACCTACCTTCTTTTTCCGCTAGGATCATTGCTGAAGCTCATCAACTCTAGCGGAAGAGAGTGTCTTCTCTCAGTGGAAGAGAGTACCTTCTCTTCGGTACCCATTTGCTAGTTCCAAGAAAGACTACACAGCTGAGCTGGTTAATGGGTCACATCTGGGCCACACAGAGTGACAAAGACAGGCCTTATTATGAAAGGCCCATTCTCAGTCACCTTTCAAAAAGTGTGAGATCCTAATGACACGCTCAAGAATTCCTAGAGTCATCTTTTCCAACCCAAACTCAGGAAAAGCAATAATGGGGAGATTAAAAACCGACATTTGGCTACTACGATCACACACAGACTGAGTCCCACTGATGGCTTGCCCACCTTCCTTATTCCCCATCTCCTGCCAAAGACTCCCTTATTTCTGCACAAGGAAAAAGCCAGGTGCTGGCCTAGAGGGCTGCTGAGCACAGATCCTTCCTTCAAGAGCTTCCTCCATCAGAGGAGAATCTCAGGGAGCGAATTTGAGCACATCAGCCCATGAGGATTTATAAAGCGCCCTCTTCTGATGGGGTGATGGCAGCCTCCTTGGCATCTGATCATATAAAATAATATTTGTCTAAATGAACTTCAAGAAATGGAAACAGAAGGTTTTTTCTCTGTTGCTGTTTTTGTTTCTTTTCTTTTTGTCTTGTTTGTTCCATTATCTGTCTTTGGGAGGGTGAGGGGGACAAAGAAATGGAGGGACAAAGGGTGAACAAATGCAGCTGTGGTACTCACCGGACATTATGTAGAAAGTGAACTATAGAACTTGTAGGTGGGGATGGGAGGCAAAAACTGGGAGAGAGAAAGCAAGGGAGGGGGTGACATCGACCAAAAAGAAATGTACTCTTTACCTGATTTATGTAACTTTAACCCCTCTGTACATCACCTTAGAATAATAATAAAAAATAAAGGTAAAAATAATAAAATACTCCTTTCAATTCTGATAGGTATATCTTCTTACCAGTGAACTGAGTCCCTGAAAACAGAGGTGTCTCAGTCACATGTGACTTCTGGCAGAAGTCGATCCAAAATTCTCGACTGTCATCGCATTTAGAGTCTATTAAAACTTGCTGTAAAAATAAAAGAGAATGCCAGGCATTGATTTTCAAAGCAGCTCACACACAGATAGAGCACAGTTAATGCAAGAAGATCCTTCACACAAGACACTTCAGGGAATGAACTTTACGGATTAGTACCACTAGAGTCATGCACTTCGCCACAGGACACCACATCATATACCGTTCAGTGCCATATCATGTGGTACGGCATGTACAACAGGCCTGACCAAAGAGCACAGGGCCAGGCTTTCAAATATGCTGTGTTGGGAAGTAAAGATGAACTGCGACTGGGAAGAATGTTAACTTCTCCACGTTAAAGGAGAAATGGAACCACTCCATCATATCAGCCATCTCCACCTCCCATCACCCAACCATGGCCTGCAGGTAATGAAGACAGTGCCGACCCATTGCCCAATGGCATCTGTCGCTACCGCCTCGACCAGCAAGGAAGACGCGACACCGGACTCTTCTCTCTGCAGTTTATTCAGGACCTTTGAGTAATCTTCTGACCCCGACCCCGGGGAGAATTCCCCACAGCCTTAAGTACCCGCTGGGTAGCCAACCCTGATACGCCACGTGGGAACCACCAATAGGTTCAGGTGCGCGAAAGCAAGCCAGATTCTTTGCCTTAGCCATATAAGGAGTTGTTTACCACAGAGAGCACTCGCCATCGGGAAGGCGGAGGGCGGAAGCCGGCGCCATCTTCCAGGTGCGGCCTCTCGCCGCTCTCTACAGGCATCCATTACAACAACTCCCAACATTCCACAGTGCACAGCAACCTTCCTTTGCCGTAGGTGTTACAAACTCAAGTAGAGAGAACTCAGTTCCAAGGCCTCTCATATTTGTAGGAAATATGACAAACTGTGGTATATTATGATGATATAAACCAGATTCAATCTAGCCTGAGTAGATGTCTGAACAAGATGTCTGAACCAATCAGGAGAAAAAGCCCAATTAACTCGCGAGACTTGAACTCCAACATTTTAGTTACAATCCACAGGTCTTTGATTAAAAAAAAAAAAGTAAATTTCTTGATAGTATTTCTAAAGTTTCCAGAGAACACATGGCCTTACTTTGTAATTCAAAGAATTGAAATTAGCAACTGTGACTTCATTTAATATTTTGGTCCATGTACTGAGCACTTATATACTGAACACTGACTGCACACTGGCCTTGATTCTCTCTGGATAAGTGGTAGTTCCCTTTAGTGCTCATGGTGACAAATTGCTCAGTAGAACACATGAAATTCAATTGGAGAGATACTCACAAAAATCTAGGGGGAAGGTGCTGCCAAAAATTGCAGAAAAATTTGTTGTTTTAAAGCCCAGGCTGGCAAACCATGACCAGTCACCTACTCCTATAAATAAAGTGTCATTATTCCACACCCTTGCACTGTTCCTAGTCCCTCCCTGTCTATCTTTGTCGGTTGGGTCCTTTGCCAAAAGCACTGTGTAGCCCCCAAAATCAAACTCTGTAGAGGAACCACCAGAGTGACCCTCTTCAAGTACTTGGGTGACAAAAGGCTTCAAAAAACATGGGTACTTGCTCTAAAACCTGTATATTAAGGGACCAGCCATGGAAAACAAAGTAGTTTAAACAAACAGAACCTTCTGACAGTTTTGTGGAGCTTTGTTTGCTATACAGTAGAATATTGCTTTAAACACAACAACAAAAAACAATGAACAAGCTGCCAGGCTATTACATTAAGCATGCCTCAAATGGTGATATAAACAAGCCCAGAACCTGCATCTGGGTTCTTGTGCAAGGTGATAAAAGCGTTTTCGAGTCTTGTTTGTATTCTCATCTAGCAGAAAGGAGTGATCCCAACACTATTCAGGGATCTACCCAACGAAGACTGGAGGCACACTCCTGTAGCATATAGAGGTAAATATCTCGCTCAAGGCCAAACTCAGGTGCCTCTCTCCTTGTCTTGCCTGATCTTTCTCTCTCACTCTCTTTCTTAAAATGATCTTTAAATAGTTGTGCAGAGAATTTTCTACTCAACGGGTTAATTTATGAACACAATATATCTTGATTCATGTCAGCCCTCCCTCTCTCCCTCCCTCCCTCCCTCCATCTCTCCCTCCCTCCCTTCCTTCTTTCCTTCCTTCCTTCCCTTCTGGCATGAAGATAGCTTTGCTCAGAAAAAGGTATTGCGATACCCCTGGAGGAGAAGTATAAGGACCAAGACCTGGCCGTGTCTGAGAAAATCAAGGAGGAATCCAAACCATCTGTAGGAAAGTTCTTTATTTCCACCCACAACCCAAATCTGTGTTTGTCACAGATAAAATGGAGGTACCTTGGCCTGGTAGCATTGCCCTGGGTCTCCATCTGGGCCACCTCTCAGGCCCTTCTACTAATCCCTCGCACCTTCTCTGCAGTATCTTAGCTGAAGCCCCTTACCTGGCGATCCTAGCCTGTGTTTGGAACTGTAAGTGGCAATCCTCCCTTGACGGCCAGAGCTATGCTCAAATTTTCTGGTATTTTTCACCACGTTTCCGGTGGTCTTGGATAGATAAATTAAACCTGCTTGTCTCCTGATCGCCTTGCTGGGGCCCTTTGTAACTTCCGTTTGCATTTCTTTCTGTTCAATACTTTTCAAAGTACTGAGAGTTTAAAGAGGTACAATAAATCCCAGATCAGCTTTTAATGACCCCGGTAAGCCTGCTTGTAATATGTCAGGGAGCTGAGCCTAAAAGCCAATGGGGAATAGGCCATTTCTGCCTTAGTAATTGTCTCCACAGGAAGATTTATAATGTCATTATCTGAATCTATAAGAAATAACTCATGGAGCCGAAATACCCTAAAAAAAATATTACAATTCTCTTAAAATCTAGTCATTCATAAATGCTAAATCATAAAACTTTTTTTCAAGATGCTTTATGTTAAAAGTAAAAACCCAGTAAAAATATAAATGCTCATTTCTTAATCAGATTCCTCGTTCTTTATGTGTCTCTTTGTAGCTTTGCCGTTTCCTGGGATATATTTATAAGGGTAACGTTGGGTTGACAGATTCCCTAGTGACTACAGGACCATGGTGTTTGCAAAGGCATTTCTAGGCACCTTTTTTTTAAAAAAAAAAATCTCTGTGCAAATGTAGGGAGTGAAGAGGAAAGAACTAGTTAGTGGGGTAATAAAATTAATTTCAGCAATAAAAGTCACCTTTCCCCCTAATTTCTCCATTGAAAAAAAAAAGCAAAACTTCCTGCCAAATGCACCACAGAACTGTTATCAGTCATTCCCGCAGCCTTCCTTCCCCCTCGAAATTCAAATAAGGAGATCATCCCTTCTCTCAAATAGCATAAAATATCCTCCCCAATTTGCCCAGAGTTGAATAAGGTCCTGCGATTTCCACATCTTCTTGTCTCCTTCTGCCATAAAATTGAGCAACATTTCTATTTTCTGCCGCTAAAAATGTTCTTGGGAGCACAGACTCTATTACAATTTTACTGTGACACTCAAGATGGTTTTCATAATTTGGAAAGTTATATTTTTTCTCCCTTTAAATTCAGTAATTTGCCATAAACTTAAGCATGGAGCCTGGCTCTTCCCAAGACAGCACCCTTCCTCCATCAGCCTCCACGGAACTAAGGTTTTCCTCCACACTTTTTTTTTTTTTACATCCAAGCTTGCCGTTCAACCTTTGTGGAACAGAGTTATACAAAGAGGATTATGGGAGTAAATTCAGGGAAGAAAATGAATCATGGGTCTTCTCTCCCTTTGTGTCCCTCTCCATCTCTCTGTCTCTCTCTCTCTCCCTCCCTCCTTCCCTTTCTCTCTCTCTCCCTCGTTCTCTCACTCACCTTTTCCCTCTCTCTATGTCTCTTCTGTCTCTTTTTGTTGTTGCCATTTTTATTGTTACCCCGTTGAGCTGATTACAGTCCCTCCTTGATTATTATTTTTCCAGTGTGACAGCTCTGTAAATAGGATTTTCAAGCATTTTCTTCCCACAGATGCAAAGTGAACTGACCTTCTTTCCAGGAAACTGCCTCTCCTGGTGAGGAATGCCAGTGCCCCCTGTCCATCCATCTCCTGAAAACCAGAAACCGGGGCAGAAAAGCACACATCTTGCTTCTCTTTCTCTTACTACCCACAAAGAATCACCAAGAAAAACACCACCCTCCAAATATTGTCTAAACATCAATACTTGCTTCTAAAACCCACTGCGACTGCCACAGTAATGTCTCACCTGGACAGCTGCAACTCTCTCCCAACCCATCGCCCATCCACGCAGCAACACAGACAGAATTGCTAATGGAGAATAGAAAAATCAGTCCATCTCAGCTAGCGATGGGAGTTAGGCAGAAAATACACCAGAGCCTTGATATGGTCCTTGGTGGAGATAGATTAGGAGCTGATACCTGAAGGCACAGAAGGAACGGATCATGACAGAAAGTCTTGAGCCGGAGGCCCGGAGACTCAAAGGCTCCTATCCCAGAAGCAAAGGTCAGTGTTAGAGACACAAGGCAGTATGGCTGGGACATGGTGGTTTTGCAGCAAAGAAGCCTGAAAGGAGGCAGAGCCGCGGGGGACATTCCACCTGCCCAGACGGGAGGAGGCACAGATGGAAGTTTTGGGGTGTCAGTCTAGGAGAGTAGTTTAAGAAGCAAGTAACATTAAAATCTGTAAACTGTGAGGGAAATCACACTGATCATGTGGGAGCTGGTGTAGAATCTGTTGAGGGACTTGCATGGAACAGAAGAGCAGAGGGAGTGCCCTCTCTCCCTCTCTCTCTCCCTCTCTCTCCTCTCCCCTTCTCTCTCTCCCTCTCTCCCTCCCTCTCCTCTCCCCTTCTCGCTCTCCCTCTCTCTCCCTCTCTCCCTCTCTCCCTCTCCTCTCTCTCTCCCTCCCCCCCTCCCTCTCTCACCAGCGCAGGACCTCTTCCTACTTCACATATGAGAGCCCCTGGCTCTCAGCCTTGGGACTCAGGCCTCACACATCCCCTCGCCTGGTTCTCAGGCCATCAAATTGCCAGTGCGTCTTAAGGCTGGCTTTGCTGCGTCTCCATGATGCAGAGGGCAGAGGTGAGACTTCTCTGCTTCTGTCATGGTGGGAGTCAGCTTCCATAAGAAATCAATCTAGATGCCTAGAAATGAATCCAGACTGTTCTAACTGTGTCCTGGCTAGGCAGGTAGGGAACAAAATCACCCTCCTCCACTCAAAGTTGCCAGACTAGAGTCAAGCAGCAGACCTAAGCTATAGTTGGAATTCTTCACACTTCACCCTGTGAACTGGGCATGAGCTACCAGCCACCTCAAAGAGTTTGGGAAATGTTTCACACCCACGATTTGCAGATCAGGAGCTGGGCTGTGGTTCATAGCATCAACTCAATGATTATTAGCCGTCAGCATTACAGCTATTATTGTAATGATTTCATATCCCTGCTAGGGATAAAGTAACCCTCACTAAGGAGTTTCTTAGAGGTGAGCTCAAGTCCTTGAACCCTTCTAGCCCACAGTATGAACAACTTGGAGGTGACAAAAATCTTCTGATATCTAACTTCCTTTAGTAACAGGAGTGGGGAAGAAGACAAAGGCTCATCAAATCTGTTTCCAAATGAAACAGTGGAAAACTTTCATGTACAGTGATTAGTTAATTGTGGAATTCTTTTTGACATAAATTGTGGCTAAGGAGTCAGTTTCCATCATACATGTTAGACTAACTGCTGAACATAATCAATTACCCAAGGATAAACAGGTTGTAGCTTTTTTTAAAAAATGACATTATCACCTTTCAGACAAAGGAAGATTACTTTAAGTCAATTAAAATGAACTAGGCCCTCAGCTGTAGCCCTAACAAGTCTGCAACCTGTTAAAATGAGTGGTCTGAGAAGGACACAGCAAAGAATTGCTTCCTTTGTAGCTCTTTCGTAGCTGGTTTGTCTGGCTTTGTTTTTAAACTGAGAAGGCGCTCAGAATGAAGCTGATGAGTGAGTTTCTAACTGTGAATAAACCTATTCTCATCTAGAAAAACTCTGCAGTTAAATTTGCCTTGCCAGTAAATGACAAAATTGTGTAGGTAAGCGGATCTTTGCCATGCAAGACAATCACATAGGTGGAAATCCTAAAATGTGCACCAAAAATCACATGTCTGCTCATGAATGAAAACAGGCAACCTTCTCCAGATAGTAAAGATTTCGGACACTGGAGCTACGTACAGTATCTTGTGTAGCTTTTCAACACGGCCATTTTAGCATCAAAGCGGCAGCCATGGACAATCTGTCAATAGCTAAGTCGATAGCTGAACATCAATAAAATTTTATTCGCAACAGGAAGACACCAGCTGCATTAGGCCCAAAGCACTTGCTTGGCCTGATTGAGGTAAGAACCTAACAAATAGCTTACTCTCAACCTCACTGGTATCCGTTATGTCGATCAGTCCTTTCCACGCATCTATGACCCTTTCTAGGCAAGGCCCCACAGGGAAATGATAAATACAGAGAGGGCTTTTCATTTTCATATGACTCGACAGAGTGATGGAGAAGCCTGCTCATTCTAACAAAATTATTCCTATGTTTTCTCAGACTAAATAAGCCTCGTATGGAGCAGCACATTTAATTTAATTTTTCTCCTCCAAAAATAAAAAGCAGTCCTATTAAGAACTCTCATCACTCAAGGCTGAAAGGAAGCTCCTTCAAGTCCTCGGTGCTGCAGTAATTACTGGCAAAAGACCCCCGATGAGAGCTGCTTGAGAAATGGAAAATGAACCCAAAGAACTAATAAAAACCCATCAATGGCTGTTAGATATCTCTAAATACGACGCAGGAGAAGACAGGGAGAATTACAGGGCTGCAGCCCGAGCCCAGCTCCCATGTGGAGTCAGCGGGAAGGATGTGGGGAGGGGATCTGTGGCAAAGAGCCCCGGAGCACAGAGAGGGATTGCAGCTTCTTCCCCCAGACAGGGGCTGGGGAGAGAGTTCATAGGCAAACCTCAGTGCCCTGTGGCATGCCTGGGTGCCTCCCAGATGGAGGTCAGGAGAGCGTGGCATGGCGGGAAGGACAGGCAGGAGAAGAGTGATGCACTCTTGTAATCAGTCATTCATACTGAAATAGCTCATAGGTTAGAACTGTACAAAGGAGCTAAGGAGAGACTTCTCAGATAAACAGGTATAAATAGCAAAGAAACACATGAGGGAATGCTCATCATCCCCGGCCATAAAGGAAATGCAAACCCAAACAACTCTGAGATTCCATCTCACCCCAGTTAGACTGGTCAACATGGTGAATTCGAACAACAACAAATGTTGGCGGGGAGGTGGGGATAAAGGAACCCTATTGCACTGCTGGTGGGAATGTGAACTAATACAACTAATACGGCCCTTCCCTACAACCCAGCCATACCACTCCTGCGCATCTGCCCAGAACATCACAAACCAAGACACCATAAAGACACCTGTACATCCATGTTCATTGCTGCACGAATCACAATAGCCAAGTTGTGGAAAAGGCCCAGATGCCCTGCAATAGATGAGTGAGTCCAAACACTGTGGTTCCTATACATGATGGAATTTCACTCATCCATTAGAAAGAATATTATGTCATTTGCAAGGAAATGGATGAACCTAGACAAATCATATTAAGTGAAGTAAACCAAGCTCAGAGAGACAAAAGGCACATGTTGTCTCTCATTTGTGGAAGCCAGATATAAAATACACTGGGATAAAATAAATTATATGGGTCTCTAGACACCAAAGGAGGATACTCTCAGGAGAGGAACACAAAGATGCCATGCCTATGTACGTGTGATCATACAAAATACTATGTATTGAAAGGAAGTCCAGAAAAGGGAGACAAGAGGTTTTTTTTGCTGTTTTTCTTTTCTTTTTGTTTTGTTTGTCTGTCTGTGTATCTTTGGAGTATAAGTGGAGGCACAGAAATGGAGGGACAGAGGTAAACATACATGGCAATGGCACTCCCTGGACACCATGTTGAAAATGAACCATACAACATGTGGCTGGGATGGGAGGGAAAAACTGGGAAAGAGGGAGAAAACGGGTGACATTGTCCAAAATATATATAATATAATATATAACATATAATATGTATAATATGTATAAAATATATAACTGCAACCCTTCTTGTTTAATAACGAATTTTAAATAAAAAATTGTACAAAGGAAAGAAGAATGGAAGGAAGCAAGGAGAGAAGACAAAGGAAGAAGACAGGAAAAGGAACAGGAAGGGAGAACAGAGTGGTATGTATGGAAAAAAGGAAGAAGGAAGAGAGGGAGGTAAGGAAGAGGGAGGGAAAGGGAGACAGAAAATGAGGGGAAGCAAGGGAGGGAGAGAGAATGGAAAATGAAAAGAAAGGAGGGAGGAAACAGTGAGAGGGAGGAAAGTAAGAAAGGAGGAAGGGAGGGAGCAAGGGAGGGGAGAGGGGGAGAGAAGGAGGGAGGAAGGAAGAAGAAAAAAGAGAAAATGGGAGAATGGAAGCAAGGAGGGAAGAGGGAGGGGGAAAGGAGGAAGAAAAGACAAGAGATGAGGGGAGGGAAGAGGGAGGGACAAAGGAAAAGAAGGAGGGAGAAAGAGGGAGAAAGGGGAGGGAGGAGAGAAAGGGAGAAAGGAGGAGGAAGGGAGGGAGAAAGGAGGGAGAAGGGAGGGATGAAGGAAGGAAGGAAGGAAGGAAGGAAGGGAGGGAGGGAGGGAAGGAGGGAGGGAGGGAAGGAGGCAGGGAGGGAAGGAGGCAGGGAGGGAAGGGGGGAAGGGAGGAAGGAAGGAGAAACAAAGAGGGAGGAAAGTAAAAAGAGGGAGGAAGGTAAAGAGAGGGAGGAAAGGGAGAAGAAAGGAAAGGAAGGACCAAAGAAGGGAACCAGAGAGAGAAGAGGGATGGAGGGAAGGAGGGAGGGAGGGAAGAGGGAGGGAAGAGGGAGGGAGAAGGGAGGGAGGGAGGGAGAAGGGAGGGAGGGAGGGAGGGAGGGAGGGAGGGAGGGAGGGAGGAGGGGGGCAGTGGCCCATGCTCTATCCTTGCAGTTGAGAGTAGCCATCCCTAGGATGAGCTACTGACTCTGGGGAAGGAGCGAGTGCCGGGCTGGGGAGACCTGTGCCATTCCCATCCTCTAGACTTAATGAATGTAATGGGATGATGTCCTCAGCTTTTGTGGTTTTTGAATGATGCTCTCATTTTAAAGACTAAGATTCTGTGACCAAAGGTGCTTGTGCTACTCACACACAAGAACAAGGCCAGTTACACATCAACAGCTCTCGTAGCACCCGTTCATGTTCCTGACAGATTTCCTAAAGCTTTAGTGGACTCAGAGCAGTTGAAGAGTGTGGTCTGGGGTCGGCAGAGATTCTCCACCTTAGTCCCATGCCTGCCTGTCTCTAGATGGGTGAGCCAGGCCACACACACACCCCTTCCTAGAGACCCCATTCCGTGTTGGGTGGGGCTAATGGTGATCCTTGTGCCAGCCTTCTGTGAGGATTACAGAAGAATGGATGGCAAGCAAGCACCTGGCCCTGGGGCACTGTGCCTGCCACAGGCATTCGGTGAGAAGGAGCTTTTCCTCCCATTTTACATGAACATTATTCTGTTTCCACTGGTGCCCGGCACATCGCAAACTCTCAGCAAATAATCTAGCTGTTGTTGCTACTACTTATGTAATTGTACAATAGATAAAATAGTGACCAGCCGGGGCTGGTGGCTCACGCCTGTCATTCTAGCTACTCAGGAAACTGAGAGCTAAGGATCACAGTTTGAAGCCAGTCCCTACGAAACTCTTTTTTTTTTTTCTTTTTGCTAGTCCTGGGGCTTGAACTCAAGGCTAGGTCTCTACCACAGCACCACTTTTGGCTTTTTCTGTGTATGTGGTACTGAGGAATGGAACCCAGGGTTTTGTGATGCTAGGCAAGCACTCTACCACTAAGCCACGTTCCCAGCCCCCCATGAAATGCTTATCTCCACTAAACCACCCAAAAACTGGAGGTGGTGCTGTGGCTCAAGTGGTAGAGAGCTAGCTTTGAGCACAAAGAGGCACAGGGACAGTGCCCAGGCCCTGAGTTCAAGCCCTACAACCAAAGAAAATTACTGAATCAAGAAAATGAAAGGAAGAATGGGAGGCTGACAAGAAGGGAGGGAGAGGTATGAATTTCATTCATACAGTAAATATTCTTGAAGAACTAGCATGCACAAGTCATTGTGAATTACATACATGAACAAAGCAAGAAATATCAAGAAAATAAAAGGGATGGAATGCCAGGCAATTACCATATACCTAGTACTTAGAAAAACCTAGAAAAACCATTTCTGATAAGGTGACAACACCACCAAAATCTAAAGATTACATCCCAGCACTTATTATTCATAGTACAGCTAATACCTTCTGATAGGGTAAAATTATAGTACGTAAATCCAAAAATGCGTATGAAATTCAATGACAGAAACTGTTGTTTTGCCCCCACATTAAACTGGGTAACATTTCTACACTGAAAAAAACATCTGCACCAACACAGATGGGTTCAGGCACCTGATGGCTCCGGTTCTTGAGATGGATCTGAGCAACGTGGGGGTGAGACGCTCACAAATGTCCCCCACATGGTGACCAGATACAGAAAGAAGAAACATGCATCTCTTCTCTTTGTGACATCAGTCCTTCCAGGTTGGCTGCGACCCAGCTCCTTTGCAAACCCTGACATCATTCGCATCTCAGTAAGTCCAAAAGGAATGAGTCCCTGACACCTGCTTTCTGCATTGTCTAAGTCCCCGTGTGTGAATGGGAGGCTCACAGGGCAGGGCCATTTCTGCATGCTTCCCCATGGTATCTTCATATCTAGAGCCCTTCACACAGCCTAGGCACTCACTAAACCACTGGTGAATGACTGAATTAATGCCGGGATCAAAGTGTTTGCATGTCTCCAAGTATATTTGTAGTACAGACTTATAACTGCACTCTGGGGCTAGTCAGTGTTTTCTAACACACCGAGACATAGATCTAACACACGTAGATTTTTGGATGAATCAATAGGGTCCCACAGATAGCACCATCTAATGTAAAATTGTCTACTACTATTGTTTGGGGGAGGGCTTGTTTCTGTTTCCTTCTTTGTTGGTCATGGGGCTTGAACTCAGGGCATGAGCACTATCCTTGAGTTCTTTTGCTCAAGGCTAGTGCTCTACCACTTGAGCTACAATGCCACTTCCGGTTTTTTGATGGCTCACTGGAGATAAGCATCTCACACGGACTTTCCTGCCCGGGCTGGCTTTGAACCATGATCCTCAGATCTCAGCCTCTTGAGTAGCTTGGATTACAGGTATGAGGCATCAATGCTTGGCTTTGTATTTTCATTAGGGACTGGATATAAGATTAGAAACCTTTTGGGAAGTAAGAAATCATTCAACTACCAGTAAAATCATACTCTGACAAAGTACATGGGTTTCTATGTGGCCAAAGTCTCTTGAAGGAACAAGAAGTGAAGGAAACCAAATGCAGAGAGTTGGGAGTGTTATGGGGGACTTGGGCCAAGGACCTCTGTGGTGGGAAATACCCACCAAAAACCAGTCAGAAGCTGGGCACCAGTGGCTCACGACTATAATCCTAGCTACTCAGGAGGCTGAGATCTGAGGATGATGGTCCATGAGACTCTTATCTCCAATAAACCACCAGAAAACTGGAAGTGGTGCTGTGGCTCAAGTGGTAGAGCGCTAGCCTTGAGCTGAAGAGCTCAGATACAGTGCCCAGGCCCGGAGTTTAAGCCCCATGACTGACCAAAAAAAAAAAAAAAAAACAGTCTGAGTTGAATTGGCAGGTTTAAGTCATGTTGGCAACTAGCCCTACAATCCTGTCTCCTGAATATGATACTGAGAACAAAAGAGCCATTAATGACCCAACTAACCCATGTAATTCTCATTTATACCCCTTTATTACCTTCCATTTACCCTGAACCACACATTTCTCATTCCATTAATCGCCAACATACACATAAGTCAAGATCTTTTATTACGTGAGGTCATCAGTCAACGAGGACAGAGATATTGATGCATGAGTGTATTCATCAGGAGTCGAACAACACTTCCAAGCAAGATGATATGCGGGCCTTTAAAACATACAAGTATCATTCAGTCTTGGTCTTCTGTTACTTTTCTTTGACTATGCATTTAGATTTTTCTACCTATTTATCCACTCACATTTTCAGCATTCATGTTCCACTCTTAGGACTTTAAGAGTCCTTGCTCATGGCTGGATCCCAACCCAAGGAAGCAGAAGACAAGAAGGGCTCAGTAAACTGTTGAGATTCACAATCAAGGAGTGAACACATAGTAGGCAAGGTTTTCAGATGCCCGATGTTCTTATTCCATGGGGATGGGGGCAGGGGACAGAGAGTCGGTCCAGACCTGAGGCATAAAGCAAGGAGGCAGTTAAATATCCTGTCAGGCCAGAAAATGAAAGGCTACCAGATTTCAGATTATTTCAGACACTCTTAGGAGCCAACTTGAAAGGCTCCCATCGGCAAAACTGGGATAATTTGTGCTTCAATAGGATAATAAATGTAATGATTAAAGCCCATCATACATCTCATTATGTTGTAATAGCACTAATAATATTATTAATAAAATTAAATGGTCTCCTTTGGAGGATGATCGAGAATCAATTAAATATCTTAAGTTGAACATTCACTAGCCTTTCTTTCAGGAGCTTACCTGGAAGATAAGTCTAAGGAACTTTCTAGAACTATTAAAAATTATGTTAAAAAAAAGAATTTACTAAATCAGAATATCAACAAGCAGTTCCTGTGCCCTTCCAGAAAAAAAAAGAGATGAGCAGACCTCCTGGGATGGGACCCAAGTCTGGTCATGCTTTTGGATTGAGCTGTTGAGCTACAGCAAGTCTGGCAGACAGAGGAGCTTGTTCAACTACAGCAAGAGAATGCAATCCCAACTCCAGACTGCCAGACACCTAAGTGAAATGGCTGGAGACTCCATGAAATGCTACGATGAAAATAAAGGGGTAGAGGATAGGCAAAATATAACACACACACACACACACACACACACACACACACACACACACACACACACACACACACACACACACACACACACACACACACACACACACACACACGGCAGGGTTAAGCCATAGTGAAAAGGCTGGATATATGAGTGGTGAAAAGTATTTAAAAATGTAAAGAAGGAGTCAGACAGTATCTGTCACAACTACCACACACTCAGCCACCAAAAAGCGGCTGTAGATGACCAGTAAATGAATGGGTGTAGTTGTGTGCCAATAAAACTTTATTTATGAAACAGAGTGCTCAGACAATTCCAGACAAGATCACCGTTACCATGCAAGGAGAGTGGGCAAACTGGGGTTGCGTTCACTTTATATCCTGTGTTAAGTTTGATGATCTCTCATGTGAGCTTCAATGTCTGGTGTTTTATTGTGACATAAAAACATAAAATCAAGTGATTCACATAGGAAGGGACCAGAGGTCTGCTATTCCAGTTTCCAGAGAGCACAGATGCATTTCCTATGTACAATGCCCCACCTCAATATTTCTTTTCAACACACACACAGAGTAAATCCCTCATATAATGACTGTGTGACATTGAACCACGTTCCCTACCACATTCCTGCTGTAGTTGCTTCCTCGGCAGAGCAGCCAGTGAATCATGGGAACCGTGGCCTGTGAACGGCCTGGCCTCACAATACAGTGCTAGGCTTTAATTCCCAGCTTCTCTGGTTACTTGGTTGCTGGGAGATTTGTTTCAGGTATTAATTTGTTTGGCCTTTGGTACCCAGACATCTGGCCAACACCAGTCTGCATGTCCTGTGATATTTCTCAGACAAGGTAAGCAATTCAACCTGTAGAGTCTGAGTAAAGCAAATTACATTCCACCTGGGAAGAGACTTCATCCAACCCAAGGCATTAAAAAGGAGTCTGAGGGAAGCAGGGTGTGGCTGTTTGCCCATCAGTTCAGCTACACAGAGGCAGAAATAGGAGGATCACCGTCCAAGACAGACTTAGGCAAAAAATGAAATTCTAGCTGGAAAAAAATAATAAAAGACAATGGATGAGGCTCAAATGGTAGAGCAACTGTTTAGCAAGCCCAAAGTCTCCCGAGTTCAAACCCTAGTACCAGCAAAATCAAAAAGAAAACAAAAACTGGGGTCCTTGTGAGAGAAGGACTTCTGCCCGCCCAAGTGTGCTGCTTGCTCTGTACATTTTGCTGCCACACAATTTTATCAATGGTTTCCTTTAAATCTCTCTCACGCCCTCCCTCTCTCTATTTCTCTCTCTCTCTCTAATAGTCACATAACACCTGACCAAGTTACTCTCTATGCCTCTCAGCTGCTTCCTGAAGAAATGGGATAATACTGGTAATAATGACAAAATTACCCCATTACCAGTGTGTGTTTCCTAAGCAGAAAACTAAGCCTTCCCCGGAGAGGGCCGTTGCCTTTCCCTGTTGCTCTGACATCATAAGAAAGGAACACAGGGAAGCTCAGCAGCTATCTCGTGACCACAGAGATGAAAACCACCTGCTAGGGAAGGCGGAGGAACAAAGGCCAAGGGCCCGGGTCCCTAATGTCACGACTTACCCACCACACCTGGGCCCTGACAGAACACTGCTAACTCGAGCCCAAGTACTGCAGTGGTTTAAGCTCATAACTCTAACCCCTACCTTCCCCTCCAGCCTCAGGCACTAGACTAGAGACAGAGTGATGAGCTAGTGTGTTTGCTTTGGATGAGGACCTAGAACACAGGAAGTGCTGGATAAATCTTGTGACTAGCATACTCAGGGTGTCTCATCCTTCCACCCTGATCTCTCATCGTGGTTCAGTGTGACTGCAGTTGACAGCCTCAGATTCCAGAGGAACAAGGTGCCCCTCTCTGGCCAACATCCAACGACAGATCTAGGGTTGGCTCTCAAGGGCTATGGAAAATGATGATCTAAGTCAGACAAGTGAGGGTCCGGGCGTGTGGAGTGTCGGAACTCAGGTTGCCTGCTTAATCTGCAACACACCCAGGTAACTAACGTTAATTTCCAGATAAATGGCGAGCTGTTGTAACATAGCCCATGAAATAGTTGGACTCTGGTTGTTCTAAACAGAGTGGGCATGGCATATCCGAAATTTAACTGGGCCTCCTGTTTCATCTGGCAACGTTGGCTTAGGTACTTTGCATCCAAATACTTGAGCTGAGAAGGTGGGAAGAACTTGAGTTTCGTTTAGTTTTAATGAAAAAGTGAGGCTGGCTTAGCAAAATCAAGTAGATGAAGCTTGGAGTGCCCACACACATACAAATAACCTGTCCAATCACCTCCATCTCAAAACAAAACAACTCCTGGGGACTCCATGCTGCCTATTTGCAACAAAGAGATACGTGGAAATAGCGGAAAGCTGAAACCCATAAGGTCTGAAGTATGCAAAAACATAACGACTTGCACAAAAGGTAGCATTCAATCCAACCACACTAATGTTTATGACAGATGAAAAATTTCTATTTTTCCCTCCAGTCATTCAATTGCTGGATGAAACCCCCAATAAGACATAAAGGAAATCACAGCACTGGTATAAAGATTCGAAAAGAATATAATTATACGATAGGTGGATGTGTGTGCTGTAAGCTTGCACGTATCTATCTCTTCCTGAAAAATAGATGGTAGGAAGAAAATCTCCCATTTCATTGAAAACAATAATTATGTCAGTTACACAAAGAAAAGGATTACAAGATTAAGAATTTGGAATCCTTGGGAACTTGCATGGGAGTGTTCTGCATATTTGTTGCGAACTTGAGTTACACTGAGATGCTATATACTGTTGCATGTCTCTGTGTGAGCACGAATATGCAAACGTACATACACATATGCATATGCATGTATGTATCCATGTGCCTTCTTCCTGGGTTGCAGGCCCAAGGGAATCTAGGAACAGTCCATAGTGGAGAAGTGCTCTCAATTAACCAAACCGTATTATGTGAATTTCAATGGATTTAAATTGGGTGGTACTCAAATGCCAGGACTTGGGTCCTTTGATTTTATAGAACTGACAATATCTGTACAGCACTGTTGCGGGGCAGATTCTACGACACTTAAATAAGAACTAAAGGCTTTGAGCTCTGACATTTCTGCAAATGTACACGAGGTGGTTCAGGAAGGCTGCCCTTACAAATCCCTCTCGCAGGCCCGACCTCGGTCTTGGCCCTCCTGTCTTGTGTACAAGCTCATGACTCTGTGATAATGGATGCTTTGGTTGGGCTCTTGGTAAAAATGAATATTCCAAGATGGGCGAAGGAGATTTGTATATGACAGTAGAAAGTTGCTTTTATTTTCAGCAGAAGCCAATAAGAAATTGGTTTTGAAAAGCATTGGCATGAAATGAGAATCTTCCTTCCATTCATTCACTCATTCATTCATTCACTTAGCATTCATTTCTTCATCCATCCAGTATTAACTATGCATCTATTTTGTGCTGATCACCACATTGGGGGGGAGGGGAGGCAGAGAAAACAAGGAAATGGAACACCTCGGAAGGGATTCTTCCACTCTGGATAGCAGGATGGCTCAGTCTCCACAAGCTGCGACTTGTCTCATCCAATGTGAGAGATGCAAACGCCCTGTGGTGGTGGAGGGAGACGGACGTGTTTTGTTCCATTGTTGACGTAGGGGTATAGACCTCTGCATACCACACATTTTAGCCTTAAAACAAATACATTTATATCACCTATGTGATCATTTTTTCAGACCAATGTGTTAAGATGGACTTCGCAAGAAAACTAATTATAAAGTACTACAGCAGTGCATAGTTAGAGGTAACTGTGCAAGTCACACGCAGCAGGGACTCTGTTCACGCAGAGTCCTTGGGGTGACCTAGAGGATGGCGGAGGACCCGAAGGGGCGCCCCTGGAGACACAGAGGCGAAGTGTCCACACGGGGGTCCAGGGGCAGAGGAGAGCGGCAGATGGGCGGCGTGAGGCTCCATGGCCACGGAGCAGGAGCCAGGGACAGCGGCAGCACTGGAGGCCAGCATCCTGTGGTCACGGGGATGGGCTCTAGAAGATTCTAGAACATTCTTGGTTTTTCAGCTAAGAAGGACAAAGCGCTCTACATCCTTGATTCAAGCTCCCAAAGAAGTAAAGCGTGTGGTGCTGTGGGCCCACCCCACCAGGCGCTGGAGGCCATCTGTGCTCACCAGGGCTGGCATCCAGCCAGCCTGAACTCAGTTTCCAATTTTGTCCTCCGTTCTGTGATGCAGAACTCAAGCAAGAAAAGGCATGGAAACAGGAAGGAAGGCCCTGCATAATTTTTGCCCAGGAATCACTGAGGTGAACCTCGAACCCTGATTTTCGTCAAGAGCATTTTACCACACTGTTGGAAGAAAGCTGGACAGATTGACAGCCAGTAGATAACCCCAGCTCCAGCACATGTTCCCTATCCTTCCCTCCTTCCTTCTGTCTTCTTCATAAATGTGACCACATGTCCACTCGGGATAATTTTCCATGCCAACACTTTTTTTTTATTTTTTATTGTGAAAATACTGTACAGAGGGGTTACAATTACATGGGCAAGATAATGAGTACATTTCTTATCAAGCATTATAGCCTCCTCCTTTGTTCCCATTCCCATCCCTTCCCAGCCTCCCCCGGCCCCCCCCACAATCCTCCCCCCCCCACCAAAGTTGTAAAGTTCATTTTCGACATGACAACTTGTACTTCTCATTGTTGTAATGGGTCCACCTGTATCCTTATTTAAATGACTTGTTTTTCCCCTTCCCCTCCACGAATTATACCGACATCAAATACAGTGAAAGCAGGGGTTATACTGTGGGGGAGGGACATACAAAGCAACAAAGAAATAATCTTATAAATGCATTAGAAACAAATCAGAAAGAATGACATGGCCCCATTTGTTAGGAATGGAAAGACTTGGAAAAAAATTATATTAAGTGAAGTAAGCCAAGCCCAAGCAAACATAGATCCCATGGTTTCCCTTATTTGCAATATCTAGTATATGTATGAGTCAAGGAGAAAAGGTCAGATAAGGTGATGTTAGGAAAATGAACCCTAAGATAAGTATTTAAATGTTTTTTTCTTTCATGCATTTGTTTCTAACGCATTTATAAGATATCTTTCTAATGAATGGTTTCAGAATTCCATTTCCATAAGGCTTATTGAAGTGGCTAGTAACAGAAGCTCCCAAAGTAACAGAATGATCCTTCGTTTTCTCCTTCCAATAAGGTATCATTTGAAAAGATGGATGTGAGATGTACAGATATAAGTCTAGAGCAGAAAATATACTTGAAATTATAAAAATATTTTGTTAACATATGAAGAGCCAGATTAGACAATGTCTTTTTCATTTTCTTTTTTTATTTATTTTTTATTTTTTTTAATTTTATTTTATTTTATTTGTGGACATACTGTACAGAGGGGTTACAATTACATGGGCAGGATAATGCGTACATTTCTTACCAAGCATTGCACGCTCCTCCTTTGGTTTACCCTTCACATCCCTTCCCAGCCTCCCCCCTCCCCCGCAATCCCAATCCTTCTCCTTCCCCCCTCCCCCTCCCCCCCCCCCCCCCCGCACCGACGTTGTAAAGCTCGTTTTGGACATGACAACTTGTACTTCTCATTGTTGCAACAGGTCCACCTGTATCCTTAAACAACTGGTTTTTCCCCATCTCCTCCACAAGTTATACTGACATCAAATATAGTGAAAGCAGGGGTTATACTGTGGGGGAGGGACATACAAAGCAACAAAGAGATAATCTTATAAATGCGTTAGAAACACATGCATGAAAGAAAAAAACATTAAAATATATATCTAAGGGTTCATTTTCCTGACCTCACATTATCTGACCTTTTCCGCTTGACTCATACATATACTAGGTATTGCAAATAAGGGAAGCCATGGGGCCTATGTTTCTTTGGGCCTGGCTTACTTCACTTAATATAATTTTTTCCAAGTTTTTCCATTTCCTAATGGGGCAATGTCATTCTTTCTGATGGAGGCATAGAATTCCATTGTGTATATATACCACATTTTCTTGATCCATTCATCTGCTGAGGGGCATCTGGGTTGGTTCCATATCTTAGCTATGGTAAATAATGCTGCAATAAACATTGTTGTGCTGGTAGCTTTAGTGTGGTCTTGTTTGTAAACATTTGGGTAAATGCCCAAAAGTGGGATTACTGGGTCATAGGGGAGATCTATGTGAAGTCTTTTGAGGAACCTCCATACTGCTTTCCAAAGTGGTTGAACAAGTTTGCATTCCCACCAACAATGAAGTAAGGTTCCTTTCTGTCCACATCCCCTCCAGCATCTGTTGTTGTTAGAGTTCTTGATTTTTGCCGTTCTAACTGGAGTGAGGTGATATCTCAATGTTGTTTTGATTTGCATTTCTTTTATGGCTAGGGAGGTTGAACATTTCTTCATGTGTCTATTGGCCATCCTTCTTTCTTCTTCAGAGAAGTTTCTCTTTAAGTCTTTTGCCCACTTATTTATTGGGCAGTTGTTTCTTTGAGGATTTGTTGTTGGGGGGTTTAATTTTTTGAGTTCCAAGTACATTTTAGATATGAGACCCTTGTCCGTTGTATGGCTAGTAAAGATCTTCTCCCAATCCGTGGGCTTTCTATTGATCTTGCTAGCTATGTCATTTGCCCTGCAAAAGCTCTGCAACTTTATGCAATCCCATTTGTCCAACCTTTCTTTGATTTGTTGTGTTTCCGGGTCTCTATTCAAAAAATTTCGTCCATGCCGACACTTTATTCCCCTCCACCGGGGGTCTCAGGATTAGGGCCTGTCCCGTGGAATCTCCCCAAACACCCCTATGCCATCCCTAGGAGGGGCAATTCAGAATATTCTGGAATGTTTCCCTTCAAGCAATAACACAGTGGCCATTCTCACACAAACCTCTCCCCACGTTTACACTAGTGTTCTGGTAGAATTCCCCTCCATGAGTGGATCTGCAGGGAGGAAACTCTCTCTTTAACTGTTAGTGGCACTTAGTGCAGTACAACTAATATGAATGGCGTCAACTATCGGCACACAGAAAAACACAAATACACAGAAACACACACACATCCAAAACACATCTGTTGTTTGGAGACAGGGTCTTTGTGATTACATAGCCCAGGCACCTCCCAGCTGCTGGGACTACAGGTGTGCACAGCCACGCCCCCACCTCCCAGCTGCTGGGACTACAGGTGTGCACAGCCACAGCAAAGGTAACAGGATAATTGTCTGCGAAATAAAATATTAGAAGATAAAAATGCAGCGAGGAAATAACAACAGTGGCACGAGGTGTTCGCACCACATTCTGCAGTTTTCCAAGTGTGTTCGGTACTCTATCCAGCACTGTCATTCCATTTCACTGATGGAGAATACATTTAGAGTCTGGGGTTTCACCATGAGGTGGGTGGCCATGGTGTGTGCTCCACTTCCCAAGGATGAAATTCTGTTACATTTCAGGCTGGAAGCGTCATTTCTGCCTAGAGCAAAACCTGTTACCGATAACAAGAAGTTTCTGTGTGCCCTCGGGGGGAAATCATGAGGCCTCCCGCACCCCGGAGAGAAGACAGGAGGCAACGCAGCCAGTGTGCACAGGAGTGTGTGCGCGTGAGCACAAGCGTGCATGCACGTGCATGTACGTGTTTGCTCTTCCTGTGTGTGACACGCAGGCTCTTTTTCTTACCTGAAGTGATTTGTTGAGACCCAACCTGCATTCTAAAGACATGGCAACATGGGCTTCAGAAGCCCTGTTACTCCAGCGTGATAAATCAGCAAAGGGAATCAGTGTAGCTATGAAGCTGTTTATAGTTGAGTGTGTGGTCAGAGTTTTGCTTTCGTTGTGCTTGTTTTTATTTACTGTTTACCCTTTGGGGGCAGGATTTGGGGATCTTTTGTATTTTTTTTAGGTAAGAGGATTTGGGGGGAGGAGTTGGGGAGGTGGGGAGGAAAGGGATGGTAGAGGAAAAACAAAGGAGGGGGTAACAATGCTTGATAGGAAATGGACTCATTACCTTGCTCATGTAACTGCAAACCCTCTATACAGTATCTTTATAATAAAAAATATATTAAGAAAAAATATTAGTAATAGCAATAATAATAATAAAAGAGGCTTTGGGCTCAGTACCTTTGCTTGCTGGGCAGGGACTGTATCACTTGAGCCATATGCTCAGAACTTTTCAGACTTTTTTTGTTTTACATAGTTTTAGATAAGGGCTGCCTCAGACACAATTTTACTACCAATGGCTTTCTTGGATTTTAGATATATACCCCTGCACTCGGATAATTGGTTGAGATGAGGTCTCACTAACACTTACCTTGGGCTGGCCTCAAACCAAACTCTTCCTGATTTCTGCTTGTAAGTAGCTGGGATTACGGATGTGTGACGCCATGTCTGCTCATCACCATTTCGTTGTATCCCCAGTCTTCCTCCTCAGTCTATCCCCTACCTCAATGTCCTTAAAAAATATGAAATCTAACTTAATTTAGGGACTACCGCTACTCTGGCCTCCTCTAAAGCAAGCCCTAGTCCAGTCGCCTTAAAAGCATTAGAAATGTAGTCTTAGGCTCCAACCAACATGTACTGAGTCAAAGTCACATTGTAACAAAACTCCAGGAGGCTATATGAACACATCAACGCTTTAGATGCTCTACTGCACACTCTCCTGCATTCGTTGTTAACCAAAATTGGTTGACAGAATGATAATAGCAAAATAAGAGCCCGTAACACAGACAGGACCTGTACTAGCCTGCACTAGCAAAGACAAAGGACAGAGGGGGAGAGGGAGGGCGGGAGGGAGGGAGAAAAAAAAGAAGGAAGGAGGGAGGGAAAGAGAGGGAAAGGAGGGGGGAGGGAGGGAGGGGATTTGAAAGGGAGGGAGAGGGCAAAGATGAAAAGAATTATTCGGCAATGTGGAGCTTGAGATTTCCTCTAAAAGAACACTGGGAAAAGAATTCCTCATCCTGGTCCTGATTTACGTCCCCAGGTCGCGTGTGTCTCAGGAAAAGGAACTGACAGCCAGGACACACCGTACCTTTTGCGTAGGTGAGGGTGGAAAGTGTTACAGAACGCTTGGTGTCTAATGAAAGCCTTTTCAGTGACTCTCACAAAGCTCTGAGCAAAAGAGCCTCCCCTGTTCCCCTCTGCTGGTCTTATTTAATTTGTAATAAGAACAATTCCAGGCAGCTTGAAATCGTGGCTCAATTAAGAACTCCTCCTGCCAGGCATCTAAGAGCCATGGCTGAATCCCTTCCCTCCTGCTCTTCATGGACCCTCCATTTGGCCATGTCGAGAGGTTGGTGGGGGAGAAGGGGGAAATGAAGCTTATTTTTTAATTGTAAGTTCAATTTCACACTGCGCTGGATGGGATGGCAAAACCAGCTTTCAAAGACGGAAACTCACAGGTACTATCTGCTGCCAGGTGGCTACGGGACTACCTTAGGACCCTATTTTGACATTTCAAGTGGCATTTTTGATCTGATTCTTTAGGCCTGAGATGCCCTTGAAGTTATATAAAAGTCAGGAGGGATCATTGTTGAGAGAAACAACTGCATCTGAACAGTGGAACCTTAACCACAAGTATTAGAAAATAATCGCAACTTAACTGTCTTAGAATGCTGCATGGTTTATAACAGAAGAATTATCACTTCGTTTTTCTTAGGAAAATTTACTTTGCAGTAATGTGTCCTTTTTAAAGACCAGTTTCCGGAGATTTAAATCTAGCCACAAATTTTTGCTAGCTGCTCCAATTTTTCAGCTGAGAATTCATGTTCGCACCTATATCTGCATACCTAATGAAGCTTGATTTTAGAGACGTTGCACAACTTGGTTCCCGGTATCTTCAAATATGCTACACACAAAAAAATATCAGCAACAAGGATTTTTGCTTGAGCCATCTTTGTAATAATAAGAGAGACAGTTTGGGCAGGTAAATGAAATAATTCTTTTACAAGGTATGGAGTTTCCCTCTCTAGAAGAGACGAAAGTCAGAGAACTGGGACTCGATCTGGCTTTAAAATTCCTAATATCCCTTTCAAGCACCAGGTGTTCCCAGAAAATTCATCATGGTCGCTCCTCAGGTTGGCCAAATGGTGAACATTCCATCAGACTTGGCCAGCGACACTGTGTCTTTACAAACCCAATATCTCCAAGGAAGCATTCACATCCTGCCGTGAAATTTTAGGGGCCTGTAAGTTCATTTAAACTCTGAAAGCTTCTTGTGTGAATCATTTTGGAGGTATATATTATCTAACATAAAACTTGCTCCATTCAATGATTTCTAGCAAATGTACAAAACGCAGCACAGCTCATCCCCCACATCCCTTGACAGACAACCTTTCTCCTCATCCTCACATTTACCACGCGGCTTCTTCCTGTATGTGCACATCTCTGTCTTTTCTGCCGATTTTGTGTAGTGGAATCCCACAATGGGTGGCTTTTTGTGTCTGCCGGGGAGAGTCACACACACACACGTTTCCCGAGTCACCCATTCCACCCACGGAAACTGAGCTCCTAGGATCAGACAGGAAAGGAAGCAGACACCTCTGGCCCCTACACACTGGAGGTTGGACCTCCCTTCCCTCACCCTGCTGGTCTACAGACCCCGGCCAGTGTCCCCTGGGGAGAGGCAGGCTGTCTTCAGGTGACCAGCCATGGTTAAGGTGTCACATGCATTATCTCCTGTCTGGCCTTCGTACCAACTCCATGGGTGGACATCTTTCTGTCATCGATCAGAGGCTAGGCACCCAAGTGTTAGGTAACTTCTCCAGCATGGCAAAGTTGGCCCCAAAGCCCACCTCCTGCCTCCGCTGGGCACAGGGACAACATGGCTGCCTGGGCCAGGTGGAGCTCAGGGAGAGCGGCTATGCGACTGATTCGAATCCCAATCTGCTGTCTACATACTTCACAGCACAGAAACTCGCATGCCTGCCTTAGACCGTGCCTGGACACGGCGAGAGGTACACAGGTTTTAGCATCACCGTCACCAGGATTCCCTGGGTCTAAGTGCATGGCTGTGCGGAATCGAATCAAAGTTTATTATCAGGAGAGAAGCTCGGGCTGGAGGGGACAGTGAAAATGACCAATAATGATGCAAATGGCCAAAATGATGACCAATAATGGTATATCATGCCATGCCACTCAATAGATGAGAAATAGCCTGTCCTAAAGCCAAGGGATCGGTGTTGTGTAATCACTCCACTGAGATAGTGAAATGCAAGTAAAATAGGAAGGCAGTTATGATAGAATCCTCTCACCATCAGTTGAAGCTCCATCCTGAGACCTTTCATGCTCACTGTGAGTTTGGAAGTGATAATGTATTAAAGCTTTAACAGACAGTAAAAGACTGTGACTCACTTGGTGCTCACACCTGTAAGATGACAGGCTCACACCTGTCATCTTAGCTACTTGGGAGGCTGAGGTCTGAGGATCACAGCTCGAAGCCAGTCCTGACAGGAAAGTCTCTGATACTTCTATCTCCAGCAGCTGGAAGTGGAGCTGTGGCTCAAGTGGTAGCACTAGCCTTGAGCAAAAAAAGGCCTAGGATAGTACACAGGCTCTGAATTCAAGACCCAAGACTGGCGCGCACACACATACATACACACCACACATACACACACACACACACACACACACAAACACAAAATGGCTGAGTTTCACACAGAGAATATTCTGTTCTCATCCATGAAGTCAAAAATAGATGAGAGAATCAGGAAGTAGAAAACTACAAATGCCACCCCAGTCACTGTACAGTAAAGAAAGACAGTGCTTATCACTGAAATCCTCCCAAACCAGCCTGTCATCCACAAAGTTACACAGGGATTCATTCATTCACTCCACAAATACAAGCATGCATGCATGCATACACATGTTTAATATACCATTACTGCACCAGCCTGTCATTCCAACCCCAGGCTCTCTCCATGAGAGAGAAGAGCATAGCTCCACACAGAGACCCTGTGGGAAGATGCTCCTGGACCCCTGCTTGTAGGCTCCCAGTCCAAAATGGGCCCAGACATCCATCTGGGATGGATGGAAGAGAATGAAGAGTAACCACTCCATCAAGACACACTCCACTGTGAAGAGAAATGAATGGCCAAAGCAAATCACATGGGTGAAATGATTATCAATGAGGAAAAGCAGCCAAACAAAAAAATGGTATCTCAACACTAAGGTACAGTGAGGAGAGGCCAGGGACAGATGGGGGTAGGGCTGGGCACAGAGTAGGGACGGAGGGGAAGGAGGGGACAGGAGGGAGAAAGGGAGAAGGAGAGGAGGGAACAATCACAAGGAAAACTTTAAGCCTGATGAATGCGTTTGTTATTCTGGTTGTGGTGATGATATCACATGTATGTAAAGACACACACGCCAAAACGTAACCACGTGTGTTCATTCATATGTATAACTGATAGAATGCCTGGTACGTCTTGATTATTAAATGTACCATATGAGAACAATAACACAAGAAGAGTCAAATGTCTCATCCATCAGGCCTCCTTCCTGGGCCTCAAACACAACCAACCCAGCAGGTGCTGAGCAGGAAACGTTCCTTCTGCCCTCAGTATTCTTCCGCAGTGTCTTTGCTCAACCAGTTCCTGCTCTGGTGGGAAGCTTAATGTCTTCCCCTTCGCAGCCTTACCTGCCTGGTTCACACTCGCCCGGCGCCTGACACACGGTAGATCCACTCCATCCCCTGTTCCACCACCAGCCTCAGGCTCTCACAGAGCAAGGAATTCTGGGATGATTTATTTCGTCCCTAGTGTGTTTCCAGCTCCACAGCGTCCGCTGAGTAACCGATCCACTCCAGTCTTTCCTGTTCATCTGTTTGGAGGACCTGGCGGTGGCTTGCAGCTGCACTGTAGGCGTTGGGACACTCGGCTGTGAACCAGACAGTGCTTCTCCACAGCTCACCTGGAGATGCAGTCTGTCATATCAAATGTGTCCCCATCTACATCCCGATAACTGGATCCAACTGGGTTACGCAAATAAACAGCAAATGGATCTGCTCATCCTGAATATCATTGTCCCGAGGATCGCATTTTGTATCTCCTTAGGAAGTCTTAAAAGTCTCAACCCTACATATGCATTCTATCTCTGGAGACCTCAAAATAACGCAGTATCTTATAAATGGGGCAGGGGAGGAAAAATGAGAATGCTTTTCAAAGGCTCTTCTTGAGTTTTCAGTTCACATTGCGGCAACCCCAAATCACAGATGAGCTAATGGTTGTTCTAGCCCTTTCTCAGCCACCAAACACTTCATTATTACTAAGCTCCAACTCAGGAGTAAGCTGAAATCCTGGAGTCAGGGATAACCTAACTCTAAGTGAGTCACTCCGAAGTATGCAGAGCTCAGCTTCCCCGTCCGATGCCCCACCGTGTGAGCTTTCTTTGGGGGTCTCTGGTGTGATGCTTAAAGGCACAGACAGCCACAACACAGACCTGCACGCAAACCTTTCATCCACACACATCCACAGGTCTTGAGAAATTACTTTAAATCTCCAAGCCTGTCCCTACCTCTATCAAACAGGGGACCTCGTGCCTCACTGGTTTTTCCCTGTACCCTTTGACCGATTCCCTCAGCTCCCTTGGTCTTACTTTCAGTTTTTCTGAGGCAGGGTCTTACTAACTTTGCCCAAACTGACCTCCAGCTGCCACCCCTCCTGTCTGCACCTCCTGAGTAGCCAGGACTACAGGAGTGAATGATCATACCCAGCTTGGAATTCCTTAGGAAGTGCCTCACGCAGCACTTGAAAGTCACACATAGAGAAAATACATCAAATGTTATGTATGCTGTCATTGGATCTTTCCTTCCGTATGCTGTGCTCCATGTTTAACTCCACATCCGTTCTGCCTGATATTCTATCCCCCTCTACCTCCTGAGGGACTTGATTTTGGTTTTGTTTCTCAGATTTATAAATCTTGAAAGTGAGTGGACTGGAGCTGCTAGCTGGTAAAAGTTAATTAATAAGTGTTCCCAGGTAGAAATTTTAAAAAAAATTGAGTTCCACCCACCCATCTGGGCCTGGAGATCCAGAAAGCTTAACCACATCACACATGGCTCTATTTTAAATGCCACAAGGAACAGCACAGACTTAACTGCAATTAAATAGTCCCCGCTGACCACTGAATATACAGTGCATTATGTCAAGAGAGGCAAAACTGTCAGATTAGTGGGAATTTGTTGGGGGATTGCTGGGTAATTTCAAGACCTGACAGGCAAAGAAAAATCTGCGATCCCTTGTGGTGCCCAACAACGCGTGTTCTGGAGCTCATAGAACTGGGACAGAAGGTTCGTTTCCAGAGGAAGTTGGAAAAGATATGCCAGTGAGTAGATCATCATCTCAAATATAAAGAACTAGAATCCGGGAGCCAATGCCTCATGCCTGTAATCTGAGCTACTCAGGAGGGCTGAGATCTGAAAATCGCCATTTAAAGCCAGCACGGGCAGGAAAATCTGTGAGACTCTTATCTCCATTTAACAACCAGAAAATCAGAAGTGGCACTGTGGTTCAGAGTGGTAGAGCACTAGCCTGGAGAGCTCAGGCTGGAGTTCAAGTCCCAAGACAGACAGAAAAAAAGAAAAAAGAAAAAGACATGGAAAGAGGTTGGCCTCCTGCCCACAGCAGTCAAGGAAGATGTGTGTGTAAAGCTGTGTGTGCGTCCAAGCTGAGGATGGGGTTACCAGGCTACATAATGGCTGCATCTTGGCTCAAGACTCAGGACAGGTATTTTTGGACAGTTTTCTGTAAGTTTTCTGGTTTGAGCTGAGGACTTTTCAAACTCTCCAGCCATCAGCCAGGAAGATTCTTTCTATGGAAAGACATTGTAAATTCGTTATGTGTTGCTTGTCTCTACTGTGCTGTACTTTACTTTGTTGGGATAAGATGTTACTATGGAGTCCACGCCAGCCTTAAACTTGGATCCTCCTGCCTCAGCCTCCAGAGTGCTGAGAATAAAGGCATGCCCGATTACATGTGGCTCTATGTAAAGACATGTCCATGTAAAGATGGGATAAACCATTGCACAAAGTCCAGGGGACATGAAGAACTTAAAAGCAAGAACTATTTCCTGTGTATCACATTCAGTGCTGGCTCAAAATGGCACAATCCCTATTTAGACCTCTTGATGTTCTTGTACCTGATTCAGCAAAGAGGGAACTCAGAGAGATACAGTGATATGGCTGGGGTTGTACCCCTCTCAGTGCCAGTACTTGAATTCTAGTCCACCATACCCTGGGGATTCTCAACCAACAGTGACTGCACCTTGCAGAGAGCACTGGACACAGACTAAAGACATTTGTTCTACTTCAACAGAAATGGGCATTAAATGAGAACAGATCAAATAGCCAAATGCTGCCCAGTCCCACGAGGCCCCAATACGTGTGTCAAGAAATGCCTCTCTAGGTGAGGGATTCCCAACTGTGGGGCCGCCATCTTGTTAGAAATGCAGAGATGGGCCAACAACCTGTTTCGCGAGTGCTCCAGGGGGTTCTGAGGCATGTCAGAGCTTGAGAACCACAGGTCTAGGTGGATGGGAGCATGTGCGCCACGTCCCACCAATCAAAAATCTTCACACTCTGAAACAAAATCAGCATCAGGGCCTTTGGCTTGCAGAGTTGCAGCCCTTCTCAGAAATCGAGATGACCCTCCTGGTTTTACAAAAGGCTGTCACTCACCTGCCTACGACCCCCTGGGATGTCTGAGAACCAGACAGGGCGCTGATGAATTCCTCAGGGAAACTTTGAGTCCTCACCAGTGATTCTCAGGTCACTGAGTTATGTGGCTTAGCAGCATGAGGGTATGCATAGAAACCTTCCATTATGTCCGAAACCTTCCATTAATGTCCGATTCTGGGAGGAATCTGCACATACATCATCTCAACGAGGATCATTAATAAGACTAATGAAGATTACTGTCCTACCAGGACTTCTCAGATGCCAGGTGTTCTGCTCAATATTTTACCCGTCTGGTGTCACTCCACAACGTGCTGTGGGAGGTGGGTTTGGCTATCATGCCCACTTCAAAGGCAAAGAAAGCAAGGCTGGTGACTGTGTGCCTGGAAGGTTCCATCGGATGCAGCTAACTGGGCTGCCAAACTCCAGCAAGTTCAGTGCATAGGAAGTGCCAACAGCAGTGGGCTGGGTTCACAGAGATGCGTTCACTAAAGTGAGATTCTCCTCCTCCTTTATGTTTGTAAAATGGAAGGGTTGAACTAAAACCCTTCCCATCTATCAAGCTATAATTCCAATGTGGGGTAATACTTCTATTCTCTTAGGATCGTCACAGCAAACACCGTTTCCACTGATGTTTACATTGATTTCATTACATGACAATAGAGTATTTTAAATTTTTCCAAGTGATTTTTATTTTGGATCCACAATCTCATGTTAATTCACACCTGCTCTGTGAGCTGCAAAAGGAAGCTTGCTGACCACCATTGATCCTTCTAGAAGATTCTATTAGAGTTGGTCTTCAAGCTGGGCAAGTTGGGAGGGTTTTAAGATCCTCATCTCTTTCTCCTTGACAGGGAGCTGAAGAGGCACACCTACCCACTCCCACTGTTGAATGAGCAGACAGAGGCTCGGAGATGTCCAGGCCTGGGGGGGACGGGGGTGGGGGAACACTCCGGAAGCCATGCCAAGGCCTGCCTTCTCAAACGCACACTGATAAACCAGGTCTCACAGCAGTCCTGAGAAACAGAGGCACACAAAGAGCCAGGACAGCACCAGAGACATTTATCAAGGTGGAGCCTCCCGTCTTGCAGTCCTGTTACTAGCATACAATTAGACTTGCCCGCTCCTTGTCTGGGGAAGTGTGGTGTGTGCTGAGGGGTGCTGGATGGGTGCCTGGCTTCCTGCTTACATCTGATTGGCTGCTTACATCCAGCCCAGGCTCTGCTTGGAAGGGAGGGGGAGGGGGGTCTGGGGAGGGGGCAGGGGAGGGGGCCGAGGGGCAGATCTGCACAGTCCTGCTCCCTTTAAACAGATGCACAAGCCTCTTGGGAGATGAAGCTCGTTGGTTCTGTCACTCGTGAGTAATGCTCCATAGCTCCCTAGTGGGGAAGAATGCCAGATTATACAATCACATGCTTTTGGTGTGCAACTGTCTTTAGAATAACAAATCTCCCCTTCTGCTGGTGAGTCTTGCTCTTTAATAAAAATCCAAAAGAGTGGTCACAAATTCCTGCTCTGGCTGAAGGATGTGACTTGTAAATTCTTGCTTGTGACACCCCCTCGCCGTCCACCGTCCCCCAGCAAACACCTGTCATAATCCATGGGGATTGGATGCCCCGGCGGGTGTGACTTTATCTTTGTCTACTGGGGAGGAGTGGGAATCCTGGTCTCTGAGCTGGGCTCTCTTAATTACTGGCAGGTTGGGGGTAGGACAGTTCTTCACTGGGGTCTCAGCAAGGATGTTGGTTGTAAAGTGTTTGGCAGGATCCTGGTCTCTATCCAGCACCTACACTGTCCTGTTTTCCCCAGTTTTTGAGCCATGACGGTGTCCTTTCTATGACAACCCAAATATCCCCAAGGGCAAAGTGATTGCCACTGGAGAAATACACAGATAAGAAAGCACACCCAGCTGTGGCTGAGTATCGGTAGAAAAGAACACCTTGCTAATTAAATCTTTTGTTTTTCCTAGCCAAAAGCAAATGTATTTCTCTACAGAAAATATCTTATCCGAATAGTGAGTATCATCATAAAACAGATCTCCGCATCACCACCTTAGACAGACAAGGATCAGCTATCAGGAGAGGGCCCCGGGGGTCTTCAGGAGTGGGGTGGGCAGATTCCCCATCACACAGGGCTGGAGAGGCTGGGGGTCAGGTCTCCAGGCAACAGGAGCTCCTGGGGCGGCAGCCCCGCCCTCCTCAGCCTCATTCCCAGCTTCACACCCTCAGAGCTCTCAAATGAGATGCGAGCCTAGAGCAGGTGACAGGTTGGACACACGGCATTGTGGGGTGCTGGGAGCACAGAGATCGGACTTCCTGCCTGCCATTCTCCAAGCAGGGCAGTGTGCCCCCCAAAGAAGGCAGGCATTCTTGTTATAATAATCAGGGTTCCCCTCTAAATCCCTCCTCTATTTCAGCACCCCCAAATGTGATGATTTCCTCTATGGTTTAAAATCAGGGATCACTGCTGGAATTTGAACAACCAGGATGTATAAAAGCACAGGTGTGTTGGCTTCTTAGGAAAGACTGGATCTTTTGTACGTTAGTCAGCAAACTCACAGGATACCCTGGGCTGGGATACTGTGGGACGCCCCCTAGAGGCAGGGGAGGCCAGGTCCCCACTTTCACTGCGGCCTGGATCCTGTGGGGCTTGACAGAGGGTCACCTGGCCAAGTTGGCCTTGCTAAAGTGTGCTGTGTTAAGCGAAGCTGCTGCATCCAAAAACGCACCAGACACAGGGGGGACAGGACATGGAAACAAAACCACCATCAGTGACCCAGAATCTTGTTCTGCACCTGCCCCAAGGCCCAGAAAAGGCAGGGGAGATGGAAGGATCCACCATTTGCAAGTATTATGGCGGGAGATGTTCACAGCCCACGCCAGTCGTTGTAGAAGAGTTGGTCAGCTGCCCATCTCTCAACAACAATTACCTGGCAAGTGCTATGGTTTCTACTGTCTACTCAGAGTACTTCAGCGTTGATATCAGGGCTGGCACAATGGAGCTAGACCATCTGAGAATAAGAAAAGGCTTGTGTGGGCAGCTCTCTGGTATGGTCGCCACAGTTTGTCCATAGCCTATCTAATAATGGCATCCTGCACGGGAAAGCCGGATATACTAAGAACAACAAATGTTCACCATATTTCTTGAATGCATCCTACAGGCCCAGTGAGAAAGTACGTGGTCCACAAATAGTATCTCATTAAAATGCCATGACAGAGTTAGCATGCACACAGTACCCTTGCTTCCATTCAGGGAGAACCAAGATGTGGAAAAGTAAAACAACTTGCTGAAGGCTATCTCAGTTCAAGATTTCAAACATTTCCATCTCTGTTCCTGACTGTCAGGACAGCATTTCTCAAACTCCACTTGCTTGTGTACTCATGTTTGGCTAGTGACTCTAAATATGAATAAATATAAAGATATGGAATCTTTTTATTCCAATTCGTGTTCTATTTTTTGTTTAGATAAATTGACCCGAATAGAAATATTATAAGGAAATGATAAATACCAAGTAGTGTATGCCTTAAATACATAACCGCCTTTAAAACATCACAGTGTAGATCTAAAAATGCTATTCGGTTTTATCTATGGTGGCATACGCCTGTAATCCCAGCTATTGAGGAAGCAGAGGCAGAAGGATGCCAAGTTCAAGATCATCCAGGATAACATGAGCCAGGCCTGGTCTCAAAATCACTATCTAGACAGAAAGGCTTGGGGTGTGATTGCAGAGGGACAATGCTGGCCTAGCATAGGCAATGCCCTGTGTTCTGCCCTCAGGGCTACAAAAGCACAAAAAAGTAAATGTCAATGAATCCTATCTAGTCTCCTCCATGGAACATAGCACAACCAGAGTTTTGTTCTTGGTTTGTGAAGAAGAGAGAGTCATGAGTGACAAAGAATGCCAGAGATGACCAAACTGATACCCACCGACACCAAATCCAAGCAGAAAGACCAAGTAGAGTCCACGGAGAAACCTTTCCTACTAGGGGTGCTGTCAATGACGCCTCACATCAAACCGAGTCTCATCTTTTAACATGTGGCACCTGTCCTGGTCCCATGGGTTCTGAGGACACATATTTACCCCATTGGACGTGTTCAAAATTCTACATCAGCCATCCAAAACCCTAGTAGGCTTGTTTGTCTTGAAACCGGCCACTAATTCCTGCTTATGGGACAGAAATCTTAGAAGAGCCATGCCCATCCAAGTAAACCCGTCCTTATTCACGATGAATGTTTCCACGAGTTCACTGAGTCCTTCATTCAGTGAAGACCCACTACGAGCTACCAGGCTGAGGATACAGCGGCAAAGTAATTCAGATAACACTCTGCACACACATACTTCAGGTAATGACATGGCAGTGTCCTGGCTGCTACCCTTACAACTAAGTTTGCTAAACCAAGCTTACCACGGCCACAGGACCTCCTCCCTATCAAGCTTTTCTGGCTCTTAAGTAGACCAGGGGCTACCACTCAGCACCCCAGAATGTCTAAAGTGACGCCAGGATGACCGCTCAGCATCTCACAATGCCCACAAAGGACCTGCCACAGAGATGTGTATCCCACAGAACATCGGGGCCTGAGCCAGAGCACACGTGAATGGGGAAAATCGTGCACAGAGCCAGTTCATGGGGAAGACCGCACACACAGCCAATTCAAGTAAACGCGTGGAATGTGTAACTCAATGTGTGCTAATGGGGATGAGAATAACAAGGCCAGGCGAAAGGAAAAGCAGAATCTGATGTGGAGAGAGGGGACCTGGGGGAAGATCTCTGCTCCCTCGAATGTCTACTCCATGAACCTGCATGAAGAGGCAAAAAGGGGGTACTTTTAGAGTGTCCCAGCCCTCTGTGTTCCATTGTCAAATAGATGGAATTAAATGAAACAGATATGTGGCCCGTGATCCTAGAGTGTGTGTTTGTCAGCTTTCCAGCACTGTGACAAAACCAGCTGAGCTAATGAACTTGTGAGGAAGGAAGGTTTCTGTTAACCCATGAGACTCCTGACTGTGGATGCGTGCCAGCTTTCCTTTGGGCCTGTGGGGAGGTGATACAGGATGGCAGGTGCTATCACCACAGCCAGAAAGCAAAGGGGGAAAATAGGAGTGAGGTTTCAAGGTCACCTGGAAGGGCAGGTCCCCAGTGACCTAACTTCTTCCCATCAGCCATACCTCTTCCATGTTCTATCACCTCCCAAGGGTGCCACAGGCTGGCAACCAAACCATTAGCCATGAGCCTGTAGGAGATACTTAGCCAAATGACAGCAGTGTAGTTCAGCAGAGAGTTGGTAAGTTGCAGGCCAATTATAGCTTCTGCCCAGTGTTTTAACTTTGGAGTATGAACCAATACAACATGGGAAGGTAAGTACAAAAGTAGAAATGGATGCCAGACAGAGAGGCAGCCCCAAAATTAGATGACGATCTCACACCGCTGACCAGAGAGGACCCAGGCAACAGACACGAGAATCTGTGCTGCAAAAGAAGTTCTGTCTCTACCCTTGGCTGTTCACCCACCTCCCTACGCCTCCGTGTGTCTGTCTCTGAATGTAAAGGGCAAGATTCACAGCAATGACATCCCTAACAAGTAGTCCGTGACATAAGCACAGAAGCCAGCAAGGAAATCGAGATGGAAGAAAGGTTGTCACTTACAGCTTGCCTGAAAGAGAGTTTCTGTGGGCTGAATATTTAAGTACTCTTAACCAGGGGAAGGAGACCCAATCCAGGGTAGATCACAGAGATGCAATAATGCCATTGTCTGCATTGTTCATGAGCCGGAATTTCCCAGTGAAACTTTGGAGTTATCTTGTCTCTCTTTAGGATAGAAATATTCTTGAAGCAGATGCAACCGTCGACAGCTTCTTGGTGCCTTCTGGGTAATCATGTCTTTAAAGTAAACTCCCGAGGCTTATTATGAAACAAATTGCATTTTGCCCATGTCCTCGGAGAGGAGTTTTAGATGGATGGGTGTTGGCGTTGAAAGCAGCCAGGAAAGAATGGAATGTGCTTTCAATTTTTCTGACGATGTTCAGTGGATTCTTTTCCTACCATTCCCCAGTCTTTCATTAGAACGTGTGATGGCTATATGCGGCCGTGACAATGAGGGAATCTTCCTCTCTAGTAAGTGTGTAGTAAGTGCGTGCCTGTCTCCTCTTTTGGATAGGCAAAGGAAAGTGGTGCTTACTTGGAATTAGCAACTTCTGACTCATCTTCTCCCGAGAGCTCAAGATTCAACAACCGCATTCAGCTGGGACTCTATGTGTGCTGCTGTGTGCTGGGCTCTAGAGTTTCCAGATACAGAAAACATATTTATAACTGGGGTGACCCTCGGGGAAAGAGCCAGGAATTGGGCTTGGAATTGATGGTCTCTATTGGGCAGGGTGGTCTGCAGGTCTAAGATGCAAACTTAAACTGTAAGAGGGAGGAATATTTCACCAAGAGAGCACACGTACCAATGAGACAATATTTACCGAAAGCATCAGGACACAGAGCTGTGTGTTTGGACTATAGCTGGCAGTAGAGCCATTAATGATCCCAACCCTGAAATAATGAGATGCAGAAATGCCACCACAACCCAGAGAGGTGACTACAGGCAAGAGCTACCTGAGAGTTCCTGTTGCTAGCTATGGCATGTGGCTTGGGACACAGACCCAGGGAATGAATACCCAAAACTCTCTCCATCACTCTCAGTCTTCTGCAGTGTCCTCGTAGACCAAGCCCAAGAGCAAGCTAGAGGGCAAAGAGCCTGCCCATGTCGACTCCACGTCACCCCAAGTGGTTGAGAGGCATGGAAGAGATGCCACACGTGGTCCCAGAGAGGGCACCCTTCATCTATGATGCTTGTATTTCGTACAAGAACACGTTACCAGCCTCGCACGGGTGGCTCACACCTGTCATCCTAGCTACTCAGAGGCTGAGATCTGAGGACCACAGTTCAAATCCAGACCAGGTGGGAAAAGCCATGAGACTCTTATCTCCAATACACTGCTCAGGAAGTGGCACTGTGGCTCAAGTGGTAGAGCGCTCGCCTTGAGCTGAAGAGCTGAGGGACAACACACAGGTCCAGGGTTCAAGCACCACGACCAACAACAACAACAACAACAACTACAAAGAATGCATTACCTCATACCCAAGGTACCCATGTGAAAATAGAATCAAATAAACTGAGGGAATGGATGTGGCTGGAGATAATCACAGAGGAAAATGATGGAAGAGGTGGCATTGATCAAGATGCACTGTACTTGTAAATGATGCGTTGAATTGAAATCCTTTTGTGCAGCTACTTACAGGTAACAATAAGAAAACAAAGGGAAAAAAGGATTCATGAAAGTGAAGGAAGAGAAGGAGAGTGATGGGGGAGGAAGAAGAAAAGGCAAAGGAACACAAGTAAATGAGTTCAGAGGAAGTGCCCCTGTGGCACAAGCCAGTTGCTATAGAAACACCAGCAGGTAGTCCCACCCCCCATCACAGAGAGTCAAGTCAGGCCACTGAAGGAAGGAATGCCGAGGCTGCAACCTCAGCCAAGGGGGAAGGGTCCATTGCTGCATTGGCAGAGGCCCTGAAAAGAACCAAAGCACGCTTGTTCTTGGAGGTCAAGGGTAAGCACGAGGGGAGACGAGAAGTCAGACTGGAGAAAGAAGTAGAAAAAAGACCAAACAGAACGTTGGAGGTGACGAGAAAGAGCTCCTGTTTCATCCCATTGAAAATGAGAAGAGAGTGACAAGAAAAACATACTTCCATGTCTTTCTCTAGCTCTGCTCCCAGGAAGTACATTGATGCTTGTCAACTTTTCAACAAACACATACCTATTTGTCCTGAGTGTGACAACAAGAAACTGGTGGGGGGAGGGGGGAGAGAGAAGGGGGAGAAGAGATTATTTTGGCTCCATAATCCACAGCAAAGATACAAATGGCCAAAGAAAACACAGGGGGCTCCACAAGGTCCCCTGGGGAAGGAAATGGCTGGTGAAGTTCTCTCAAGACCCACGGCATGCCTGGATAGAGACACCAGCCTTTCCCAAAGGCAATCTGACACACCATTGGCATTTAAGAAAATAGAGGCCTTAAGCTTCAACATCATGAGCCAGGCCCAGATTAATGACCTTTCAGACGGTAGGCTCAAGGAATTAGAAATAGGTCAGCCTTGCAAAGAATTATAAGAAATCAGCGAGCTGCTAGAACGCAGGCAGCCTCTCGTTGCTCGCACCCACCCTTAAGAAAGCGACCCTTGTCACATCTCCTCTGCATACAATTAAGCCATCTGCTGCACTCCACCACAAGTATTGGAAGAGCCAATGGCAACTCTCTGTGGAAATACCACCCTCAGTGATGAAGAATATATAAATACCAGTTATCCACTTCATCCTTGGCAGGCCACCACCCGCTCAGGGAGGACAGTTGATTTTTTTTTAATCAGCTGTATTTGTGCACTTGCCCTGTCGCAAGACATGTTTATGCAATAAATAAATCATGGGATAGAGTGGTCTGGCTCATAAAATTCCCAGGTCATGGTTTGTTTTCATCTTCATTTTGATTTAAAAGAAAAGAACTTGTTCTGAAATCAGGAGGCTGGGAATAAAAACTGTCTTTGCCTCTCCCGGCTCTAAAAACCACTGGGAAGAACTCCAAAGCCCTAAAACAAGCAGGAATGCCCTCCCCCAGATGTCCCCGCACGTCTTTGGGAGAGCAGCAGGGTTCTCCCGACGCTCCCTTCCTCTGCCTGCTACCCTCAGTTTTACCCCTGAGACGTCAACGTGAACCCTCACCTGCTATCACAATGCCACTCCATTCCCTTGCCCTCACTGTGCTCAATGTTGGCCAGTACTCAGGTTTACATTTCTGCGAAGGGAGACTTGGCATAAAGGCCCTTTCCAGAGTGGTTACTCTTTCCCAGAACATACCTCAACCGCCATGTTGCTGCGGGGATGGGAGGGCACCACACCCCTCCCCTTTCTCAGGGGACATAATCTGGATGAGCACTCCCACTGTATCACTCACTTGGACATCATGGGTCCAGAGTGGCTCAAGTATAAAGCCAAGGCTGAGACTCTAATCATGAGAGTCCCAGGCTGAGACCCTGGGAGTCCAGGCTGAGACCCTGGATCCATGTATGGCTGGACCAGTTTGCTCCAGTCATCCCATGGTTTGGTCTAGAGGCACCAAATATCTCTCTTCAGCTTCATGATGGTTCAGTTTCCTACCACGTAAGGAGTCTTGGCTTCATGTTTGTTGGAAGATAAAAGTTCTTCATGCTCTCTCTCTATCAGATTGCTATACCCACCGAGTGGTAGAATTCCAGATGGAATTCTAGAATAGAATAGTGGGTCCCTGGAGCGGTGGAGGGAGTATGGCTCCTCTGGAGCTGTTCAGCTGTGTTTGTAGCTACACACACAGATACGCACAGGGGGTAGTTCTGCTTCTGGAAGGAGAGAAAGAATATAGCTGAGAGAGCATCATAGCGCCCACAGGACAAACACTGATTGTTCCTGGCTAAAGTGATGCTGACAGGAGACAGGAAAGCAGGTGAGTCCATCACGTGAAACTGATCCCAATAGATGTTGAATGGGCTCCTCTCTGAATAGAACCCAGATTCAGTTCCTCAGGCAGCCAAGCACAAGAGTCACACAGATGACATTTCTTCTTTGATACTGCACCAAAACTCAAGGAGTACTCTACTACTGTAGTCTTCAAATGTGGACGGTGTTTGAGGAGGAGACCCTTCCTTTCCATAGCCTGTCTTGATAGCCTAGAACTTGTTGGCATCCCCAACGGTTATAGGATCTACCAAGAGCTTCATTCACAAAGGGCATCAAAATATTCCAAATGAAGTGGGAGCAAACACAGGCATGAATGAGCAAAGAAAAAGACAAGAATCTAGAGCATGGCTCATGGTGTAATTGAGTGTTGACAATGAAAGATACTCTTTGAGATGCTCCTAGAAGATACGGGAAAAGCATGTTTGTATTGAGTGGAGAGTGGGGTCGGAGGAGAGCAAACCCTGATCTTATTATCAAGTTCATGAGGGACTCAGAGCTTTGAAATATAGGACCAATTGTCACACAAGTCACACAGGGAAACAAGTCATGAGGGACAGAATCTCTAAAAGAAGACTGTCTGTGGATTGATGCCGGCTACTGCATAGCCTGGTCAAATATTAACCTTCCTGTATCCCATTTTCCTCTTCTCTAAAAGAAAGCTAATGCTCTTACCTAGCCTATCATGTTTTGTCAAAACTGTATTAGATAATGTGGCATACAAGTTTTCAATAAGAGGTAACTAATTAACTTGAGTTAACAGTTAAAATTATATGTAATTTGGGAACAAATATTTGTAAGGTGAGTAATTAGATAATAAAAGAGTTAGGGATTATATATCTTTTTTTTCTGTGTTAAACAGTGTTCTAAACCAACAGTTTTTAAACTGAAGTTCCCAGGATGCTTATACATCTTCAAAACGAATGGACTTCCCAAAGAGTATTTATTGCTATGGCTGATCAATATTTACCATCTTAGAAAGTAAAACTGAGAAAATCCTCAAATATGCATTTCTAAAGTCATGCTAAAATAATAGGTTAATAGTAATCAATCTTATCAAATCCATGCCATGTTAACATAAATAACATATGCTTATATAAACACAACTAATGTTTCCAAGTACAAAATGCTTATGAGAAATACCTTTTTAATGCCTGCTTGAAGAAAACAACTACATTCTTGCATCTTGTCCTGTATTCAGTTGTTCTGGTTGAAGGATAGACAGATGAACAGATATAGATAGATAGATAGACAGACAGACAGACAGACAAACAGACAGACAGACAGACAGATAGACAGATAGACAGACAGACAGACAGACAGACAGACAGATAGAGACAGAGAGACGAGGAAAACCAGGCCCCATATATCCTCGTAGTTAGAAGAGGGAAGGGATAGCAGGAGAAAAACAAAGGAGGGGGTAAGAATACTTGACAAGAAATGTACTCACTGCCTTACTCCTATAACTGTAAGCCCTCTGTACAGCATCTTTACAATAAAATAAAACTTAAAGAAAATACCATTTAAGGCTTTTCAGATGAGTTTGATATCGCATTAAAAACTTTTCTCCTTTGATATTACACCAAAACTCAACAAGAAATAATTATGTAAAGATTGATTGTAATATGAAATCTGGTATTACATCATTGACTCTTCATACTCTGCTATATCGAAGTCTATTTGGTTATCATACTGACTTACCAAGTCATGAGGATGTATTTGTGAATTTTGTACAACTATGTAAAGCAATTAACTCGTGTGTGTGTGTGTGTGTGTGTGTGTGTGTGTGTGTGTGTGTGTATGAGCAAGCCTTGGGCTTAAACTCAGCCTGAGCACTGTACCTGAGCATTTTTGCTAAGGTTGGGGCTCTACCACTTGAACCACAACTCTACTTCTAGCTTTTTGGTGGTTAGTTGGAGATCAGAGTCTTACAGTCTCTTCTCACTGGACTGGCTTCCAGCTATGATTCTCAGATCTCAGCCTCCTGAGTAACTAGGATGACAGCTTGAGCCAACAACACCCAGCCTGAAGCAACTAACAGGGAGAAAAGGTTTGCATAATTCAACACCCAAACCCAAGGTGAAGGAGATAGAGACAGAGAGGGAGAAAGAAGGGGGAAGAGAGAGAGAAAGAGAGTGAGTAGGGTTTTCTGATCTCCTTCAAGAGCATCCCCAGTGATTTAAGGAACTAAGCCCAACACCACTGTCTTGCATACAAACTACAGCAGTAGATGCTCACAGCACCACCATTTTTATCAGAGAAGTGTTCCAGTATGGAGAAACCACCATGACACATTGGCAGATTCAAGTGTTCCCACATTCTAACCTTTGTCTGACAACCAGAATTTTGGTTCATAGCAACAAATACATCACAAATATTCTTTGCGGTGATATTTCATTTTGCTCATTTTCCAAAGGAACACAAGTTCAAAGTCTGCCAGGCCTTGAGGTCTCAATAAGCATGGTTTGTCTGTCATCCTTCCAAATTACAACGGCATTTCATAGAGACGGTAGTGACTTAGCTCCCAAACCAATTACACAAGATTCAACCACTGCAATGGTGAGATCATGTGATCACCTAGGTGATCATACATACACCCATGTGTATGTTTCCTCATCTCATCACAGAATATAAAGAATGTGAAGACAAAATATAATCGACCGATACGCCACCCTGACCAGGCCACTCTGCAGTGGGTTTGTCCCGTGTTTCCCTCCGGGAAACAAAGTCACGGCAGCCATACGGTGTCTGCTGCTTTGTGCTGCGCTCACCCTGGTTCATACTGGCACACCAGCGCCTCTGCCTAGCTCTACCACAAAACAGCAAATGACCTTTCTAATATCCCGATGAAGGTGCATTTGATGTGGAACCCTGCAGGCCCCCGTGAACCTCAGGAGTCTTCAGGCCCTATCTGCTTTGAGGATTTGCTATCCCCAACGATCCCTCAGGGCTCAGTTAGCTAGCACAGTGACTCCATGATGACAGGGGTGGGACTTTTGTCCCCCTTCTATAAGTGAGAAAACTGCTAGTTGGCCTGAGATCAGAGAGCCACGAAGAGCAAGAACTAGAATTTGGCTGAAGTAGAGACTCTCATTCCCTGTAATGAAAGGAGGTATGAATTGTCTGAGTAGTTTACAACCACGTATAACTCCCAGTTTTTTGAGGCCTACACTATGGATAAGGGAAGAAAAAAAAGAAACAGAAAAAAATCTAAGGTAAAATGAACCAAGAAGTAAAAAGAGGAATTCCTTTCCAATGAAAGATTACCATTTATCCACAAGCTTAAGAGACTTCCCTAGACACCGCCAGACACAACACACCTAAAATCTCATTCTTGTAAAATGCATTTAAGATTTTTTTAATCAGGTAATGTGATAATGACACATTCAAATCAAAAGCCTTGGATGACAAGCTTGGGTCAACATCCAAGTTCAAGGCTAAGATGCTTAGGGTACAGGCAGAGTCTCAGCATGCAATGTATTCCTTTATCCTTAAAGGCAATTTATCAGGACTTCGCCAAGCCTAGAAGAGCAATCCCTTCAGACCATCCAATTTCCTTTCTCTCTAATTCCATACTTAGCACAGCAACCTTCTGGTAATTCATTTGTTTTCTTAGGTAAGTCAATACCAGGAAAGAGACTGGCTGAGTTATTGTCCCGGCTAGCTTGCCTGCTGTACGCGAACAAATTGGTCTGTGAGTTGATCAATCCACTTCCCAGGAGTTCTGTTTGCAAATGCTGCTTTTCCTTGGGTGTGTGGCCATTTGACCTGGACACCTGCAACACAGCAGGACTAGCATGGGCAGAGCTCTGTAAGACTTGAGTAACACGCTATCCCATAAATGGGTACACTTGGATGTATTTATTATCTCTGAGAGGTTGTACAAAGCAGTTGATGAATACAATGCCTCTTGACCCCTTTCCAACATTCTCAACCACACATTTCTTTATTCATCTTTTTTTTAATTAAAAGAAAAGACTTTCTGAAGCATGGCCACCCTTATCACATTAATTATACTCAAATCTACTGATTCCCAGCCTGCGCATTCACCTAACGGGACCTTTTCACCTCCTTCCCATCACCTTCTTCCACCTCCTTTTTCTCCCCCTTTTCCTCCTCCCCTTCCCATACTCCTCCTCCCTGTCTTTCCCCTCCCCCTCCTCTTCCCTGTCCCCCTCTCCCCTCCCACTTTCCTCCTCCTCCTCTCCTCCTTCTCCTATTTTTTTTCTTCTTCTTCTCAGGTCCTTGGTAGATTGAATGACACCCATCCACCCTGGACAGGCAACTCTCTCCTCAGACCACTGATTCTCTTCACACTCAGAAATATTGTCTGACCAGCTATCTGGGCATCCCCTAGCCCAGTCAAGTCAATAAGCAAAATGAACCACCACACCACACCACACTAAGTCTGGCGGGTTGGACCCGGATAGGTGCTGTGTGTGCGGCTTTGGCTTGGGATCCTCAGGGCGTAGTTACTTGCTGCCTTCTGCCGCTTTTCCTACTTATGCGGTGCTGAAGCAACCGCCATAACTGGTGAGTCGAGATCCCTAATGCAGACAATGGTGAGGCTGAGGAGCTGGCAGAGCAAGGAAGCAGGAGGAAGTTGGGCTCCTGGGTGAGTGGCCCTGAGGAGCAGAGCGGCTGCCTTGCCCCAGACAGTGCACCCTGCTGCTGCAGCTTCCCTCCTGAGGGCCCCTGCTCCATGGGCTTGTCCTGTGCTCAGATAACAGGAATTCAGTGGGATGTGAGGAAACAAAAATACACCTTCCTTGAGGTAGTTTGAAGATCTGATGAGTACTATTAAGCAGAGCAGTTGACCTGCTCTCCTCTCAGTCCCCTACTTCCCATGGCTGCCTCACACACTAAGCCACAGTGGTCTCCTTGTATGCCATCACATGACACATCTTCCTGCCCCAGGACCCTTGCACTTGCTACTCCTCTGTGAATACCCTTCTCTAATGGAAAATTCCCTCACCTCTTTCAGACCATTGTTCAAATGCTACCCTTTTGGTGAAGGCACCACACACCACCCCCTCTAGCAGAACACCTCACAAGTGGCCACACGACCCTGGGCCCTCTTTCACTTTCCCTTGATTTCCTTTCCTTATGGGACTGAAGCACCTAAAATACCATACCTCTCATTTACCTTGTTCATCGTCTTTCCATTAGCACAAGGACATGTTTCTTTGTGTCCTGTCTGCCACGGTAAGCCCAGCTCCTAGGACAGAATGGAACCTCTAAGGCATTTAATCACTATTAGTTGAACAAACAGATTCACCTCAAATTAATTGTGTCTTTCTATGTCAAAAAAAGCTCAGGTTTCAAATCTCGGGGAGGGCCTCAAACACTGTGCAAACCGCAGGCTGCAGCGCCTACCGCGTGCAGTGGCCCCAAGTATGTGGGTGGTGGGGGAGGGGGCCCTGCAGACCAACCCAGAGATGCCCTCACACCACCACCACCCCCTCCTGTGCTCCTGTGTCTTCTCCTCACCCCCTCTTCCCGGGGAATTCTGCTGGACCACACATGGCTTGACTTGGCATCAGGTTACGCTTGCTTATCTCTGCCCTACTTCTCCCAACTCCTCACACAGCTCTTGGGGCGTGGGGGGGGAGGGGGGAACAGAAGTTCCCTTGTACAGCAACCCCTTGTCTCAGGCTCTGCCTCAGAGACACTGACCTGGGGTGCCCCTGGCAGCCTCTTCCTCCCAATGTGTCCAAGTTCTTGAGGACTGAGGGCTTGCTCTGCAGCCCTCTCCCTCAGGAGACCTCGAGGAGCTGGGGGTGGGGGGAGTGGTTCTCTGGACACAGCCACCGCCAGGCAGATGCGCAAGCGGAGGGAGGAATCACTGGAGGAAGCAACGCTGGAAAATGCCCGCACGGTCCTCAGATGCACAAAGGTTGGGAAATAAGGCCAAAGGATTGAGAAATGAGTTCAAGCTCAAATCACCTCCCGATTTGTCCCCCTGACCTTCCACGAGGCTGGGTGTGATAAGTCCAAGCGATTTTGCCCCTGTTGCTGAGCCTTTTGATTCTTGCAAAGAAAATGACACCCGAGCCCAGCTCTTGTTTCCAGCCTGCTTGTTGCAATGAAAGCCCTGCCACGTTTTGGTTTATGGCATCTCCAGGGAGGAGGGAACATGGCAGCGTAATTAACTCATCTGATGAGCGAGGTCTTGTTTATTTCCCCTACAAAATACAGGTGCTGGTGGAACTCTGATACAGCACGGTGATGTGCGACACATTGAGAGTAAACTAGACTAAAGAAATAGGGCAACAAAATAGTTTTGAGGCACATTTTAAAAATTATTGTTGTAAATTGAGCTTGGGAATGTGAATGTCTGCCTGTGGCCACCGTGGGCCTCCAGCCTGCTCCTCTGAGAAAGGGTTAATGGCACACTCAAGTTCTTCCTACTACAACCAACAGAGACCTGCAGATCATTTCTCAGGCACTGACCAGGCTTCCTGGCACCCTCTTGGGCTGCGATATGGCTATCGAATCAATTTGCATGATCAGTTACAAACAACCGTATGCAATTGATTCTTATAAGTTCTACAATGGCATGCATTTTATAAACATGTAAGGGCAACAGCATGTGCTGGGCATGAAGAAAAATAAAATAAATATGGCAGAAATTTGCCACTGGGAGCTCACAGTCTGAAGAAACGTGGTAGGTAAAGAGCTAACTACAGCTATTAATGAGCTGAAAGATATTACACCTTTCTCCAAACTTTTAATGAAATCTCAGAAATCTCCTTAAGAAATCAAGAGCCAGAAAGCAAGAAGAAAAAATCACAGAGCTAACAGGCCACCCACATGGCTCACACCTATAATTTGAGTACTCAAGAGACTGAGCTCTGAGGATCGAAGTTCAGAGCCAGTCCAGGCAGACAGATGTAAGAGACTCTTGTCTCTAATTAACCAGACAAAAGCCAGAAGTGGAGCTGTGGCTCAAGGGGTAGAGTGATAGTCTTGAGTGAAAAAGCACAGGGACAGCACCCAGGTCCTGAGTTCAAACTCCAGTATTGGTGCATGCACACACACACACATACACACACACACACACACACACACACACACACACACACACACACACACACACACACACACCCCAACAGAAATGCTAAAGATTATTGATATGGGGTGGGGTAGGAGGAGGTCAAGAAATACGACAAGAGAGGAGCTATGCGAACATGAGATCTGGGAGGAAGACTTAAAGAACAATCACGTGGCATACGGGAAGGGGAAGAGGGAAGCTGATGGTAGGAAAGACAAAGGAAGAAGGAAGAGAAGCAAAGGGGAGGGGAAGGGTGGAAGAAAGAAGGAGAGGGAAAGAGGAAAGGGTGAAGAGAAGGAGAGAGGTAAGAGACAGCAAGGAAGAGAGGAAGGAGGGGAAAACAGAGAAAGAGGCAGGTGCTGGGAGAGGTGGAGAGGGCTGGAAAGGGAGGGAGGGCCACAGGAGAGAGACCAGCCAAGCGGACTGCAGATACAGGCCCGTGACCACACCCTGACAAGGTACAGCCACAGGTGGGCATTCCCTCCATTCCCGAAGCCAGAAGGAGCTGGGCCTTGTGGATGGCTGGGAAAGGCTCTCCTGCCCGCAGCCTGCGGGTATGCACCTGTATGCAGACATAGTGAAGGATCTTAAGATGCGGGGAGATGATCTCACCTCAGGATGACCTGAAACAAGGCATCGAGCATGAATCCAAAATTCCCATCATTCTCAAATAAGGAATTCTGGGAGAGAAGGAAACTGTGAAAGATACAATATTCATAATAATATCAATAATATAATATGAATTAGTGTCTTATATGCTATCTAATATGTTATACGATACATAATATGGAATCAATAATGTTAATGGTACTCTTCAGATTTCATTCTTCAGGTTGAAGAATGAAAACTATCTTTCATTAGAATAAGCTGTTTGAACAAGACAGTAACGAAGACTTAAAGACCCACGCTGAGACAGGGCTATGGTGAAATTGCACAATAAAAACCTAAATGACAAAAATCTACAAAATAAATATGCCAGAGAGCTAAAATAGGTTGTGGGAAAAAAGGATTAAAATTCTGATTGTCCTTAGACCTCACTGATAACAGCATGAGTTAGAAGACAGGGAATCTAGCAGCACAATCGTTACAAACTTAGAAATTTCACCTAATCCAGCAAGCACGTCGATCTTTTCTCTGACACGTAATAAATCAGAAACCTCAGCTCTCATGGCTTCTCTTTGAAAGACTGGAAGAGATCCCATAGGAAATCCCAGGAGCTCTGAGGCTGGGAATCAGGGAGCTAGTGTAGCACACCCAGAGCCAGCCTGTGAGTAGAAGGTAGGGAAGCGAGTAGAATAGCAGTGTCCAGATACACAGAGTAGGGGAGAGTGAGAAGGAGAAGAGGGAAAGCCTGGAAACCTGCATTTGCAGAGTGACTATGCCTATCATTATTACTTATCATGTTATGGTTATTGAATTACTGTATTTTGTGTATGATTGTTAATTATTTCATTGTGTTTTGCAATAGTAATTTTCTTTTTCTTTCTTTTTTTTTTTTGGTCTGGTCGTGGGGCCTGAACTCTGGGCCTGGGCACTGTCCCTCAGCTCTTTAGCTCAAGGCTAGCGCTCTACCACTTGAGACATAGCGCCACTTCCGGCTTTTTTCTTTTTTGCTTATGTGGTGCTGGGGAATTGAACCCAGGGCCCCAGGCATGCAAGGCAAGTGCTCTACCACTGAGCCACCTTCCCAGCCCCGCAATAGTAATTTTCTAAGAGAGGGCATTTCAGTTACTCTTACCACACATAGTAAGAACAACATATGGAAAATAATCTACATGTTAATTAGCTTATCTGTAGGAGTTATTTTACTATGTGATTAAAATTCTCTGCTATCCACTTGTGATATATACAATAAAGAATATGTTAAAAATAAAACTTTACAACTCAATGAAAAAAGAAAATGAGCCAGGCGCCGGTAGCTCATGCCTGTAATCCTAGCTACTCAGGAGGCTGGGGTCTGAGGATCATGGTTCGAAGCCAGCCTGGGCAGGAATGTCAGTGAGACTCTTATTTCCAATTAATCACAGAAAAAGCCAGAAGTGGTGCTGTCAAGAGCGCTAGCCTTGAGCAAAAGGAGCCCAAGTGTAGCTCCCAGGCCCAGAGTTCAAGTCCTAGGACTGAAAGAGAGAGAGAGAGAGAGAATGATTTGCCTCGCCTTCAAGACCTCCATAGGCAAGAGATAAATGCTTCTGAAGAAGGCAGATGGTCATTATAGTTTGGACTGATCAAACACTGAAATATTAAAATCATTATCTAAATATTTTAGCGAGATTCTGGACTGGCAATCGCTGCATAGTAGGGAAGGAAGGAGGAAGTCAAGTAGGCAGGCAGACAGAGATAGACAAATGAAATTTATACCTAAGTAAGTAGAAAATTATAAAATTTCTATACCATTGAAAATGCTGATCAACTCAGGGTGCATCTGGGGAAAAAAAAGTCTTACAGATAAGAGAGATAGATACAGAAGGATTAAGGTCTTGAGCTGATTTTTCTTTTTTGGACCAGACTGGTTTTAATCCAGATCCTGATTTGTTTCCTCTAAATCCCTTGTTGCCAATTTCCATACATTTAAGAAAAAGATGATCCAAGAAATTGGATTCCTTATAAATCAGAGAATGCTGCTTGCCTGACTTGGCTAGATTATTTTATTGGACTTTGAAATAAAGCAGAACCAGGAATACAATCCTTAGCCAATTTCTTCTGTGGGTCTCGCTGTAAGAAGTGAATCTGAGGGGAAAGGCCAAGTTTTCAAAGAAGCTGTCTGCGTGGGATGGACACTTTGCTGTGCTTTTCTGAGAGGTATTGCTGCTAAAGACCTTTGAAGTCGTGAGCATGAACTCTATGCCAGACACTGTTTAGGCATTGTGAATATATTATCTCATTGAGGGTTCAAGATAACTTCAGAGATTGGTCTTACTATCAGCCTATTATATAAACAAGGCCCCAGAGCTTCTGGAAGCTAAAGAAATTATGTAAGCTGGCACAGAAAATAAGTGGGCATGGTTAGGCCTGAGGACCAAGTCTAGACTCACATCTCACTTGGTTCTAAGGCTCCAACCCTTCCACAGCAAGACTGGGCTTGGAGTTAGCAGGCAGAGTTCAGTTTCTACTATCTAACGCCATCTACTAGCTGGTAGACAGTGTAGCACAAAATCAAGAATATACAACTTGGTTCAATGCACAGCCCACCTGGAAGCCAGCTGTTCAAAAATGCATCCTCCCTCCAAACGTTTATACAGATTTTACATCCACCCTGGTGACAGGAGGTGGACCCTTTAGGTAGTAGTTTGGCCAGGAGTGCAGAGGTCCTATAAATGGAATTCATGCCCTAGTAAAATAGATGTCTATTACCATGTAAGACAAAAGGAGAAGGGGCCATCTATGCTCCAGGAGCCATCCCTGGCTAGATACTGAATCCGCCAGCCATGTGGTCTTGGACTTTCCACCTCCCAAACAATCAGAAATGCACATTTGTGGTCGATGAGCTACCTAGCCTGTGATGTTTGGTTACTGTAGAGCCATCTAAACAGACTAAGCCACACCCTAAGTATCTGACAGGCTTTAGCTAGACAGAATCCCGCATAGTTGTTCTCACGGAGGAGGTGTAGGAACAGCAAACACAAACCCAGAAAGCACAAGGTTGTCTTTGTAATGCACAAGTTCCAGAATAGGCAACAGTCAGTATGTTCTGATTCGAAGACTTACGTTGTGGCTCTGAAAGTGAAAAGAAACGGAAACTTAGGATAGTCATTGAGAGAAGATGTCCATCTTTTCTGAAAGAAAGTTGTCGATCTAAGACCCTATGCCAGGAGGTGACAAGCAGATGGCGGTGGCAATGCCCATCCTTGGGACCCCTTCATGCTGAATGGAGTGCTTCTGCCAGCCTGGTTCACCAGCCACATCCGCTGAGTCCATGGGGCACTTGCATTTGAAGCTCCTCCTGCAAACAGGAAGCTAATTCAGGCCCGATAGAGGGAAGTCCTCCTCCCCACCCAGGGATCCAGGGATCTACGTGCCCAGCCTGCAATGGGTGTTACAAATTCACAAGGTAGCGCTGTTATCATGTCATTTAAAAGTAGTGACTGTTGGAATTACATTTCCCATGTACAACAATAACACAATTGCCAGTTGATCAGCAAATAAATAACAGAAAACAGCTTTGTAATGATTGCGACAGTGGTCGGGCTCAAAGAAACCCATCAACTCCCATTTTGTGAGAGGGAACGCTAAGCAGAATTGAGCAAACCTTTTACCTGGGTCTGGTCCAACCCTCCCTGCTTCGAAGACGACTCCTGTAATGAAAATCTGTCGTTTTTGCAAATGACTCATCATGTGAAAACTGCGCTGAAGTTGTTGGAAATGCGGGCGATGCATGCGAAAATGAAATTAATCAATATGAAGATGAAGATCAGCAGTCTCTCACAGCCGAGCTGCAGGATAATAATGAAACCAGGAGAACGGGGGAACGTGCAGGAAATGTCAGTCATAATGGTGAATTAGCAGCGCTTGCTTCAAATGGAGAGATAAGAGTAAGCGGACAAAGGAAGAGCGTGGCTGGATGCAGCCTTACCTTGACCATCCTGGGTCAGAGCCACCAAGAGTCTTTCAGAATGGTGGCGATCCACTTCCCATTATCCCTACAGCTGCCAGGATTCTCCTGCAAACACCAGGCACAACAAAGGACCCCTCTAGTCCCCATCTTCCGGAGGGAGGTCTATTTGCTTGTCCTAAAAGCCAACATCCTTGCGAGGCACTGGTGGCGCACACTGGTAAACCTAGTGACTCAAGAGGCTGAGATCTAGAGGATCCTACTTCCAAACCAGCCTGTGCGGAAAAGGCTGTGAGACTTCATCTACAAAATAAAGTGCAAAAAGCAGGGCTGGAGGCATGGTTCAAGTAGTTGGGCACCAGCTGTGAATAAGAAAGCCAAGTGAGCATGAGGTCCTGAGTTCAGACCCCAGTACCACCAAGAGGAATGAGGAGGAGAAGGAGGAGGAGGAGGACGAGGACGAGGAGGAGGAAAGAAAAGGAAGACCCCAACATCCCTCCAGAAACCTGCATGACTAGGGCCTCCCCTTATTTACTTAATACTCCTTTATTCATTCCAGGCATGGCAATTGGACACACGGCTTCCCAAAATCCATCTGTGGCTCCTTCGCAAAAGAATGAATGTGTACTGATCCATCCTTCTGGAACTTACCTTTCCTAGACAAGCTCGGAGCATGTGTTCCCCTTCCTTGGATCTTCCCTCAAGATCACCCGTCACTGCAGCCTTCCCTGATCACCTGAGACAGCATTGTGCTTCCCATCCCATCCACCCCCCATGCTTCCACCAACTTCCTTCCTTCACTTACCCGCTTACAGTATCATCATCCCAAACCCATGTGCTTGAGTCAAGTGTCTAGCTCAGAACTCTGCCTGCACAGGAGCCTCTGCCAATGCCAGCTTTGTCTATCTTCCAAAGTCCTCTACACCTGAAACCTACCCTGAAACCCAGTCTATCCCTCCCTCCCTCCCTCCCTCCTTCCCTCCCTCCCTCCCTCCCTCCCTCCTTCACCAGGAGCCCAACTGGATAGATCCACAATTTAATTCAACCAACATTTCTTTACTGAACTGCACTTGCAAGGACGTTAAGGCTTCAATGGGAAGAGAGGGAAACATTTAAAGTTAGTTAATTTTGTGAAGAGTTTTTCTTCCACTCATTTGTGAAGATTAATGATAAACACTGGGCGCTGATCTGATTGTTTTCTAGTTTCACATATCTTCTGTGAAAGCCACTGGTGGTGATTGGGCGATGTTTGATGCTCGTGTTCAGAACGATAGCAAGGGATACGACTAAAAAATGGTTTGTCTGCAAGATGTTCGTTGTCAAAATATATTATCTGCCTCTAAGTGGGTCCATCTCAATCCTGGAAATAAAACAAAAATACAGACCTTCTTATAGGATGAACCACTGCTGCATAAAAGTCACCAAGCCAAGCCATGGGGCTACCTCTGCTGACACTGCTAGACAGCCACATAGCTAAAGGGGTGAGTGGATCTTTCATGATCCTTCCTCCTTCCTTCGGCTCAGACAAGAAACACTGAAGGTCTAGGAACTCCTCCCAGGACTTTGATCTTCAATAAACCACCAGAAAACCAGGAAGTGGTGCTGTGGCCCAAGTGGTAGAGCACTAGCCTTGAGCTGAAGAGCAGAGGGACAGTGCCCAGGCCCAGAGTTCAAGTCCCACAACCAATTAAAAAAAAAGAAGAAGAAAACAAAAAAAGAGCTCATCTATGTCTTTCCACAACTCTTCAGAAGTGTTTCTTGACATAGCACTATTGTTTTTTGCATTTTTGCATTTTATTGCTATTATAAAGGTGATTTACATAGGGGTTACAGTTACAAATGTCCTTTGTTCTCTCTCATTTTTCCCTCCCACCCCCACCCACAAGTGGTATAATTCCTTTTCAACACGGTGTCTAGTGAGTACCACTGCTGTGTTTGTTCACCCTTTGACCCTCCATGTCTGTGGCCCCCTTAACCTCTCCCAAGACAGCAAAACAAACAAACCAGACAAAGAAGAGAAAGCAAAGAAAAATACCTCTTGTTCCCATTTCCTGGAGCTCCTTTCTATAAATCTTATTTTTTATGATCAGAGGCACAGACACCTTGTGCCTTCACGCTCCTCCCTGGGCCTCTCTGTGTCCACGCAGCCCTGTTCGTGTGGAACCTCTTTGTGATGGTGTTTGTCCTGCGGGATACAGGATGCTCAAAGGCACCCTTGGCTGATAGGTGGCCCGCTGGACACCTGCTAGATGCCAGTAGCACCCTGCCCCCCAATAAAAAAAAAACCTTTCCAGACATTGTCAAATGTTCCCTGAAAGGCAAAATCTTGCTTAGTTGAGGACTTCTCTTTCCCTTAACCACATTCGGTTTTCACCACGCATAGATATAAATATCCTTCTATGGTACGTTTGATGCTTATCTCTTCCTCCCAGGGCTCAGGTTTGAACTCTGGTCACCATGAAGAGGTTTACATACTGCTCAGTCTTATGTACCTTGTAGCCTGGCATTGAGCCCAGGAGATTCCTCATGGTCCTTTCCCATCAGGGCCCAATCTGTCATGTCCACCATTTCCATGTTAATGTGACTAAAATAACACTAATAGCATGTCACTCCTTTGTCCTGAAGCCATCAGCGACTCCTGGGTGCCTAGTGGATGATGTACAGACATCTCCAGCCGGCACTTACAATCCTCCATGATTTATGCTAAAAAGTTCATTGAATGAGAACCAGAGGCTGCAGGAGGGACTGTGTACCATGGATTAACAGTGTTCTGGAGCACCAGAGACCAGTGGCTCACACCTGTAATCCTAGCTACTCGGGAAACTGAGATGTGAGGAGCGTGGTTCAAAGCCAGTCCCGGCAGGAGAGACTGTGAGACTCTTATCTCTACTAAACTACCAGAAAAGTCAGAAGTAGAGAAGTGGCTCAAGTGGTATAGCACTCACTTTGAGAAAAAGAAGCTCAGGCCTTGAGTTCAAGCCCCAGGACTGGCACAAGATAATAATAATAATAATAATAATAATAATAATAATAATAATAATAATATCTGTAGAAATCCCAAGCTCAGTTTCCTCAGAATCGAGCCTTATTTGAAAATAGTGTCCTTGCAAATTTAACCAAGCTGAGGTTGCTATTGTAGGCTTTAATTCAATATGTCTGCTGTCCTCACTAAAAGAAGGGAAGGCATAGCATGGCGGGGGAGGGGAGGGAAGACTGCAAAAACATTCAGGAAGACGCCATGTGGCGAAGACTGGGGCAAAGACTGGGACTGAGCCAAGGAACACAAAATGTTGTGGGCCTTGGCATCGGAAATAGCATTCCTCTGGAAGCCATCAGAGAGGCTCTGTCCCTACTGAAACCTGAATTCCACAAGCCGGGCTCTCAGAATTATGATAGATTTGCCCCCTCCAGTTTGCCATACTTGGACTTAGCAGCCCCACATAATGAATGCAGTGGAGGATGGGTACAAGGGGATCTTTGTTTAAGTTCGTATGGCCAGGAGTGACCAGTTGTCCCAGTTTGCCCAGGCTCCAGGGATAATGCGGGTACTTTCTATGTTGTACGTGGGGTGGTCTGGGCAAGCTGGGACAAGTCCAGGTCTTTGTAGGGTAGTTTCCTGTCTCACAGATACAGCTCTGCCTAGAGAGCCCAGATCCTCCTCGTTTTGAGAATAAAGGTTTTGAGCTGTCGGGGTAGGACAGCCGGTCCTAAGAAGAAATAACGAGACCTAAAAGGCAAACTCAACATAAAGATTCTAGACATTGAGTCCCCACAGGAGGCTGCCAGGGTTTCCGTCTTTGATACTAGAAGTGTAACAGGCTCCCAGCTAGCAGCTAGAGTTGACCTTGATGAGAAGGAATGACTGTATATAATTTGCTCTTATTTATGTAATTTATCTTAAGTATAACTTAGTATGCATGGAGCAATGTAAACAGATTCAATGTGTTACATGTTCAGAATCTGGGAATGCAGCTCATCTTACTTTATTTTATATTAATTTCCCCTGAAAATAATTCTTGTGTTACAGGTTCTTTTCATATGTATGTCAACATGTATCCACAACCAACTAATACCCACAGAGGAGTGAATTTTTCTTCAGTAGAAATTGCATTTCCCTATAACATGCTAATACATAAGAGAGACGAAATTACTCCCTCCCTATTTTTCTAGGATGTAACCTTGGCCTAGATTGCGATCTTCTCTAGTTAAAGTTAAGTACTCTGAGCCAGTATTGTTCTAGGTGCTAGGGATTTGGGTTGGCAAGACGGCTATGACCTTTGCTATCTGGAAACTTTCTTGGAAAGTGCATTAGGAAATGACTTTCCTCTCTCACATTCCTACCTGCACTGTAACATTTAGTTCAGGGACAGGAAAGGTCCACAGTCCCTTAGAGAGTTCCCTGTGGAGCAAATGAATTCCCTCTTCCTGGAGGGAAGAGGTGTGTAGCAGTAACTCCCTGACTATAAGCAATAATTTCCAAGAGAGATGCGAGACATTACTGACAATGTCAACACCTTGTTGATTAACTTCTTCCAGAGAACATGTGCAGCAACTAATCAATATCAAGTCCAAGTCTCCCAAACTCCTCCTGCTGACTCTTTGGTTGATTGAGGTTAAAAAAAAAAAACACTATGTTTATGCAATTTTTAACAACTACTAGAACAAATCCTGAGTCAGTGTTTGACAACTCAAATCCCTATAAAGGCTTCCTAGGGATTGCAGGCTGTTTATTGATCAAATCCTCATGTTCGGCAAATGAGTTCCTCTATGAAACTGGCTGAAGAAAGTCCAGTAGAAGAAATGAGATGATCTTTTCTTCCAAGGCCAATAGCAAGATAATTTATAGAGAGGAATTATATGTGAATCACCGAGGAAGACACTGGAATTGTCTTCAGAGGAGGAAATCTAAACTTTTGTCTCACTGAAAATAGTCACACTTGGGAGGACCAGTAAACAAGAGATACAGCACATGCATCCTAAGAAGGGTGGATTAAAACAAGGATTGCACATTTTACCTAAGAAATGGAGTAGGAAGATTTTTTTACCTATTTTTTTCCTTCAAACCAATTATATATGTTGAAATGACACATTGTTAGACATTTACCAACTGGACAAATGAATAATCCTTTATGGAATTTTGATTATGCATGACTACTTTTAAGCAAGAACAAACCAAAATATACAAACCATACAATACCATCTAGGACCGACCAATCTGAATAAGCTGTTATTCACACATATATTAACACCTTAACTGTCCATCCACGAAAATGTCTGAGGGTCAGGCCTGGTGTGACAAGGACAGATAGAAGACATTCAGAGAGAAGTGGAGAATGTCAGAGGGTAACTAGAAAGGCAATAGAATGATCTTTGTTGAAGAATAACCATTTCCAGCTCAAGGTCAAACCCCATTACAAAGAATATCACAGAGCCTTCCCAATTTCTGATACATTTTGTGACTATAGTATTACCATAATCCTCACTACACATTGTTGCAATAAATGTAAACAACTGAGATACTATGCTTTTAAAGGTCAATAAGAAAATGGTTTAATATCATATGTTTGTCATTGACACCTCTTCCTTTTTTAAGATCTTGAGTGTTTTCACATGCAGCACGTATGTAGTTTGAATAATGATTTGTTCAGCATTCACAGGAGAGAGAGAGAACCAATACAAGGTGACGTAGTTAAGAGATTTGTTCAGTTGTTGAGGAGTGCAAAGTTCAGAGTTTATAGGGAAGATCAGCAGTCAGGAAATGCAGGGGACTTGATTCCGTAGTCTCTTTGAGTTTGAATCTACAGGGCAGAGTAGCAGGCAGAGAACTCAGGCAAGATTGCTATTTTCTTTTCTTGAGAGAGAATAGCATCTTTCTTCTGGCAAAACTGTGGTCTGAGCCAGGCACTGGTGGCTCACGCCTGTAATCCTACCTACTCAGGAGGCTGAAGGTGGTGGTTCAAAGTCAGCCCAGACAGAAAAGTCCCTGTGAGACTCTTATCTCCAATTAACCACTCCAAAATCGGATGTGACGCTATGGCTCAAGTGGTGGAGCGCTAGCCTTGAGCACAAAAAAGCTCAGGGACAGTGCTCAGGCCTTGATTTCAAGCCCCACAACAGACAGAAAAAAAAATGCAGTATTAAATCCTTGACTGCAACTGACTGGATGAAGGCTGCTGGTGGGAAGGTGCTCTGTTTTACTGATTGGAAGGGATAAGCATTGCTTTCGCAGGAACCTCAAGATCAGTATTTGAAAAATAACTTGACATCATTGCCAACTCAAAGTTGACGCCAAAAAAAAATTGACCATGACAGATGGGTATTTCAAAAACTTCTTAGTAGACAGGACAATGGGCCTGCTAATAAGTTGCAGAACTTAGAACTCAAGACTAATGTAGTATCTTTAGACATGTACTTAGGGCCAAGCACCTCTGCCCTTCACAGTCTGTACATGACCCAACAATGGCTTAAACTGCAGCACCTGCCACACCTGTTTCTCCTTGAAAATCTTGTGGGTTAAAATAATACAAATAATAATACAAATTGGGTTGCTATTCTGGAGACCAAAACTTCGTCTTTCCAGGTTAGACTCAAGTTCATGACAGGCTTGTATGCTTCTGGGGAGGAGAATCCATGACAAGGACAGGACTTTCTCCAGTTTCGAGAGATTGCTTGTTCTCCTTGGCTTGTGGCCACTTCCTTCATTTCCCAAGCCAACAGTCTACTGTCTTCTAATCGCACTATCTGACTTAGACCTTTTCCTTGTGATGATATTGTGCCTGCATACATAATCCTACCTCAAGATATTTCATTTAATAATCACAATTGCAAGTCCTTTACCCAGATGAGGTAGTAAATGTTCAGGGACCAAGAGTAAGATGTGAGAGCCTCTGTGGGAAGTTTACCAAACTCGCTGACTCTCGTTCTCATGTAGCCATGGCAGAAATTGAATTTTCTCTGCCTCATCTCTCCCCAGAGCTGAGACTCAACCTCGGTGGCAATCACCTCCCACAAATAGCATACAAACAAAACTTAAGACATCAAGGCAACTCTTTCATGAGATGGACAAAGACCATCACCAACACTAGTCATAGAGATCTCTAGGCCAATCTACAAAGTATGTTCAACAGACCTGTGCATCCAATGGCACACAGAAAACTTTGTTACAATGTTGACTTACATGTCATAGAATTGTACTTCCATGGCTCACTGAAAATATGAGTTCTTACGACTTGCCAACACTAAAATGAAACTTTTCTGATCACATAGATGAAGTCCAAAGCCCAATCTGAAGATGACTGACTTACAGGGTATTTTGGTTGTAGAAAATACAAAAAGAGACAAATAAAGAGAACGTCCTTAATAGTTCCTTCTCTCTAACACAGAAAACAAAATGACCCACCCTACACAGTAAGTTAATTTAGAAACGTCCCTAGAGCACAACAGGATCACAACCCACGCCTCCAAAACTGTGCAGATACTGTTAAACACATTGTCATTGCTCACAATACTGGAGACACCCTCAGGACAGAGCTGGACCCCACCTCCACACCAAGCCCTGGGGCAGAAGTAGATGTGGCAGGAAGACAAAGCCAGACTGCATCCCGGAGTCCCCTTTGTAGCCATCATCACTGGAGCCTCCCGATGGGCTCAGCCCCTGCCAGGGGATGGCAGGGTGGTGGGCTACGCCACCTGCTTATTCACGTTCTATGACCACCAGTCCCCTTCCTGTCTCCCCGGTTCACAGCACAGCAGGCTGACATGTCAGGGAGTCACTTCCCCCAGGGAGCAGTCCTCACCCAATAACTACTGGAGATGCAGTACCGGCATCCTGGCTGCTTTCGCCCATGTGGGCCACTCTGGTTGAGTGTTCCTTCGCTGACTCCGTGGACGCTGGCAGGAGTCAGCCATGACTGCCTCAGGTGGTCACATGACTGCCCAGTATGATCACATGGCTTCCCAGGGTGCTCCCATGCCTGATAACATATCCCGTATTAACTACCTTCCTGTCTGTGTCTGACTTTTTCAATCCTCCACCAATGTTTTTATGACTCTACCTCTCCCAGAAAATCCTGGCAGCCCTCTGTATGTGTGGATTCAAGCAATCACTGAGCCAAAACTACTAGAAATCAAATGTATCTCCAGCGAACATGTTCAGACTTGTCATTTGCCCCTTAAAAAATACAATGTAGCATCTATTCCCACAGCACCTGGATTGTGTCAGGAAGTGCCTTGGTTGCACGGAACCACTGCACCATTTCCTAGAAGGGGCTTCAGCGTCTTTCGGTTTTGGTATTCTCAGGGCTGGGGAACCAATCTGTTCTCCGAGGCTGTGAAACACCGGCTGAGCCCAGAGAAGGCTGTTCCAGTGACAGAACCCATCATCCCAACTTACTCAGATCCTGGTCTCCGAGGTGGCCCCTGTGCCCACTGCAAGCAGTATAGCAGATAATCAGGACCACGTTTTCCAGAATGGCGATGCCCCCAACGTAAATCTCACACACACCCATAGATCTCTTCTTCTCAGACTTCCTCCTGTTGATGTTTTCCCTGGGCGGGGGAGGGGAGGGAGGGAGGCTATATCTCCATCCACAAATGCCAAGGAGGATGGCAATGGGAAGAGAAAAGAAAATCCAGTCTTAGATTGTTGGTATAAATAATCCAGTTCCAGGTCTAAGGCTGGTATTAAATGAAACTTGAGGTAATCTTCTGAGCTGAGCTTCAGGGCACCTGTGACTTTCCAATGAAGCTGTTCTGTTGCTAGGGAAATACATACTTCTAGAAATTAAGCTCGAGGCGAAGAGCCTCCAACAATAACTCTCCCTGAGGGACTCCTCTAGGGACAAATATGCCAAGAAATCTTCAAAGAAGTTTGGTTAATCCCTTGGTGTCTCTTTCCCATTGAGGAAGGAAATCTCTGTTTCCATGGAGAAATCAAGTCCAGTCAACCTGGACTTGAGGGAAGGTTCGAGAATTCTTCAACTGTCCTCTTGTCTAATGATCGCTGAATATAGATCATCACTGGAAATCATACTGAGTCAGCATATTAGCCAACAGCTACCCTGCCCTAAAGAAGAAAAGGAGGACAAGGAGGAGGAGGAGGAGAAAAGAAGGAAGGAAGGAAGGAAGGAAGGAAGGAAGGAAGGAAGGAAGGAAGGAAGGAAGGAAGGAAGGAAGGAAGGGCCAAATAGCACTAAGAATCCACCCTGCTGTGTAATGAACATATAACCTCAAATCTATCCATTTGGCCTTTGAAGGAAACAGTGGTAAAGTTTATTGATAAGAGTTTATTAAACACTTACTATGTGCTGATCATTTAAATTTATCCCTTTACTTAACAAATCTAAGCAGTAAGTAACATGATATATAAAGCAGAGCTTTATAAAATGACTATGATCATGTGTCATAGCTTGCATAGGGGAATCTGGGATTTTTGAGTTGGGAATTTTAGGTTCAATGGTTACTGTTCATGGAATTGAAGTATCATGGCAGATCCTGTTTTCATATCAGATGTGAACACAGGGACCCTCAAAAGCTCACAGTCATCTGAGAGACAAGACCAATGAACAAGAAAGGGTGGCTGCAGATGGCTCCAAAGGTTTCTCCCGAAGTTTCTGTCATTTACAATTTTATTCCTCGTATGTATGTCAAACATACATGTACCTGCCACACAATGATTGAGAGATCAAATGTGCAAGAAAATGAAATTAAAGCCAAGAGTAATTGAGCTGGTAGATAAATGAAACTAGGAAATGTGTCTACTCTCACTCGAGAAGGAGGGAGAGAGAGATACACACTGTTCTGTGCTGAGACTCACACAGTGGTTGACAAACCTTGAAGCTCCTCCATGGTGTGTGTGAATCTCGCAGCTCCTCCACGAGGTGTGTGAATCTCCCCGGGCAGCCCCGGCTACCTCACAGTCGATCCTGGTGTCAGACTGCTCTGCCTCAGCTCCGAGCAACAACCCTCACTAGCAGTGGGGGCAATAGGAGTTCCCTTACCCTTTGTAAAGCCAACAAGGTCCCAGCCAATCCTTCTCCCCTCACACTGTTGGAGAAATGCACTTAAAAGACAGGCCCCCATAGATAGCCCATAATGAACCCTGGGAAATATTCTAGACTCTCTTTCTGCCTTCACCTGTGTCCTAGGAGCGTGGGGCAGCTGTGGCCTACAGCTCTCTCTCCAGAAGCTTCCCTTGCAAGCCAAGGGCATCCTTCGAGGATGACCCAGTCACTCACAGGCCGCCAGGGGCAGAGCTGTCTCTTGGTTTGCAGCCCCTCTGGGATAGGATGGCGCCATGAAGGGTACAGAGGTTGATTTCACTGTGCGTTCATGGAGTCTTGGGGTGCTTCGGAGTGTACTGAGCAAGCAAAAAGGTGGTATGTTCAGCCTTGAGGGAACCCAGACACAGTGGAAGCCCAGAGAGAGGCACAGAACTCATTCTCCAGAGGTTTACAGAAATGACCCTGTGGGCTGGGTGTGGTGGCACATACCTGTAAGAACAGCCACACAGAGACCAGAAGATGCACGACTGATACAGGCCTATGCAGACATGTGAGGCTCTACCTATAAAGCAAACAAATTTAAAACAAAAAAGACTGGAGGGGGGGAGCCCAGAGGAGGGTGGCACTGGCACGGGAAAGGGCCTGATTTTAATTCCTGGTGCTGGCAGAAAAGGTAAAACCATCGCCCCTTCACAGAAATGATTCCGTGACACAGTATGCCGTCAGCCCATTTCATAGACTGGGCTGAGCTCCAGCTCCCCTGATGTCTTACCATGTCCTGGCTGGCCGGTGATGGTAAGATCACGTCCTACATGCTGGCCACAGCTCCACAGTCCTTCCTCTCCCTCCATGTCTTCCCGGGGGATTAGTGCCTCTGATCATGGGGTGTGGCCAACACCGACCTGTGCTCTTGGCTCTCCAGGGAGGAAAGGCCTTGCTGCCCAGCTGAGGACTGGTGCTCAGCAGTCTACTCCTAGACTTCCTCTTAAAATGCAGGGCTTACCAGGGACAAAAATGCCCGCTGAGCCCAGGCACTGCCTCCACAGTGACAGAGCATGATTTAGAATCTACTTCCAGAGAGTCCAACCATTACTACCGAGTGAGGCCCAGCCTGGCCAGCACTGGTTCAAATCCCAAGGGAGTCCAAGACCACTCCCACTAGAGCCAACCAGGTTGCTCCGGCCCCTTAGGTCCCAAAGTCGTGGAAAACAAACTGGGATTGGGCATTGGAAGACCTCAATTGCCTTCTCAAAGTACCTGCTTTCTATCTGCATGCTGGGCAAGCCAGGTGAGCTAACAAACTTTACATAAAAATGAAAACTAAAAGCGCTCCCTGGACTCCAGTGGGACAATGCCATCAAAGCCTGACACCTGACTACAGAAGGAGGGCACTGGGTATCTGTGGCGCCAGGGATGATAGTGAGTGCTCCCTGAATGATTCACTGCCTCCATCTCTAAAGGATCACCAATGACATCCTGTTCCAAACATCTCCAAAATCAGTTGCCTCCACCAGCCGCAGTAAAGCAAAGAATTGTTGTTATTCCGTTGTTACTCTCCTAGAGCAGAGCAGTAGCATATAATTAAACCATTAAGAGGCAAATTAACTCCTCTAGTAATGTTGGAAGGATTTGTGGGCAAATCCATTAGTGAAGCTCCTCCTGCAACGTCTCCGCTGCAGTCTGAGTAAGGGCAAGGGCTGTGTGAGGAGCATGCTGGGCTGGCAGTCTGACCTCCTATGGAGGTTTATGGGAGGACCAGGGTGGGGAAGGGTTGGGATGCTAATGGCGTGTTGTCACTAGGCTTCATAGACCCTAGGAAAGGAGAGCAGCCAGATTTTCCTTGTAGCACGAGCCAGGCATCCATCTGTTCTTTTCTCAGGAAACCAGGCAAGAGCTCTTGGGTTTTCATTCATTAGTACTCTCAGCAGCCTTCCATATTGCTAAATTCATTCAACTTGGACTACTGGCTGTGGAGGGGGGTAGGTTGGGGAGATCCCTGGGTAAGGAGAATATGCATCTTCCAGTGGGACAATTTAGGGCTATTTATTTACCGCGGGCTTCAGAATCATGAATATGAAGTCGCCTTCGATTTTGTAGCCAAATATCTATTTATGGTATTGACTGGGATTCAAGCTGACCAATCTAGCTAGCTCACCATGGCCTTCAATTCATCCAGGCTTGAACATTGCAGTCAATACGTGGATCATTTGTACGATGACCCTGCTTAAAGCATTTAATAAAATGTACACAATATGGAAGTCCACTGGAAGTCAACATAAGTCATTACTGTTGCTTATACGCTCATCAAAATCCTGAGGTGGGGAGGGGAGGGAGAGGTGTCTGGCCTGATTGGAAGTTTCCTCCAGAGTCATACAATATTATTTTTTTTTAGCTGTGAAAGGAAATTTTATGGCGTGTAAGATTAGACCACACTTAATGCAAGGTCAAAAATAATAGGATCGATAGGTAAACTCAATACTGTTAACATTTTGAGAAAATTACTACCAGAAAACAATGTCAACAAGAGATTGAAATGGATCTCCAAAGTCGTTTCATTGATTTCCTTTCACTCGGGGGACAATCTGACTCTTTCTTTTATGCAATATGGAATTTTTTAGCCTTTTTTTTCCCCTCAGCTCTCCTTTAAGCATGGACTAGAATCCTTTTCTGACTGATTTTACACATTTTAAGTGTCAAGAAAATGTATATAGGTATCTATATCTAAAGGAACAGAGCCTGGAGGTTTATTTCACTGTGGGTCTTTAACTTAGGACCCAGCTGATAAATTCAGGAGTTATTTCAATTATAGCAAAGCACCTCAGTACAAATGTGAACAGGGCCATTAATATATACTAACTAAATAAAATCCTTAAGCTAAAGCATGTGGCTTTAGACAGGGTCCCATTCAGCTTCACTGTAAACACTGCCATCAGCCTTGATATCAGAGGGGGAGATTAGGGATTCATGGCACTAATTGCCAAATCTGTAAGCACCAGGCATTAGCAATAGAATTAGCAAGCCCAGCCCACCCCAGTCTTTTCTGCCCTAGTCTTCCTATTTTTGTCAAAAGCTCTGCCACCCCCACCATTCTATCACCACTCACTTATTCAAGTCAAAACTTGAGGAATTATCATGACATCCTCTCTTTCCTTCTTTCCCAAAGCCAATCCATCAGCAAGTACTGGCAGTTTTAACTCCAAATTACTTCCTGGATCCTCCCACTTAATGCCATCTCTGATTATTCCACAATTGCTTCTTTCCTGATCCCTGTGTTTTCCTTTTGTGCCTAAAAGGCCATAATTAGCACTCGAAGGCACAAATCGCAGAGGGGCTGTGGGTCCTTGACACGAAGTCCAGATGCCCTGGCTGTGACCTGCCAGGAGCTCCACAATTGTACCTTTCAGAGGTTCTCTCTCATCTCTGGGATCTTTCTCCTTCTCAGATACATCCGGGTACCAGGCGAAGGTGGTTCCTCTTCATACCTTGAGGCCAGGTCCCACCCTGGTGTTCCTTTCCCATCAGTTTCTTCTGCAGACAGAAACCATACTTGCTGAGCCTACAGGCATGCGGTATGGTCTCCCTGAGGGATGGTCCAGAGCAGTGTATACCAGGTTGCCACTGAGCTAACGATCCCCACGCTCGCTAGATATCTGCCTCTGAACACAGTCCTGGTCCCCTAAGCTCCCTTTTTCCAGACCCAGTCCTCTAGGCTGATGGTTCCTCCAAACTAGTAGCCACTGCTACCTCTGGAGCAAGTGGTTGTGTGATTCTTTCCATGCTGGGATACGTGGGGTTCTGCAAGGACGCCCAGGCACAGCCCTGTTCTCCTGCCTCAAGCATGACAGAAGCACGCTAGGCCTGAGGCGGCAACATCTCCACGGGGCTCACCTTCCCTTTAAACTGAAAAGCTGCGTTCCACACCAAGTGCTCTACAGAACCAAAAACCTGCAGTCAGAGCATTCTTGTCAGTCTCCTCTCCTCTTCTCTTCTCCCCTTCCACATTTCTGGACTCCTCTTCCTGGTACCTAGGCGGTTTCCCCTTCACGTGCAATAAGATTTGTTTTAATTCACAGCCTCATTTTTCTCCATATAAGTGATACTGCGTTATCTTCCCACCAAGCCTTGGCTCCAGCCAAATCTGAAGTGGTAGAGCACCAGCTGGGGACAAGCAAGGGAAATGAGAATGCAAATCCATGAGTTCAAACCCCTAGATCTATGCATAAAGAAGAGAGAAAGAGAGAGGAAGGAAGGAAGGAAGGAAGGAAGGAAGGAAGGAAGGAAGGAAGGAAGGAAGGAAGGAAGGAAGGAAGGAAGGAAGGAAGGGAGGGAGGGAGGGAGGGAGGGAAGGAGGGAGGGAGGGGGGGAGGGAGGGGGAGGGAGGGGGGGAGGGAGGGAGGGAAACAATTTCCCTGTTATATAGAGACTGAATAGTAGCAGACAGAGCAGTTCAGAAACTTCCAGTCTTGGCCCAGGCTGTGGACCACAGGCACAGAGAAATGAGCATGCACAGAAAATTCTAGGCGTCCACAAGATTGGCTCCAGAATGGATGCAGAAAACAAGAGGAAAATCAAAGATAAAACCAAGATGTATGCAAATTGTGTCATGTGAGGAGCAGGAGAGCACTTTCCTATGGAGAGCTGAGATCCTTAGAATCCCTGTTAATAACGTGAGTAATGAGGACTGTAGACTCACAATAGAATTTAATCGCTGGGACCACAGTCTCACAAGGAGGAACTACACTGCCTGAATTTAATGGGCTTCATTCTTCAAAGGGAATATTTTGTCTTTACAATTTCTCATTGCCAGCCAGGCTCTTGGATTAGGACTGATGAGAGAGCCTTCTTGAATCTAGAAATCAGGCTCTTGGCTGTTTACACTTATTGGTTAGCTTCCTCCAGCTGAAACTAAGCCCCTACATTCCTCTCCCCCCTTTCTGTTCCAGCCTCCTTGATTACCTCATTTCTGCCCATGTTAGCAGGTCAACGAAGTAGAGAGAGAGAAAGCCTGAGAGTGGGTATTAAAAAAACAAACCAACCAACCACCTGGGTCCCTTCAACCAATCCTAGAATTTGGATGGGTCACCCAACATATAATTGCTAAGCTTCCTATTGACTTTATACCTACACCTCAGAAATATTTACTCTCTCCCATTTTCCAGGCTTGGTAAGGTTGGAATAGAAAGATGAGATCAAGCTAGTCCCTGATTTCCGCAAGCTTGTAAGAGGATCTGATTCCCTATCCTATTCCCATCTCCATCCCCATCGTGAAATTAGTGGGATGTGACTAACATTTGTGCTCTCTTTGTAATCTACATCTGATCTGGAACACACACACACACATATACATACACACACACACACACACACACACACACACACACACACACACACACACACATACATACATACACAAAGTAAAGTGGTACCCATCCCTCTGGTCTCCTACATCACAATTCTTATGAACAGCAGCAGTCCTCTACAGAATGAATGTTAAAGAACCAGGAGAGACCTGTAAATGTTGGCATGAGAGAACTGGACCATGCCATAGGATGGGCCTGCTCCCCCCATGTTGGAGACCACAATATCTGAGCCATCTCTTTATCACACATGCTGAAACCAATGACTTCCACTTCAACCCCTCTGGTGACTTCTCACAGCACCCAGAAGAAAAGGCAGAAAAGGTCTCTTACTTAGTCCAGTACCATCCGATCTGTCCCCTCCTCCCAATGCTTCCATCACCTGGGAACTCATCCAGTTCCCATTTGGTAGCTCTTCCTCCTTCCTCAAATAACTAGGCCCCACCCATCACACAAATCAGCTTTCATCACCAGGGTTCAGCTTACAGATCACTCACACACACACACACACACACACACACACACACACACACACACACACACACACAATTCCTCAACCCCACTTTTAACTGGCTGTCTTATTACATCACCCTGTTTACTTTCAAGTTATTGTCACGCTTTGAATTGATAACTCTATTCTTTTATATTATTATGGCTTCTTTTCCTTGCATTGCTCAGACTTGGGTCTGTTGGCTGATTTGTGTCAGCTTTTGATTTATAAACAAAGAGGTCAATGTCATTGGGAGGGAAATTTAATGTTACTCCTGGTCCCCCAAGAAATAAGAGTTATGTCCCACAGGGGCACAGGGAGAAGATTCAGTCAGTCAGGAAGCTGAAGAGCAAGTAGAAGGTGTAGAGTTCAGCCTTTATTGGAGTTTGCACAAGAAAGACAAGAAGGGCAAAGTGAGACGTTTAGAACTCGCTTGTGTCAATAAGTCTGATAGATTCTGGAGCATGCAGCCTGTCCCTAGTTGTCTGGTCTCTGGTCCTGGGCTGACTTAGGGAGAAGAAACACTGAATCACTAGGAGAGTCATGTGAAGGCGAGGATTGTGGGGTGTGGATGCCAAGCAGACAAATACCAAACCTGAGAAAACTCAGAATACCAATGGCCCTGTCTTTCTGAACCACCATCTCAGCTCAGAGTTCCTGTGTCGAGATCAGTGTGTATCAGCTTCCTCTGGCTGCCATCACAAATGATCCCTCCCTTACTGGCTGAGATCAACAAAATCTATTGTACCATTCTGAAGACCACAATCCAAAAGAGGCCTTCGAGGCCTAAGAATGTTGCTGGGACAATGGTATTTCTTCTGGAGGCTCTAGAGGAAAAACAGTCCTTGGCATTTTTAGCTTCCACAGGCCTCTTGTGCCCCTGGAGTCACGGCCCTGCCTCCCGTTTTATCAGCTCCTCCTTGCAGCCTCTGCTTACATCATCACACCTTCTTATTCACTCTCAGACGTACATAGTTCCCTCTCCTGATGACCCTCCTGAAAGAGCCTCTCCATCTCAAGACCTTATCTCCCCCCTTCCAGAATGTTCCCTTTGTCACGTGTGTTCATCAGGTAAGGCATTCTACCAAGCTCACTTCTGAGGCATCTGTGATTCTGTCCACTATTCACTGGGCTCTGGAAGATGGTAGCTGGAGCTCCAGGCATCAGATCCACATTGCTCTCTCTGTGTATTGTCCTCTCTCCTCAGTGAGTGCCAAAGCAATTCTAAACACAAATGACTTTTTCCTCTCCCTAACATATAGCCGTGCTGTTGGTAGGTAAAGCTGTACCCAGCTGCTGAGATTGCAGTGGCTATGTGTCTAAATGCATATCTTCATTTCGCTCCATGGAAGAGGTACTCAGAGGATGCAGGAATATTAAGCTCAGAACATCTCTCCCACCACTCATTTTCTCCCATTGTAATGTCACCGGTGAACACATGCTGGGCGGAGAATATGTCAGCGGCAATTGGGTTCACCGGCTTTTGCCAACAGCTCATAAGAGAGTTGGAGATTTTAATCAAAGTTTGTCATCCACCCAGAACTTAGGAAGTTGATTTCCATCCGAAGGAAATCTAAGCTTCTGAGAGTTACTGAGCCCAAGAGTGATGCAGGTGAACTCTGGGTCCAAAAAAGAAAATAAAAATCAATCATGACAATTATTTTACTAAACTATTTTAAACGGCGGCATCTCCACAAGGCTCGGGTAAATGTCGGCTGTCACACCAACAAGAAACGCCGTCCCCGTCTCTGACCTTTTCCTTGCTGAAACGCATGTCAGTATGCAAAATAGATGCGTTTCTCATCAGAACTGAACGCACGCACCCTCCATTTCTAGAGTTCTCAAAACAATCAGCAGAAAATGGAATCCAGGGAGCAATTGGGTTTCTCCAGCGGTGTGCACATGCAGCCTTTGCCATTCGCCTTCCTGGAGGTCCAATAGTTCCTGTTCCCCTGGGTCCAGACCCGGGCTTGCTTCAAAGTGAAAAGTCCTGGGAACAAAACAGCCCCACAGGCCTCCCTCCACAGCAGCCCCTTCCCTGCCCACTTCCATCAGCTTAGAATCTACCCCAGACCCACAAGGAGCAAAGGCACAGTGGGTGTGATCCAACCAGACCACTGTGCTAAGGAGACATCCTCAGCCATCCATGTAAACTTCATCCTCCCCGTGGGTCCCTCTGAGGTACCTCCCTCCCCACCTCCCCGCCTCTGAGGACAGGGGGCACACAGCACCACTCCAGGATATTGTATAGAGCAAGCACCACATAGAAAGAAGCAAACAGAGCAGTTGAAGGCAGAGAAGCAGTTGACATCCCTAGGTCTGAAGAGACAAGGCAGTCAGGGAGTACTTTCCAGAATCAGTAACAAGGAGAAGGAGAAGGAGGACAAGGTCACCTGGGGATGAATAGGGGCCAGGAAGGAGACAACTAGTCCTAGTAACCCCACCAGAAGGGAGGCTGAGAACTACATTTCCCAGCATCCTCTCTTCACACTTCTCCCTCAGCTCATCCCGCAACCCAACAGAATGCTGGTGAAATAGCTGCCACTTGAAACCACCTTGAAAGATCAGACCGCGGGCAGAGAGCAGGTGTCCAAGAACAGCCAGTGGGTCCGCAGGGGCACACAGAAGACAGCTGGCACACTGGGTGAGGCACTATGCGACTCAGCCCCAGCACAGGCGGGGAAAACAGAATGGCCATTGCTAGAGCCAGGGCCTGGCCATGCCCTGACCGGGACAGCAGAGACTACAGAATGGGGCAGGCACGGAGCACGCATACGTCCTTGATAAGCCACATGGTGTGAGAAATGGCTGGCAACTCAGCATCTTAACATGATCACGATTCAACGGCTCTGGGTTGAGGAGATCCGGAGGCTGGAAGCGGTGTGGTGGGCTTCTCAGCTCTGGATCTTACAAAGCCACAAGCAAAGCATTGGTTTCTCATCAATCTTATGTGGGAGACCCAGAGAAGGATCCACACCACATGTATTCCGATTGTTGACAGAAGTCATGAGCTTGTAACGCTGAAGCCCCCATCTCCTTTCTGGCTGGGTCAGGACAGGGCCGCTCAGCACTTGTAGAGTCCGCCAAGTGCCCTTGCCATGTTGTCACGTTCCCCTGCCATCTTCACAGCCACAGGGGACCATTCCTCTGATTTCTGAATCCCTTTCAAAGGCTCACCTATTTGGGTCAGGTCCACCCCCAAAATAATCAGAACTACAATGGGCAAAAATCTTTTTTCTCTCCTGGAGGTCTTACCTCATGACATAAGCAATATATTCCCGCACTCACTGAGGGTCAGTTTAGAATTCTGTTCCAGTTCTGGTCGCGCTTGGCCTAAGGTGCTGATGTACAATGATCACAAAGCAGTGCAACCAGTCCCCAGGAATTTCTAATAAATTATGTGCACAGGGAAGTCATTAATTAACCTTTCAACCCTGGGGTCAGGGTACTGGGATCCTCTCTGAGCTGAGCCAGTGGTGTCTCATTTGTCTGCACCTTGGAGCTGCTTCTTGCTATGGTATCAGATACATGACAGTGCATTTTGCAGGGTGCTGGGAGGAGTCTCCTGTAAGTCCGTGTGGCTAGCATGCACAGCTCCTGATAAGGAGCAGGCACTGAGTGGCTCTGGGCAACTATACTATCATGAGCACTGTTGTTCATATCCGTATGGATGTTCATATTTGGATTGTTTAGCAACAATTGAATAAGGCTGGGCTGAGCTAGCAACACAAGTGCCTGTCGTTTGTGCAGCTTAACGGGGATTCTGGGAGCAATAGCCCTGAACAGTGATGCAGCCACTCAGGAATAAATGGCAGTGGCCCCTGGCAAAGAGGAAACAAGCCCGTCCCACATGTGGGCTCCATTTACAAGATGGCTTGTCACTGTCCATAGATTCCTCAGACAGCAGGGAGAAGAGGCTTACAGAGGAAGCCTGAGATACCCTAATATATAGACAGAAAGATCTGTGGGATTCTTCAAGCATAGTCTCCTCCCCCTCCACCACAAAAAAAAAAAAGTGACTGAGGGAGAAAAGTCCCCCTTCCTCTAAACTAGAATGAGCTTCTTTCCTGTATCAACTTGAATTCAACCAGCAACATACATCGGACTACTTCCTGCAAGACACAGCTCATTTCAGCTCCTTTTGCTCACTAAAGAAGGCCAGGTGTGGGGTGTCCTATCATGGGGACAGTGTCTTTTCTAGAAACCTCACCTCACCTTCTTTAACTGGTGAGCCGCTAAGAGATGTTTTCTGGGGGTTTTGTTGTCAACTAAAGTGGGAAATAAGCAAAAGCCAATCAGATGTGCTATTTAGGCATATTTTTACACTAAAAATGAGGAAGAGATTATGCTGAGTTCTATTTAATTGGCAGTTAGAACCGTTGTGCCTTGTCTGGCAAGCGTGCTGAGGGTGACGAGGGTCCTGCATAGGTATGAAGGGTGTGGTGGGGAGACAATGGCAGGCATGTTCCCAATCTACACATGCCCTGTAATCTGGATCACTGCCTGTATTATCCAGACTCAGCTAGAGCGGTTCTCACAAAAGGGAATCCAAAGGCACCGGAGGGAAGGGCAGCCATGTGTCTTTTACCCCCTCCCACGTTGTGATATGGAGGATGGCGCTGACCAGCTCAAATCCCTCAGGAAACTTAATACACACCAAAAGGAAACTATTGAGACAATCACTGTGATTTATGTTTTATGTTTTGGTACATGCACTGACATTTTCTGTGCTAGGGTATGGGTTCCATAGTCTAGAACTCCAGAAGGAGTCCAGGCAGCTTCTAACATTAAATCCAGAAAAGCCGTATCGTTCACCCACCTGTTTTTCTTGGAGTGCCTGTTTCTGGGGAAGCCCATTACTTATGCCAGACATCCAGCCACAGGAGGCCCCCATGGGCTAAGCTCTTGGGCTACCAACCAGGCAAATGAAACACTTGCTATATGGAGCCTGTCGAGCCTTCGGATGAGAATGATCCCCATCATTGTCAGAACAAGTGCACAAGAAACTTCAGGACTGTTGGCCAGCTGAGCCCTTTCCTAATCCTTCCTCAGAAACCATGAGCAAACCATGCCATGGATTTAAGCCACCAAATTCAGGGATAATTCATAACATGATGCCAGGTTACTGGAGCAATGATCTAACATTCCAAACAGATCTTAGGACTTGGGAGAGTTGTCAGTCGGCATGAAGATGGAAAACTAAGGCGCTGCTGGTTTTGATGGCTAATTCTGTACAGTGAGAACAGAATTATACCAATGAGTATAAGTAGATTACAAGTCGCTCATTTCTATTTCATCATATCCACTCGCAATGTATTGTTTATCTGAGTGCACCCAAAAGCCGTATGTTGAAATCCCTTTTCCCAGGGTGATGGCATCAGGAGCTGGGGCTTTGGGTTGCTAACGGGGTCACCACTGGGGGAGGGGGGAGCTCTCATGACTGGAATTGGTGTCCTCATAAAAGTGACCCCAGATAGACCTCTGCCTCTTCTGCCACATAAGAATACACTGAGAAGAAAGAAGTCAACAACCAAGAGAGGAAATGCCGCCAGAATTCCATCATGCTATCTCTTGACCTTGGACTTCCAGCTTCTAGAACTGGTAGGTAATATGTGTTGCTTACACCACCCTATCTATGGTATTATTTTTGTTACAGCTACCCAAAAGGTCTGAGGTACCATTTAAAATCCCAAATACTTATCAATGCTTTGTTCAAGTGCTTGCTATCAATTTGATATCAGCTTTGACTCCTCTTCTGCAGTGTCACATGGCTGCCTCAAGTTTGGGCGGGGTTTTTTTTTTTTTTTAATTTGTGAACATACTGTACAGAGGGGTTACAATTACATGGGCAGGATAATGCGTACATTTCTTACCAAGCATTGCAGCCTCCTCCTTTTGTTTACCCTTCACGTCCCTTCCCAGCCTCCCCCCTCCCCCCCCAATCCCAATCCTTCTCCTTCCCCCCCATTCTCCCCCCCCCCCCCGGGCAGGGGGGTTTTAGATCTGATGAATAGCTGCCCCACACCGATTTAGTTTCAGATAGTCATCTACCCTCTGAGAACAGAGCAAGTGACAAGACAGGAAAAACAGCTGCTCCTGGGCTTCCTTCTCCGTGGCAGGAGGGAGGGGATTGTATGTCCTGTAGTGAAAAGGGTTAGGAAAGAACTGGAGGACTGTGATGACAGGGAGTTCAAAGCATGTGGTCAGGGAAGCCTCCTGAGAAAGAGGCTTTGGAGCTGAGCCTAGAAAGACAGGAAGGAGCCAGCGGTGAAAGGAGGGAGAGAAAGGACTCAAGACAGAAACCCTGAGATGGCATCATGGTAGACTGTGTCCTCTTTCGGGTGTGCTGAAGTTCCACCTACCAGGACCTGGGGGTGTGAACCTATTCAGACATGAGACCTCGGGGTTCAAGATGAGCTCATCCTGGATCAGAGTGAGAGAATGCCTTTCTGCTGTGCTGGCTGTCTAGTGTGTACACCTATGCAGCCCAAGAAATAATCAGAAGTGGGAATCAGCTTTGCATATTCAGGGAACAGAGGGGAGGAGGCAGGTGGTGGGCTGCAGGGTAGAGGGCCACAGGGCAGAGGGTGAGGGAAAGGTTGAGCAGGATCTGCTCAGCCAGGGTGAAAAGACTGCAATGAGGAGCTGGGGTGAGAACACTCACCAGCGAAAGGATGCGGTCCCGTATACACCTCCCCAAAGCAGTCAGTCAGCACTAGGACAAAGCAGGTGGGCTACCATGGCCTGGAGATAGTGACCGCTGCCTAAGAACACAGGGTGACTTAATTACCTTGTAGCCATAGTGTCAATACGCAGAAAGGAGGGACCATTAGCCCATTCAGTGAGCTCAGAACATCCTAAAGAGGCCAAGACTGGAAGAAAGGGCTGATCAGAAAACATGTCTGATGCTTGTGTTCCATGAACATGCACACCTATCTACTACAAGCAGTAATCTGCCATATTTCTCCCGTCCTGAATTCACTCAGGATGCTGCAGAGCGAGGGTACACAGTCTCTGTGCATGTGGATTGGCACCTACACGGACTCATGCCCATGCTACATATGGCCCTGAAGGAGCAGGGACCATTCCAAGGAAGAGCAAGTGCCATTTCCTGCTATCTGCGGTCAGCCTGCATTTTCTCTTTTTCTCTCTGGGTATGAAAATGCTGCATTTCCAGGGAAGTAGGGAGTGGAGAGGGGAGTTTCCTCCTACTGTGATCGTTCTGTTTTTGTGACTGTGTATTAGTTACCCTGGCAACATGGCCGACTTGGCTCTGATTGGCCAGGCTGCCAGGCTCCTTGTGAGCACCAGGGGCCCAGTTCCGAGTATTGGATATATGCACATGTTAACCAGAGTTGCACAGACCAGCTTGCTCAGGAAAACCTGCTTAAGCAGAATGTCTGCTGCACCCCCTCTGTTTATCCAAGGGACTCTTTCTCAACCTGAAAAGCAAACTGGACTTGACATTTTTTAATTTCTTCTTTTTTGTTTTTTGTACCTGTTCTGGGACTTGACTTCAAGACCTAGGTGCTGTCCCTGAGCAGTTTTTGGTGTTTTCTTTGGGGGGGGGGGGAGGGGTCTGTTTTCTTTTTTGCCTCAAATCCAGCAATCTACTACTCGAGCCACTGCTGATTTTTTTTTTTTTTTGGTAATTAGTCGAAGATAAGAGTCAGACATTCCTGTCCTGGCTGGCTTTGAGCCACAGTCCACAGATGTCAGCCTCCTGAGTAGCTAGGATTACAGGTGTGAGCCACCCAGGCTCAGCTCCTTTGCTTTTAAGGAGATGCAAGAATTCAATGACAGCTTTACAGTATTTGTAAGGAAATGCACTTAGCACTGGGATGTTTGACCCCTGGTGCAGAGTATATTTGTTTACAATGAGAAATTAACCCTCAAAGAACCCAAGGAGAGTGGTCCAATCGTTGAGCCCTGGTTTTAGAACCTACCACCCAGATTTAATACAGACTTGATGTGTAATTTTGAGTCAAGTCATAAGCTCAGCCAAATGCTTTGCTTTCTGTAAATAAATTTCATTCACAGCCAAAGAGCTTTGTCCTAAAAACTAGGTCCTGAGAGCCCAGCACAGAGAAGGTTTAAAGACAAGCAAAATTATAGTCCCGTTCTGCCAATAGCATTGAATCTATGTGTTCAATTTTTCAGATCTATGCTTTTCTTATTAGTCTGGCTCTATTTATTTGCCAGTTACATATAGGGGAAAAAAATCAAGTCCTATCTATAGCTGAAGAAAATCTTCCCTAGCCAATGAATAAATAATGTCAACATAAAGTCAGGTACAGACAGATGCCGAAAGAAGTGAGAACTGTTTTTCTTATTTACACAGATTTCTAAGACACCATACAGGGCCCGCTTCCCACAATTCTGTGGGCTCAAAGGAAGCACTTCTTTGTTGCCATCTCCATCTACAATGCTCTGCATTGGAAGACACCACGTTTAACTGTGCGGTGCAGCCAGCACGGTCTTAATATAGACATGAAAGTCATTGGCAAACAGTCATTTTTCACCTGTGTGAAGTGTTACAGGGTGTTCAGCTTGGGTAAAGCTAACATTTAAGCTGTCCAAGTCAAAGAAGAAGAAAAAAAAATCTAAAGGGAAAAGAGAGAAGAAACACATTACAAATATTCTTCTGAGAAAGATGACTGCATAGTAATAATTAATTCCTCTGATAAAGTTACTGGGGGGAAAAACATACACACAAAGAAGAAGTCATCTAAAACTCAAACACCCACCTCATCCTGCTTTGAGGGAAACACCTGGTTCATTGTGCACAGAGAAACAGGAAAATTGGTCTGTTATCAGAGATCAGCCAACTCCTGCAGGCTTTAGCCAAAAACACAAAAACAAAAAACCCAGCAATACTAATTTCCAAGCACCATGTGGGATCTGCTTCGAGATGCCCTGTGAGACTGGATCTTAAGATCAGGTTTTGTTTGCAGGGCTACCAAGAGTGAATAGATATTGACTGTATTGCTGGGTCTGCTAACGTCCATGTTGATGAGCACCGGGACATTACAACTTGAATGTGAATACTTTACACTTATTTTAGCTGAGCTCTGGCAGACCACTCCTATAATCATATGACTCAGGACTCTGAGATCTGAAGATCCCAGTCCTAAATCAGCATGGGGCAGACAAATTCAAGAGATTCTTATCTCCAATGAACCAGCAAAATCCCAAAAGTGGATAGGTAGCTTAAGTGGTAGAGCATCAGCTTGAGCAAACAAGCTAAGTAAGAGTGCCCAGGCCCTGAATTCAAGCCCCAGGACCAGCACCAAATAAGTAAATAATAATCAAACTCATTTGGTTTCTATTCACTTTGTGACATCCCCACCCCCCCACCATGGAAGTGGCCTAGAACTCTTGTCCCCTGGGAGGTCTGGTTGCTCTATGGTCCTTGTGCAGGGGAGGTTATCCAAGAAAAGGCCCTCATGTGGCCATGGGCCTGGGGCAGAGGAAGGGGGTACAGGTGGAGCTCCATCTTTGGGCATCCCGTCCCTGACTGGTCCTCTGGTGCACAGCCCAGAGCCATCCTCCTCCACCGCCCTCTTCCTAGAATGCCGTGCTCATTTCCAGAGCAGAAGATGCTCAAAGCAAGCAAACGAAAAATGTACTTACGTCTTTGGGGATGGAATTAATTGAAGTGAACAGCAACAACAATCATCATAATGTCAAAATGGGTAAGGGGGTTGGGGGAAAAACTAAACAACAAAACCATAGAAACCTTCGGAGGGAACACGAAGACTGGACTTCAAAGGAAAGATTGCAGGCAAGTGCAGCGCAGAGACAAAAGGACCCAGGCATTAGTAAAACAGAGAGAAATGAAGACACAATACAAAGCCCTGATTCTACGTACAAGCCAAGGTACACACACACACACACACACACACACACACACACACACACACACACACCAATACAAGCAGGGGAGAGGAAACAAAGGATGTCATGGCAACCTGGGCGAGCCCTCAGAGCTGGAGCTACAGCGTGCATGGTCAGCCATTACAGAGTTCTCTGCGCCTCCCTGTGCAGGCAGGGCTGAGGCCTGTAATGCTCTCCGGATCCCTTTCTTCCTTCCTTCCCTCCCTTCCTTCCTTCCTTTCTTCTTTCCCTCCCTCCCTCCCTCCCTCCTTCCTTCCCTTCCTTCTTTTCTTCCTCCCTTGCTTCCTTCCATTTCTTCTTTCCTTTCTTTCCTCTTATTCTTTCCTCCTTTCCTTCCTTTTCTTTCTTTCCTTCTATTCTTTATTCTATTCTTTCCTTCTTTCCTTGCTTCCTTTTCTTCTTTCATTCTTTCCTTTCTTCCTTTTCTTTTTTCATTCCTTCCTTCCATTTCTTCTTCCTTTCTTTCCTTCTATTCTTTCCTTCCTTTCCTTCCTTCTATTCTTTCCTTTCTTTCCTCCCTTCTATTCTTTCCTTCTTTCTTTCTTTCTTTCCTTCCTTTTCTTCTTTCCTTTCTGTCCTTCTATTCTTTCTGGCTTTCCTTTCCTGTCTTCTACTCTTTCCTTCTTTCTTTCCTTCCTTCCTTCCTTTTCTTCTTTCCTTTCCTTCCTTCTATTCTTTTCTTCCTTCCTTTTCTTTTCTTTCTTTCCTTCCTTTCCTTCTTTCTTTCCTTCCTTCTATTCTTTCCCTCTTCCCTTCTTTTTCCCTTCCTTCTTTCCTTCTTCCCTTCTTTTTTCCTTCCTTCTTTCCTCTAAGTCCAAGCCACACCTGTGCCTTTCAGACCACTCCCTCCTTTGTCCAACACCTTTTCTGAAATGCAGGGAAGCAGACATCCCCAGGCCCACTGCTCTCCCAGATGATGCCTGCCCTCTGGGTAAAGCAGAGCCTTCCCTGTGCCCTCAGAAACTTCCCCTGCCCCCTGGAAGCACAGACAAGAACAGAAAAGGGAAAGACACATCAACTATGTTTTGTTCACAGGTACAAAACTCAAGAAGCCCCGCAGTTCAGATCCTCCGGGGATTCGGATTTATGGTGAGATACCAGACCCATTTACCTGTGCCTAATTCATCTCTATCTTCTTAAATTATATTTCTCTTCTATATTAATAGGCCATCTTTTTTTCTACTTTCTGGTGCTTGGAGTGGAGAAATACTGTAACACAGAAGAAAAAAATGGGAAAGGAATGTAAAAATGTCTCACTGGTACACCCTGAGAAATAAAAAAACAACTTTTACAGGGGCCTAATGGATATACTGACACGTGTGTCTGGAGATCTAAACTTAGCAAAGTGTAAGGCTTTCTCGCTTTATTTCTGTATCTGCAAAGTTTCAGCGGCTGGTGCCGTATGAATATTTATTAATGCATTGTGAATCACAACCCGCGATTATTACTCAAACTATCTTTTTACCTTACAAGCTTCAACTCAGAAGAATAAAAACACATCTGCTTTTTGGCTCTCCCCATATTTTATTCAATGTTTTAACAGCTTTGCTGTAAATATCTCATCCATTACGATTCAGTTGTGATTGTATCAGCGTCACGTCTCCTGTTTTATTACTGTCATCCTGTGGAACAACACACTGCTAATTCTGTTAACTAACAAGTTCATTGTTCTAGCTACTCAGCCATCTCCGGCTTGTTGGATCCATGTGTTCAGAGAGAATCGGTGATAAATCACAGAAGGGCTTGATGGAGGCGGCTTTCCTTTGCTCTGATGAGTGGGTCTTTATCTGAGATTGCCATTTCATACGCTGTCTTGAAAGAAAGGAGCAAATGTGGCGCTGGCGCCAGGTCCAACGGTCTTAGTTGAGGGGCTTTTCACGACCCTTCCAGAATTCAGCTCTAACCTGTGCAAGCATCCTTAGCACGTGAGATTCTCACCATGAACCTCAGGCCTCCAATCCCATATACAGCGCAAACCTGTCTCCTCTTAGAATCTTTCAAGGAGGACCTGTTTGTTTTCCACTAAATGTGGAAATCTGGCCAGTAGTTGGGGATCTGGTGATGGAGAGTGTGGATTCACTTTGTGCAGACTTGGATGATTCTGCGTCTGTCCAACAGCACCATGGGGACGCGCGGCAACATCGCTCGCCTCATCCACTAGTGGTGAGCAAATGTGTGTAACGCTGTGCATCCATCAGGAGGCACCCGGGCCCCTCTCCCACGCCACTCAACCAGCCCCCGGGATGTGGTGTCACCCCATGAGCACTTGGAACATGGCGTCCTCCTGTGCGTATTTGCTCCTCAGCACAAAGAGACATCCGGGCCCCCGACTCCCATCTCCCTGACCCCTCTGAGGGCAGAGCCTGACTCTCACCTCGCCCATAAGGTAACCCGGGGTACACATGTTGAGCTTTCTGACCTGTTCAAAGAGAAGACAGCCACAGTTCGATAAAGACCCGTGTAGCTGACACCCAAACTGCCAGGGACATCTATCTCATGGAACTCATTGGTGGCAGAACTCTGATCCACTGCTTTCTACACTCTTAGTCCCACAGGATGGCAACCTCTCCCGGGGCTTAGCCAGCTTACAGGTGGGCCAGGGTGACTTTTTTGTTATCTAATACCTAAAAGTCTTCCCTCAAAAAGGATGCAGGCACTGTAAAGAAAAGAAAACCAAAAAAAATTTTTTTCTGTAGCATTCAACTCTCCCAAGGACAGCTGGGAAATTTTTAAATAGAGGGAATAAAAGGCTTTATTCACCTTGTTTTGCTTTAATGCTTATTGGATTTGCCTTTTTTAAAAAAAAATCCCACTTCCTCTGAATGTCTGGGTATTCTCAACCTCTAAGAGGTTTTGTTCAGATTTCCAGGTGGAGATTTATGTCAGTTCACAATACCTTCGGTCAACTGACTTCTCTGTAATCCCACTGTTATAGGAAATAAACGAGGAAAAAAGAATGTGTTGTGAAGGTGTCAGCATGGGAGCATTGTAGATCTCAGCCTGTGTCTGACCTATTTTTAAGAAAGGTTATTGGGGTGTGCTGATATCAAAACACAAATGAGCTGAATTTATTAGGAAAGATTCTGGTTCATTAGAGCTAGTTTTTCTAAGATATGGTTCTTTACGGAAAGCATACCTTACTTGTGATTCTGAATATGTCTCCTGAGAAATCTTGGATGCTTGCTGATCATTTTGAATTCCTTGACGCCCTTAACTTCCTGGCTGCATGTTAGAAATCATTTTAAATGAATTGAATAAAATTCACAAGTGTTATATGCCAGCAAATGATGAACTCACAGGAAATATGACTCAAATCCACTTTTTTTTCATTTTGTTTCCCCCCCATAATAAATAGAAATGAACAAATGTGGCTTTAATGACATCTTGGAGTGAGGGCTTTTATTGATATAGTATCAGTTGGAAGCGTGTAATGCTTTAGTGAAATAAACTCCATTCTGCATATTTATAACCAGATTGAAAAAAGGTGTGTTTGTTATTCTGGGTGACATTTCCTAATGATAGTGAAGTTTTAATATATGAAGATATACATGTACCATCATAAAAACCAACAATATTTCAGCTTACAAAATGTGTCTCTGATTGAAGATGTTTTTGTACTTACTTAGTTTCCAATTTAACCTGTGCTCACAAACTTTAAAGTATCTTTTCTCCCTTCCTTCAAGCTATAAACATGTTCCAAACTGTGTTGTTCCAGGCATGATTTGGAACAAAGTCCTTCTTGAGATGGCTGAGGTTCTGGTCACTAGCTACTTATAATATATACCAGATCAAAGTCTACCGTTGCAAATAAATGTTTAAAAAATGGAAAGTGGCCGGGTGATTGTGATGGAGCTCACCTGTAATCCTAGCTACTCAGGAGGCTAAGACCTGAAGATCATGGTTCAAAGCCACCCTTGGCAGGAAAGTCCTTGAGACTCTTTATCTCCAATTAACCACCAAAAAGCTGGAAGTGGAGCTGTGGCTCAAGTGGTAGAGCACTAACCTTAAACGAATAAAGCTCAGTTCAAGCACACACACACAAATGGAAGCTGGCTTAGGAAGAAACCCTTTTTAAGGAGGGAACCAGCTTCCTCCAGGGGAGGAGCAGCCTCAGTTCCAGGGAGATTGAGATACACAAACAGGTTCACCATGTGCCTATCTCTCGGCATTGCTTTCTGCTTCATCTTTGCTTTGTTTTACCACAGGCTCTCATCCAAACTGGGGCAATAGCCCTGGGGCCCACTGTTGTAATCAAGAGTGAACCAGTTACCCATCACTGCATAACAAGTTGACCCCTAAACCTAGAGCAGATGTGTATGACCTAACAGTTTCTGTGAGTGGGAAATGCAAGTCTGGCTTCCTAGGTGTTCCAACTTGGGGACTTATAAAGGTTGCAATCAAAGCAGTGGCCAGGGTCTCTGTCATTTTAGGTTCACCCAGCTGCAGAATCCTTTTCCAACCCTGCCCAGTGCTTGCTGGCAGGGTTCAGTTCCTGGTGGGAAGTTGGACTGAGAGCCTCAGCTCCTCATTGGCTGTTGGGCAGAGGCCACGCCCACTTTATTACCACGTGGGCCAAGCTTTGGGGGTCAGTTCACAGTAGGGCAGCTGGCCTGGTCAGAGTCAACAAATGCAGAGAGGAAAAAGGGAGAGGGAAGGCGGGAGGGAAGAGGAAAGGGGGAAGAAGAAGGATAGGGACAGGAAAAGGGGCAGGGACAGGAAGAGGGATTCATTTTTAATAACCTAATCTTGGAAGTGACATCTTATCACTTTTGCCATCTTGGATTCATTAACAGCTAGTGTCAAGTCCACCTTACATGCCAGCAGTTGGAGATCTCAGGAGTCGGAGATCACAGGAGTCAGCCATATCAAAAGCTGCCCATCACTCAAAGTAATTAAATATGCAGATTAGTTCAAATGAATACAGGGCCCACTCACCCCTGGAGCCGAGGAGGAATCAGTCACAGCACTTCCTGAGCTGTGAGTGGAAGTGGCTATCTCAGGAGGAAATTTGCATGTGGTCAGGGAATTTGCATATGCTTTGCATGTGGCAGAGTGATAATAGTGATTTGTGGCAGCATCTAGTGCTAGCTTGCCACCAGAATAATCTGTTCCCTGGTCACCTTTCCCTGACTCTGACGCCTGTGATGTGTCGTGAGTCACCATGCCATGCCTTCAGATGCCGTAAGCTGAAAAAATATAGACATAACACTTGCATGACCAAACGGACACTAGTGGACCTGAACACAGATTCAGACACAGAGACTCATGTCACGGAGTCTTCAGGTTCCTGGATGCAGGGTCTCACATGGATATCCCTCATCATCACCTGCGGCCCAAGCCACGCTGCTGTATCTCTCAGAACTTGAGAATCGCTCATGTTCATTTGTGATGAGAAAGGAAAGAGCTTAGGTCTGACTGCTGTCATTACTCTAGATCAGAGGGACCACTGACCCATGGTGGTGTTGGTGGCTCTTTGCTAGGGAACCCTCTCCATAGGGTGAGGGCTGTGACCAGGAGGATGGTGAGCTGGATGCACGTAGCTCACACCTATAATCCCAGCTGCTCAGAAAGCTGAAATTTGAGGATCATGGCTCAAAAACAACCCCAGCAGGAAAGGAAAGCATTATCTGCTGGTACGCATTTAAACACCATTCCCTTTGTATTTCATGCATCATGAACAATGGCTTGTTTTCATAGTACAGACCTGTTTTTTTACAGCCAGGTACCTATGGCTCACACCTGCAATCCTAGCTACTCTCCAATTCAAAGCCAGTCTGTACAGAAAACTCTGAAAGACTCCATCTCCAATTAACCAGCAAAAGGCAGACCTGGAGTTCAGGTAGAGCACCAGTTATGCAAGCAAGCCAGGGAAATGTGAGATTCTAAATTCAAACCCTGATACCAGCAAACAGAAAGACAAAAAGGAAGGGGAAAGAGCGGGGGAGAGCACAGAGGCAATTTACCAAAGTAAATCATCCCTCTTTTTTATTTGTACCTTGAATGTATTAGGGAGATTGGTGCTGAAGCATCCATGCTGTGATCATAATAAACTTAAGTTTATGAAGTTTAATACACATAAGAAGTTAAATAAGCTGCAGTATATTTATTCCATGGATTGTTATGCAGATTGAAACACTTGTTAATAAAAATGTAAAGCAGCCTATTAAACAGGTTTGTCCTTCTTTTCAAATCATTTGGATAAGATGGAGGAAAAATAACAGAAGGGGTGACATGGACTAGGATACACTGTACTCACAGACTGGCATTTTGAATGGAAACTCCTTTGTACACGGACTTACAGATAATAAAATGAAATCATTTGTTAATCACATCTGGTACCAATCAAATGCGGGGGGGGGGAGGCTGCTGCCCTTTAAATCGCCCACTTGCCAACTTCCTGCTCACCCTGCTATCACCCGCTATCAGAACATGCCTCTCTTTCTCTCTTTTTATTGTCAAGGTGATGTACAGAGGGGTTGCAGTTCCAAAAGAAGGTAATAAGTACATTTCTCGTCAAACTTGTTACCCCTTCCCTCATTTCTCTCTCTTTTTTAAGGAAAATATATCCACCTGAGCCACAGTTTCATCTCCGTCTTTTTGGTGGTTCGCTGGACACAAGAATCTCATGGACAATCCTGCTCTGGCTGGCCTCACACTACAATCCTCTAGCCCTCAGCCTCCTGAGTAGCTAGGATTACAGGCTTGAGCCACCAGCCCCAGACTGGTTTTGTGTTTTTGAGACAGGGTCTCACTGTGTGCCTCAGGCTGACCCCTAGTGATCCTCCCGCCTCACTCTCCCAAGTGCTAAGAGTCCAGGAATATGTCACCAGACACAGCCCAGGATGCTGATAGGGAGGAGGCCGTGTCCAAGCAAGGGCAAGGAGACTTACAGGACCTCTGCACTCTTCATTTTGCCATAAATGTAAAACAACTCTAAAAATAAAGCCTTATATAAAAATAAGGTACTGAAAACAGGAAACAAAATCCTTTAAGCAGTTATAACCACAAATATAGATAAAGCTATAAAATAAATATAGAGATAGATACATGTACATGTATATATGTGTGTGGCTATGGGGAGAATACATTTGTACACTAACAAGAACCTTTTGGGGGTAGGTTAGGGCCAGTTTTTTCTGTCTTCTTCAAGGGGCAAAACAGACAGGTTGTTCTCACTTGAAGGATAGTATAGGGCACCACGCACTGACAGGCAACTGCTGCTGCGCCCAGCCAACTTCATGGGCAGCAATGACTCCAATTGTTCTGTAGCCTTTAGAAACGTTGCTCAAGGATGGAGGGATGAGACAGGTGGGTGGGTGGGACTGGAGTCAGGAGCAAGAAGTTCCTGGAGCCCAGTGGGTAGCTGCAAGGCATAGGAGCACACCATCCATCATTAAAAGTTAGGAGAAACGCATTGAAGATTTCCACCATGAAAACCAAGAATGGTCTGAGTAGACAGATGCAATCATCCCATACTGCCCCACACCAACAGGTGTATAATTTCTATGGCTTATCAGTTAAAGATTCATTTGATTTGTGAAACGTTTGTCACCATGTTAACAACAGTTCTCTTGTCCCATCAAGCATGGGGAAATCGAAAAAAAATAGACCAATAGTTACCTAGTACACTACAGTTTAAGAAACAAGGAGAATTCAAGTGCTTGCTTCTTTGTAAAAATCCTATGATGATGGGCTTGACTAGTGTTCATCTTCTTCTTACTGTGCAAATTACAGACAGAATCCACTGTGAATTGTCCTACCTTTTTTCACTAGCACCAGAGTTTGAACTCAGCACTTCAAACTTGCTTGGCTGGTGTTCTATCCCTTTAGCCACACCTCCAGTCCTGCATTTTTTTTCTCTGTTTGTTTGGTTTTTTTTTAGATGAAATCTCATGGACAATCCTGTTCTGGCTGGCTTCAAACTACAAACCTCTAGATCTCAACCTCTTCTTTTTATTTTATTTTATTTTATTTTATTGGTTGATCGTGGGGCTTGAACTCTGGGCCTGAGTGCTGTCCCTCAGCTCTTCAGCTCAAGGCAAGCACTCTACCACTTGAGCCACAGCGCCACTTCCGGCTTTTTCTGCTTATGTGGTGCTGAGGAATGGAACCCAGGGCCTCATGCACACAAAGCAAGCGCTCTACCACTGAGCCACCTTCTCAGCTCCTGATCTCAGCCTCTTGACTAGCTGGGATTACAGGAGTGAGCTGTCTCGCTTACTCCTAGCCTTGAATCTGCTACCAACATGTTTTTACTTGAGAGCTTTCAATGTTGGGAAGTTTCTTTCTAGGTTTCTCTCCTATGAACATTTTCACTCCTGAACACCTCGACTTCTTTTTTTTTGTCACAAATGCTCCCATCATATGTTTCCAGAAACTTCCTCACTCTCACACCACAAAGTTCCTCTTGCTACCTCTCCAAAATTCCCCCAACCACAGAAGCCTCCATATTCCACGGCCAGTGATTTCCTTGCTAATTCCAACAGACTCACAGTCCAAGTGCACCTCACTCACTTGCTACTGTCTCTCAGTTCCTGAAACTCTTCCCCTTGGGCCAACTTCTCTTTGAATGATCGGTTTGGGTAAAACATCATGCAGTTTAACTGCTGTGAGACAGTTGGTCGCGTGCTCTGCTGTCTCTGTGTGAACAGAACTCCCCATTGCTCCTCGGAGAAACACTGACTCTGAAGAAAGGACACGATTGGCCACAGACCACAACGTGCACCTGAAACTTACAGTGGGATGGATGGCTAACCGGCTAGGGTGAAAGTTCACTCTTGGTGTCGTTACACACATTGAACATCGCATGGTACTGGACAGTGACCCACATTGTTGGAGCTACAGTGACTTAATGAGAATACAGCAACTAACATTTGCCCATCTTGGGACCGCGTGAAGCAATGGTACTTCACGTTTGGAAAACAAACTCATCATAAAGTAATATCATCTCTTGGTTCTCCCCGCTGTGGTGGTAGGCTGACTCAGAGACTAAAGATAGACTGCCAGAGAAGTCCAGGCTGGCAGAGTTCACTTGATTTATAGCCCTGGAGACCTCAGGGAACATTCTGTAGTGCTATTTTGTTCTGGCTCCCTGTGAGCAGGTACATCTGGAGACACATATATTTATGGAAAATGCTAAATTTTTTTTCTCTCCTACCTTATGTCTAAGTAGGTCATATTGGTGATATTTTGAGTTATTATTACATGTAAGCCTAGGTGTTTTCAGGAGCTTGGCAAAGGAGCCGCGGACCCACGTGGGTCTAGGTGTGAATGACCCCACATCAAAGTCCTGTACGTTTGATTGTTCTCTGAGAATCTAGAGCATGTTGGATCAAAGCAGAGACATGCAAAGTCAACCTAGACTGAAATATTTGAAAGACTCCTGATCTCCCTAGCAGATGCAAACAGGTAAGTCTGAAATATTTTTCTTTAATAATAGAAAATTAACACCATTGCATTAGAAAGAAAATCCTTACTAAGACACACATACTACCAACATCACCTTAATGATTACCTAATTCTGTTGAGGTTACTAACACAATCTACCATAGAGATGGGTCATGGTAGCACACCACTATAATCATGGAATCATGGTACTGGGTCAGCTCACGCAGGAAGATTGTGAGTTTGAAGAAGCCTGGCTACATAAGGAGACCCTGTCTGAGACAAATTAACAAGCAAAGGAGCAAATGATACAAAAACTGCCACCGAGTGAGTGACTTCTAAGTAACACATACTTATTTCACATAATTCTGGAGGCTGCAAAATCAAAGGTCTTGATTTTCAAAGATTTGATGACTTGTCAGGGTCATCCTGTTTATCCTCAGAAGGTAGAATAGGCTGAGGGACTCTGAGACTCTTTCATAAAGATATGAATCTTTTCATTTGTGGTACTGGGTTTTTGAGCTCAGGGCCTTGTACAGTCTAGGCAAATGCTCTGTTGCTAAGCCACACCTCCAACCTTCTTTTGCAATAGTTATTTTGCAGTAGGGTCTTGCTTTTTGTCCAGACCCTGGACCTCCTTTTTCCTATTGACAACTTCTTGAGGTAGGAGAGTGCCACCACACCCAGATTCTTGCGTTGATGTGGAGAATTTCAAACTTTGTGTAGCCCATCTAGAAATCTCATTCTCGAAGTCTCTGCCCTCACGACCTGACCACCTGCCACGCTGTCCTCATCCTGGTGTCTCCCACATGTACAATGCGGGGATTCGGGAAGATTCAACTAGGCAGTCTGCAACCATTGTAAAAATTTGGTTTGGAGAGACAACAGGTACAATGTTTTCTCTCCTCTGTGGAAGTTGGACCTAAACAATGAACATATATGAAAACATACACAGGGTCATACCCAGATAGACACACATAGATGGAATAACGTATAGCAATCGCAAGGAAGGATCCCAATGCTGTAACTCCTTTGAACAACTAGTTCCTATGATTTAACAAAATGAATACGGGGCCGGGAGCTGGTAGCTCACGCCTATCATCCTAGCTACTCAGGAGGCTGAGATCTGAGGATCGGGGTTCAAAGCCAACCCTAGGCCAAAAGTCTCCATGAGACTCTTATCTCCAATTAACCACTTCAACACTGAAAGTGGGGCTGTGATTCAAAGTGGTAGAGTGCTAGCCTTACGCAAAATAGCTCAGGGACAGCACCCAGGCCCCTGAGTTTAAGCCCCACAACCTACAAAAGGAGTCATAATATTTAACGCATATGTGTAAAAATGCAGCAAGGTAACTTGAAAGGGTTGGTGGGAGGGGTGACAGTCATCAAGATGCATGGTACTTATAAACTGACATGATGAACTGAAATCCCTATGTACAACTACTTAAAGATAATCTTTAAAAAATTAGAAGAACCGCTACTAAACAAACTCTTTTTAAACACTCTTCTGAAGATCTCAGCCAATACATGAGGGAAGAAAATGCAAAGAAGAAGCATGAGGGCTTGAAAAGAGGGAAAGACAGCAACATCTACAACTGGAAAAAAAAATGAGCAGTGAGGAAATGGGAGTCACAGACGATCACAGCCAGGTGACAATCAAGGCAGCCAGAACCTCTTAGACAATGTAACGATGCACCCGTGCCATTCACAAACTCACAAAGCTGGGCCAGATTGAAGACATTAACGCGGACAGGTAAATATACACACCCGGGTGCTAAGCGAGCCATGGATTCGAGGAGCATGCTGGCCACAGAGGGCAGTCCCAGTGACGCGAGGAAAGCTCCGTCCATCTTGTCACATCGCCACACGCCGAGGACGGTGAGTGCGTAAGGTCGCTCCTTCCAGGAATCGCCCCCCCCCCCCCCCCGGTTGTCTGTTTCTTCAGGTTTTATTAGTTAGATCTGTTCCTTTTGGTTTACCAGTCTTTGGAAGTTCCTGTCTGTCTTAGGATGCCTCAAGTTCAACCTGTGCTGGTCCACAAACTGAGTCAGCTTCCTGGAGTCCATTCACGAATGCACACACCTTTCCAGGAAGGCTGCATGCCCGGCCCAGGGAAGGGCTATGTGACCCTGTCCTTGGCTGGGAGGGACAGAGATGTGAGTTTGCCAAGCACTTTCCACAGGCCGAGCTAAGTGATTCCTAAGCCTTATCTCCTATGTCATCCTAACAGCTTTCTGAGGTAGCCCTACCTGCAATTCCCTCTTCACAGATGAGGAACCTGTAGGTTATGAGGTTGAATGTTTCCCCCGAGGCCCCACAGAAGCTCTGTGAGGATTGAACCCCCCGTATCACCCCATCAATTGCACAGATTGGCCCTCTTGGCTCCTGGGCTGTGCTTTCCTAAGGGTCCTGCCACGTGGGAGGACTGTGGTATCCCCAACCCCTGGGCTCACACCAAGGTAAACAATTTAGGAACACTTGTACAACGTGACCCCCATCGGGATGGCACTCCTTCACAGGGGCAGCCGAATGGCACCCCTGATGCATTAGCCAAAGGTTCATGTTAGGGATGGAGAGAGGAAGAGAGCTAAGAGGAGAGGCGCCGTGATCTTCCACATCATCAGAAAACCGTTCTGATTTAAGCCAACCCATGACAAATATTTATAGAATAACAACTCCACGGTGCTCTGTGTGCCCAGCCTCTCCAGTAAGTTCTTTTACTTATGCTGACATATTTTTTTTAATTCTTCCCAGGATTGGCACCATCGTCTTCACAATTTAAGAGAGCCAGCCAAGGAAACTCAGCCAGCACAGGAAGGAGCCGAGAGTCCAACAAAACTAGATCTGACCCCAGAGTCAAACCACGCACATGAAAACCAAGGGGCCTGTTCCTTCAACATCTTTTCCACGACTCCAAATTTTTTGCCATGTGTGACCAATTAGCACACTTGGAGAGAACACGGTACTAATGAGGCCAGGGTCAGGGGTTCACATCCCTTGGGGGCTGAATTTAATGCTTCCTTCCCTCGGTCACAGGCTGTGGCCTGGACCACAGCTGGACCCCTCCCGAGGGCCTCATATTGACCATGAGACCCTGCTCCACAGTCACTCCACCCTCACAGTGGTCCCAGCAGAGTACAAGCCTCGCTGGCAGTGCAACTACACACATAAATAAAATCCAACATTGTTATTAGTTGAATAAATTAACAAATTTTGCTTACATTCTATAAATTTTAAATGCAGCCTTTTATGGCTCCATGGAGCTGGAACTATATATTTTTTTTAACTCGAGTAGATGAAGAGAGATGCTAAAATTTCAAGATGTTGACTGGCATGTGTGCTAGAACCTCAATTACTTAAACTCATCAGGAAATGAGTTATTTTGTATATGTAAATTATGCTCACATAATGGAAGTGTCTCCTTAGCACCAAGATATTATATATTAGGAACGTTGATGGAAATCTTTCTAAATGGAATTCACATGCTTCTGTCTTCTCAAATACGAGAGATAGGGGATAATTTATCTTAGACATCTATTATTTATAAGAAACACAATTTAAACAAAGTGATTTTTTTTAGATTGGAACTAAAGGTAAGGACAGAGATACAAGAACCAGAAAAGCAAGTTAATGCTACTAACGGACAAGCAAAACCTAAGGCCGAGTTACTAATAGAGTAAAAGGAACACTGTAGTAATTTACATGGGCTGTATTTCCAAAGAAAGTACAGTAAAGATAAACCAATGTGCACCAAATCATGTAATACCTTCACCAAGGTCTGGCATTGTGGGTCTTCTAGCAATGACTTAAGCAAGTCAAAGTGGTTCCTATCTCCAAGTTTTTCTGGCCATGGTTTCTTCTGGAAAAACAAAAATTATTTCCTATGAAATGGTACCTTTCCTTTGCTCCATCCTCTATTCAAATCTCTTCCTTGTACCTCCAGGTTCTAACTACCAGATGGCAACTGTACCCTCTTTCCCCATCCTAAAGGTGACTTAAAATGTCTTAAGACATTGCCGAATGTCCCCCAAGGGGGCATTTTCCCCATGTGGAAACCACTGATCTAGAAATGGTTCGGGGAGAGAATTCTTTTATTTAGTGAGTGTTAGTTAAAGCCCAGGGAGGGTCGTTTTGTGCAAGGCCACAGGGCAGCTAAGAAGGAAGGTGGTCAACAAGGACCGTTACAAAGCTGTGCCAGATGACCCTGGGACCCAAGCCACCCCTCCCTGGTCCACAGGGCTATTGTGTGGACCATCAATCAAAGGGATCAGGTTTGAGACTACCTCTCGGGAGGACTCTGCCTCTGTCTCCCGGTGGCATGGCCTATCCCAGCTTCCTAAGAGATAATCACATTCAAGGCACTTCAAGAAACTCCCCAACTAACCCAACGGTCAGTATTTTCAAACTTTGGCCTGGAAAGACGTCAGAAAGTGTGAGTTGTGAGAAGGTGGAACTGGGCCTGTTTATTTATATATATATATATATATATATATATATATATATATATATATATATATATATATATATATATATATATATACATATGAAGTCTACAATAGGCACCCATCACCTGGCTCCAGGGAAAGGCTGACCATTTTTTCTCATGGACGCTTGACCACCAAGGTGTATCCCAGCTGAGCAGAGGGGTGGCAGGATGGTTAAGCCAGCTTATGAACAACACTGTCTATAATTCTTTTTTTTCCCCCTAATTTGACACAAAGCACTTCTCTCTCGAACTCGCAAGGTAACCCTAGCATTGTTCTCGCTCCATTGTGTCTCCCCTCACAATCAATTAATAGAACTATTGATAGCAAAATAAAAGAATTCCAGGGCACATTGAAAATCCTGCTTATTTCACTCACAGTGCCGTCTCGACTATGAGACACATTTGTTCCCGGGAAGCCGTGGTGCAGACAATGTGTCCCTTTGCAGAGCTGTTTGCATCTCTGTAAAATTAGTAATTGGAGAGGGAAATGTTGCTTAATTCCCGCTTCTTGGTTTGAGAGTTACTGCGGGGTCCTTTATCAAATTGAGCACACCACACTCGGCAGAAATGAGTTAACCCATTAGCTCTCCTGTGATTGCACTTAATCACCGACATCCCTTGAAAGCATTTCTATGCATTGTCTTTGTTATTGTCACTCTTGGTTTTCCTGATCTCACCTTCATTTGGCCATTCAGAACTCCTTCAGCAGAGTGCTCTGTGGCCTTCCCATGGATTAACTAATCAATTAGTACAATAATTTCCACTTGGATACTGCTTGAAAATTACAAGCTCATATTGATGCAGGTATGGAGCCGCTTAAAAACAGTGATTCTTCACATTCATTAGAAAAATAGCACATGCAATCAACTAACCCTAAAATTCCTGGCCTTTATGGCTGGGGGGAAGGTGGAGTTTATTTCAATTTGTAAAGAGCAGAACTGGGAAAATAATAAAGCAAATGAGTGTCTTGTGAATACAGCAGAAATCACTAAAGGGTGTGTGGAGCCAGTGGTATTTTGGAGACCTCAACTAAGAGCAGGGGGCTATGGGGGCTAAGTCAGGCTCAGAGGGCCTGACAAGTTACTGCTCTCTAAACCCTGAGTTGCCAGCTTCGAATGGGGTTACTCACTCCTCTTAGAATTGTGTTGAACAGTAAACAGATCCCATGGATGAACCTGCAGGAAACTTTAAAATAAAATAAAATATTCCCTACACACACACACACACACACACACACACACACACACACACAAACACACACACACACACACACACACACACGCACGCACGCATGCACAAAGGTTGGTTCGTTTCTATAACCAAACATACAAGCTTTCCTCACCCCAAATTGACTACTAATTAGGAAGGGTTTTTGTTTTAGTCAATTCAGTCAAAGAGATCCATATTATCTGTACATTGGTTAGTTACCAGAATCTTTGTTTAGGTAACTACTTAGTACAGGCTTGTTTCTCTGATTCATCCTCTAAAGGGTGTAAACACCTCTTGTCATCTTAGGGGGCATTTCTCTGCTGGGGGCCTAGACTACATAGCATAAGTTGCCAGGAGCATTCCCCAAGCCTAGCATGATAGCCTAAAATGGCTCCAAATGTTGCCACAGACCCCTAAGGTTGAAGATTACATGGCCAATGCACCCTGGGATGGAGAGTCACCTGGCCAGTGCACCCTGGTGTTCAGGGTCACTTGGCCAATATTCCGAGTGTTTACAACAACACTGCTTCACTGCTATATCTCCCCCACCCCCACCTGCCTGTACTTTAGATTTCATTTCTCTGTGATCCCTGCCCTCATTAATTCCAGAGTTGGTGACCAAATGCAATTACTAACCTGAGTGTGGAACCCCAAGCCTGGTCCAGCCTTCTATTGCAAATAGAGTTTCCATGGTTCTTCATTGTTTTGTTAAATTACTCTCTTAAATTCAAAACTTCTGGTGGAGGGTGGTCTCACTTATGCCAGAGATTGAAAAACTATAAATTATTCTCTGCTATCAAGGGGCTTAGAGTTCAGGGTGGGGAAAGATGCATAAAGGGGCAAACGCTTCAGAAGCCCAGGTCAGCCCTCATGGACTGGAGGACATGACTTGTCACCTACTGATTTTGATAGGCAGTGAAGGTTGATCTCTCAAGAACCAGAGAGCAATTCCTCAAAGGAAGACATTACAAGCCAATCACAGACTCACAAAGTGTGACAATAAATGTACTTTGAGACACAATAGCAGGTGCTGATTGACTGAGAGCTGGATTTTAAGACTGAGCTCTAGACCCACCATTTGAGAACCACCCAGTTGATCTTCCCAGAAATTTAAGGACCTATGGCATCAAGCAATGGTGACATTAGAGAACCATGGCCTACAAGACATGCCAAATAGAGTACAGCACACAGTAGTCACTCAACAAATGTCAGCCAATTCTACTACCAGGCATTGTACTGTTGCTTCTCAGCCCCAGAGGAGAAACAGCCCATAATTAATGGGGAAGTGACCATTCACTGAGCACCACTGAAATGTGAGTATTCACAGTACTTCCTCATGATTATGATTTATTTAATATTCAGCACAAGTTCATGTTAGGTATCATCATTCTGATTTCTCAAGTGTAGACCTAAGCAGAGAAAGGCAACTTTCAAGATGCTAAGAGAGAACAGAGATCGGCCCCAGATGACCCATGCCAGGCGGGATTTCTGCCAACAGACTCTCTTTGACCCCATCCTACTGACTGCGAGCTTGGTTGAGGGAAAGAGTTCACGTGCTGTCTCAGCCTCGCTTGAGCCTAGGGCAATTTATTTAACTTTTTTTTTTTATCAGTTATGGGGCTTGAACTCAAGGCCTGGTTGCTTTTCCTGAGCTCTTTTTGCTGGAGGCTAGCACTCTACCATTTTGAGCCACAGCTCCACTTCTGGTTTTCAGGTGGTTAATTGGAGATAAGAGTCTCCCAGACTTTCCTGCCTGGGTTGGCTTCAAACCACGATCCTCGGATCTCAGCCTCCTGAGTAGCTAGGGTGACCGATGAGTGCGTGGCTCCCAGCTATTTAATTTTTTAAATCCCAGCTTCCTTATCTGCAGAACAGAGATGACACTAGAACTTATAGCACAGGGTCAGAGGGAGGAGGAAGACAGGCCCTGTATCAGAGAAAACTGAGTCACCCCCCCCCCCCCCCCGGTATAGAATAAATGTATTGATTAGGCAGCTCGCCTGGTGATGGCACTGGTGTCCAAAATCACAGACGATGTCTACAGATTTCACATTCAAATTATGTCCTACCAAAGTAGCTGAGGTCTCATGCCACCAGAGCCACACTTAAGTGTGGCTATGGAGGATGAGCTGAGAACGTTCTGGTAGGAAGATTAGGAAGAGTGAAAATCCAAGATCAGGAAATAAGTGAACCCCAGGAAGTGAGTACCCCTATTTCCTCTTCCACAAAGAACACAACCCAAGTGTTTTGGGTGGGAGTCAATCACAGTCTTTTTTGGGGGGGTGGGGTCTGGTTGTGGGGCCTGAATTCTGGGCCTGGGCGCTGTCCCTCAGCTCTTCAGCTCAAGGCTAGCACTCTACAACTTGAGCCACAGCGCCACTTCAGGCTTTTTTTTTCTGCTTATGTGGTGCTGAGGAATCAAACCCAGGGCCTCATGCATGCAAGGCAAGCGCTCTACCACTGAGCCACCTTCCCAGCCCCTCAATCATAGTCTTAACCCTGGTGGCTCCAAGGCATGTTGAGGCCATCAAGTTTCCCAGAACAGCAACCATAGCCTCTCTGATGGCAGCTAAATCTTAGTTCTGAAAGTTATTCATCTTCACATGAAATTCCTCTTCAGCGATAGAACGAGCCGTAGTATTATTTAATTTCATTCAAATTACACTAAAAAAAACAATTAAGGTGAATAATTATGAAACGAAGGTCAACTCAATTTTCCATAATAATGTTTTTTTTTTGTTACAGGCTCATTATTGCTAATCTTTGCCATCTACCCTCATTTGTTTCATTTATAAGTGGCAAGAAATGCACATCTTAGAGCAGGCAGGAAATCAAGACAGCAGCGTGTCACTTGAGTGATCCCTGGAGAAAGTAATTATTGTCTCCAGTTAACCTTTTAGGGAGAGGCTCATCTGCATACTCCCATGCAGGTGTTGCATTGTCAGAGGGAAATGTTCCCGCTCTGACAATGTTCCCGCTTTAGTCATGGGGCCTCGGCTCAGCGGGTGGAGTCTGGCCTCTACTTGAGATTCTCATCCTACTGTTCAGAATACTTAGAGGGCAAATGAGAAGGCACTCAGGCAGGCTTTCCATGGGCTTTTAGTGGAGCCCAAACCCCACGTGTTTAGCACATGGACACTTACTTTTCAACAATCAAAATCACCTTGCCTATCTCCGCAGCTCTCAAAAGCATAGATTTTCATGACAATTACCAAGGGGTGTCTATCTGAGATCCTTGGGTGCTTCTGTTCCTGCACTTAGACCCAGGCCCTGTATTAAGCTGTGAAATTCAGTAGACTAGCCTTTGAGTGCGTGGCACCCCTGCCCTCCTGGTACTGAAATTCCTCCAAGATCACCCTTTCGCTGAACAATAGGCATTCATGAAACAGCAAACATGGCACTGTGCTCTAGGACCCAATGACATATTTTGTTTTTTTGTCGGTCATGGGGCTTGAACTCTGTGCCTGGGCGCTGTCCCTCAGCTCTTCAGCTCAAGGCAAGCGCTCTACCACTTGAGCCACAGCGCCACTTCCAATTTTCTGGTAGCTAATAGGAAGATAAGAATCTCATGGACTTTCCTGCCCAGGCTGGCTTTGAACCTCAATCCTCAGATCTCAGCCTCCTGAGTAGCTAGGATGACAGGTGTGAGCCACCGTCACCCAGCTCCAGTGACATTTTTTGCACATTGAACACACATGAAATGGAGGGAATGATTGCTAATGATAGTACGTCCCTGCAGGCCCATGAACAGGATAGAGATGTAGAAAAATGGTAGGAGACAGCGAGAGCCCTGTGCATCTCCCTAGGGCTCTCTTTGAGCAGTTTCCATGTGCACCCTAGACTCTCCCCAGCTTCAGTACGCAGTGGAGAGGGCAGAGGAGGGAAAGGCGCGGAGCAGAGGTGGGCAGTGCCGGGCAGCCAGCACATCAGCGTTGGCCTCTACCTGTGAAGGTTGAGAGTGGGCAGGTTCCATCCTGGCTCTGAGCCCTTATGCGGGCAGCTCTGAGGAGGTCTGGCACGTGTTCACCAGCAGGACGGAGTCGAAGGGGCTCTAGCAGTCAGTTTCCCAGTATCCTCTTGTCCCTGCGCCTTGAGCATCCTCCTGTCTCTCTACCCCTTAGATTCCCAAGATGGCTCCCAGGATGAGCATCTTGGTTCTGTCTTTGGGATCTTTGCTAAGATCAAGAACTATGGGAAAAGGTACAACTGAACTCCAAGGAGGAGAAAGAGCCCATGCTGTTACCATCTGGGGAAAAGCATTCCATGGGAGAGAAAGTGATAGTCCGGGGCTAAGGTCCCGAGGTAGACAGCAGCTGTCATGGCCCCCAGAGAGTCAGAAAGGAACACACGTGGCCCAATCCCAGTGGGCAGCATGGTTTGGGGCTGAGGCCTAGGCAGGGAGTTCAAGTGCACCTGCCAGGCTACGTCCAGGAAGCAAGGCTATGTGTGAAGGAGACACGCAAGGCTAGGAGGCTAGGAGCGAAGCCCAATAGCCAAGATATGTTACACTCAGGGTAACATATATAACATATATTACAGGGCCATTTGAATACTGATGCCACATTCTCACCCACTGCTCTACCAAACCTAAATGGTACAACGGCTTAACCCTGTGTCCTCTTCCCCAACTCACCCCAAACTGTCTACCTGAGGTCTCCTCTTAGCCCACTACCCATGTGAGCGATCATGGACTCTATTCTCGCGAGGATTGCTGAGAGCTGAGCTGAGCTCCTGCTTTTCCTAGCCGATTGCTAGTACTCCCGTGGCAACCAGTAAGATACTCCATGGCCTCTATAAATTCTCTGAGACGTTATTACGTTCACCTCCATCATGCCTTAATTGTACAGAAACCATTAGACAGGAGTGTTAAGGTGACAAGGGGACCCCTGTAAATAGTGAAGCGAAAGGGAGAAGCCTAAATTAAAAGGGGTGATGGGTCCAGGACAGCGCTGAGTAGGGGGTCGGGGGAGGGGATTCATGGCAATTTGCCGTCTCCACGAGAATGGACTGCCTCATAAATTATCTCTGTATGATGCCAGGGAGTCAAGGGGAACTTTTTTAAAGTAGGATTTTGCAAAAGGTTAAGTTAAAATGAAGGCTGAACAATTATTTTTGTCCTCCTGCCTAGTGGGGGGCTCTGCTAATGTTTGTGTACAGAAGTGCTAGCGGCAGGGTACTTCAAAGGCCTTTCAGGGACAATCGTATCATTGAAAGGATTTGATTTTGTAAAAGAGCGTACGCGGTTAGTGATGGTGAAAATAAAAACCGACAAGATTGCATGAGCTAAGTGCCTGTCTTCTGTCGGAGCTGGTGGGGTTCCACAGATCATCATTGTGCCCGTAATTGGAGTTTGGAAAGTGGGAATCGAAAAGTGTGGCTTTTCCTTTGTCCTGACCCATCCACGGGAGGTGAGGCCCTGGGGGTTTTGTTTCTGGAAGGAAGAGAAGCTGGCCTTGCTGGCGGCCATGCCTTCACACCTCAAGGACAAGCAGGAGAGTAACAGTTCAGCCGGCCTGCCTGCTTGTCTTCATCCCTTTCCCTTAGGTACTGCGAGCTAGAAAGGTGAGTCACGTGGGAAACTCCATAGCAAGTTCCTCCCGGTCGACAGCAAGAATCTTAAGGCACAAGCTGAGCATCCCAGGTCCCCAAATACAAAATCTGCAAGGCTCCAAAATCCCAAACCTTTAAGCACCAACACGGCAGCAGGAATGGGAAACTTGTGAAAAATCATTGAAAGGTCCATATCTAATGACCTTCAGGCTACGAAACATGAAATCAAAGTAAGTTCTTTATATTATTCTGTTTTGATATGTTTTGATACCAATAATAGGGCTCGAACCTAGGGCACTCTACCACTTGAGCCACACCTCCAGTTCCCTAGATGAGTTTTGTATTGGGATTTGGATCTCATTTCCTAAGATATTTCGTAATATACATGTATATGGTATAGACTCTCTCCCTCTACCCCCCAAAAAAGAAGTATAAAATCCGAACACTTCTGTTTCAGGCTTCTCAGATAAGGTACACTCAACCTGTGTAACCTATTTATTCCTATTTTTCAAAGCCCAACCCAGAATCATGGTATAGATGAGGTATATTTGCTAGAAGAAACATAAAATTCCAACATAACCCTAAGTAATGAAAGTGATTTTGTCATGTAGCTAGAAATCCAGAGGTGGGGTTTGGGGGGAGGGGAACCACAGCTCAAGTCATTAATTTCCTCAGCAACATCATCCAAGAACCCATGTAATTTCTATGCATTATTTATTTCTCTTAGGCTCCACGTTCCAGTTGGTTCCTTTTGAAATCTGGTAATAGTATATTTTCCTGAGAGCAAGGAAAGCTAACCCAGAAGCTTCCTAGGGCTTTTCGCTTCACATGTTATTGTCCCAAATGTTGCTTCTGTACATGTCTAGGACAAAGCAATAGCAAACCAGTAGAGGCTCATGGAGACCATCTGGACTCATTCCTGGGTCTATAAATGGCTTCCCTCAACTCCGCACCCAACACAAGGGGAAGAGTGGGACCAAGCCAGAGCTTCCAACGGGAAGGAGAATGGAAGGCAGGAGTAGATATTGCCCATTGACAGCTCTACTAAAAGGAGGAAGGCACTAAATAGCCACTGAAGAAAACACTGAAGGACCCATAGCCGCTCTTGTGCTGCTATTTTATTTCTTGGGAATCTGATTTTTTTTCCTAGTAAATGATGATTGTCTGCCTTTCTGGCATTGATCTATTTGTTTGTTTGTTTGTTTGTTTGTTTGCTGGGCGTGGGGTCTGAACTCTGGGCCTGGGCGCTGTCCCTCAGCTCTTCAGCTCTACCACTTGAGCCACAGCACCACTTCCGGCTTTTTTTTTCTGCTTATGTGGTGCTGAGGAATCGAATCCAGGGCCTCATGCCTGCAAGGCAAGCGCTCTACCACTGAGCCACCTTCCTAGCCCCTGGCATTTATTATTATTCTCATCCTAGCATCTCGTTTCTTCCTCGGGGCCCATGGGCTCCATCAGCCCATGTAGTTAAATGGGTGCTAACCTTCAGGAGTGAGGAAACCTTTCTCCCACCAAGGTCCCTTTGGGTATTTATGACATCATTCACAGGCCACAAGGAACTGCGAGTACAGGCAGATGACCTCAGGCAGTAGATAAGAAGCACCAGACAAACCTATTGGGTCCTGCCACAGACCAAATAAATGATCACCCAGGACTTACACGAGATACACAGCGGCCACACACCTCTCCATCGCACATCTCCCTCTTGCTATGACAAACACTTCTCAGAAAAGGTGACCCAATGAAGGGCTCATTCAAATGTCTCTTCCTGCCAGAATTATTAGGCATTTAGGATATCTATGAACTAATCCTGGGCAGTTTGTTTTGCCAGGAGTGGAAAGAAATCATGAGACTAGAGCTGACACAGAGGACAGTGGAGTGGAAAAGTAGAATCTGGATGTTAAAGATGCTCTGAGCCCACACTGGATTGTGAACTTTGGCCAACATGACCCAGCATGCTCTGTAGTCAGCTTGAATTAAATTTCTGTCACTCACAAACGAGGGATTCCCAGTGAGTTTAGCTCTACTGTGCCATGAATTTCTCAGCACTGAGACCTCGCGACAGTCACCTTGTCCTGTTTGTACCTGGTCCAATGTTTTCCCACCAATTTGGTCCACACACACTTAGCACAAGTGATGCTTTCGCTTTTAAATTATCTGTTTAGCAAGGAAATCTATCTCAAAAAGCTATCTCTGAAACTTGGGACAGCTTTCTTTACAAGTGAATTTCTATCTATGACTTACAAAAGCCTCCAACTACATATTGAAAGAGTCATCTATAAAGTGCCAACGGTTCAACATCCCTAGCCATAAAAGAAATGCAAATCAAAACAACATTGAGATATCACCTCACTCCAGTTAGAACGACAAAAATCAAGAACTCTAACAACAGATGCTGGAGGGGATGTGGACAGAAAGGAACCTTACTTCATTGTTGGTGGGAATGTAAACTTGTTCAACCACTTTGGAAAGCAGTATGGAGGTTCCTCAAAAGACTTCACATAGAACTTCCCTATGACCCAGCAATCCCACTTTTGGGCATTTACCCAAAGGTTTACAAACAAGACCACACTAAAGCTACCAGCACAACTATGTTTATTGCAGCATTATTTACCATAGCTAAGATATGGAACCAACCCAGATGCCCCTCAGTAGATGAATGGATCAAGAAAATGTGGTATATATACACAATGGAATTCTATACCTCCATCAGAAAGAATGACATTGCCCCATTTGTTAGGAAATGGAAAAACTTGGAAAAAATTATATTAAGTGAAGTAAGCCAGGCCCAAAGAAACATAGGTCCCATGGTTTCCCTCATTTGTAATATCTAGTATATGTATGAGTCAAGCAGAAAAGGTCAGATAATGTGATGTCAGGAAAATGAACCCTTAGATGTGTATTTTAAGGTTTTTTTCTTTCATGCATGTGTTTCTAACGCATTTATAAGATTATCTCTTTGTTGCTTTGTATGTCGCTCCCTCACAGTATAACCCCTGCTTTCACTATATTTGATGTCAGTATAACTTGTGGAGGAGATGGGGAAAAACCAGTTGATTAAGGATACAGGTGGACCTGTTGCAACAATGAGAAGTACAAGTTGTCATGTCCAAAACGAGCTTTACAACGTCGGTGCGGCGGGGGGCGGGGGGGGGGGGAAGGATTGGGATTGGGGGGAGGGGGGAGGCTGGGAAGGGATGTGAAGGGTAAACAAAGGAGGAGGCTGCAATGCTTGGTAAGAAATGTACGCATTATCCTGCCCATGTAATTGTAACTCCTCTGTACAGTATGTTCACAACTAAAATTAAATTAAATTTAAAAAAAAAGAAAAAAGAAAAAAAAGAAAAAAATAAAATAAAGTGCCAACGGTATTAGCTATTTAGCCTAGACACACGTCCATCTGTGCATGGGTTTGTGCTGTCTGAATTGAATAACTGCATAGCAAGAGCCACAGACCACAGCCAGGGACACCGGAAGGAAAATAAATCTTCGTGGAATATAGTAGAAAGGATAACTGGATGGCCGGGCCTCTAGAACACACTTCAAAGACTGACTCCTGTAAGTTGTCCAAGGAGAATGCTGAAATCTCAGTGCACACAGGTGATCGTTTCTGGAGAAAATTCTAGAGTTGGACCACTGTGGCCCGGTCACTGACCCTCAGCTTCATCACAGTTCTTGTCAGAGTCTACAGCCTCAGATGGCAGGAACACATATTTCTGTTCTCTGCTACCCTTGAGGAGATTTTGATTCCTGACTTCCTGGTTGTGGATAATCTTCATAATTGCCTCTTCATTATCTATTCCCCCTTTCTTATCTAACTTAAAAAGAGTAATGTGATACACAAGTCAATAAATGTAATCCAACACATCAACAGAGCCAAGGTCAAGAATCACAAGATTATCTCCACAGATGCAGAAAAGGCCCTTGATAAAATTCAACATTCATTCATGCTAAAAGCTCTGGAGAAAATAGAAATAGAAGGAACATTTCTTAAAACAATAAAAGCCATTTAGACAGACCAATAGTCAATATTATACTTAATGGGGAAAAGCTACAACCAATTCTCTTAAAATCAGGAACAAGGCAAGGATGCCCACTGTCTCCACTCCTCTTCAATATAGTCCTGGAACCCTTAGCCAGGGCAACAAGGCAAGAAAAAGACATTAAAGGGATCTGCATAGGGAAAGAAGTTAAACTATCCCTTTTTGCAGATGACATGATACTATACCTTCATGATCCCAAAAACTCCATCCCCAAACTCTTAGAAATCATAAATCATGGGGCTGTGAAGGTGGCTCAGTGGTAGAGCACTTGTCTTGCATGTATGAGGCCCTGGGTTCGATTCCTCAGCACCACATAAGCAAAAAGAAAAAAGCCAGAAGTGGTGCTGTGGCTCAAGTGGTAGAGCACTAGCCTTGAGCTGAAGAGCTGAGGGACAGCGCCCAAGCCCAGAGTTCAGGCCCCATGACCGGGCCAAAAAAAAGAAAGAAAAAGAAATCATAAATCATTTCAGCAAAGTAGCAGGATACAAAATCAACCCACAAAAATCAGTTGCCTTCCTGTACATTGACAATGTACAAGCAGAGAAAGAAATAAAGGAAGCAACCCCATTCACAATAACCTACCAAAAAAATAAAATATTTAGGAATTAACCTAACCAAAGATGTAAAAGAACTACTTAATGAAAACTATAAAAAGTTAAAGAAAGAAATTACAGAAGACACTAGGAAATGGAAAGACCTCCCATGCTCTTGGATAGGCAGACTTAAAATAGTGAAAATGGCAATACTGCCAAAATTAATATACAAATTCAATGCAATTCATTTTAAAATCCCAATGACGTACATCTCTGAAATACAGAAAACAGTCCAAAAATTCACATGGAACAACAAAAGACCTAGAATAGCCAAAACAATCCTAGGGAATAAAGACAACATGGGAGGGATCTCCATGCTGACCTTCAAACTCTACTATAGAGCCATAATAACAAAGACAGCATGGTACTGGCACAAAAACAGACCCGAAGACCAATGGAATAGAATAGAAGATCCAGAAATAAATCCACATGCCTACAATCATCTAATATTTGATAAAGGAGCCAAAGACATACAATGGAAGAAACACAGCCTCTTCAACCACTGGTGCTGGAAAACTGGGCAGCCACATGCAGAAGACTAAAAGTGGATCCCAGCCTATCACCATGCACCAACATCAACTCAAAATGGATTATAGACCTTAACATTAAACCTGAATCTCTGAAACTACTGCAGGACAGAGTAGGAGAGACACTTGAACTTATAGGCACAGGAAGGAACTTCCTGAACAGAGTCCCAGGGTCACAACAAATTGGAGAGAGACTTGACAAATGGGACTACCTTAAAATAAAAAGCTTCTGCACAGCTAAAGCTATCGCAACCAAGCTAGAAAGACAACCAACTAATTGGGAAAAAATATTTACCAGCAATATATCAGACAAGGGGTTAATATCCAGTATATACAGGGAACTCAAGAAACTAATCCCTCCCAAACCTAACAAACCAATTACTAAATGGGCAAGGGAACTAAAGAGAGACTTCTCAGATGAAGAGATAAAAATGGCAAAGAAACACATGAGGAAATGTTTACCATCCCTGGTTGTGAAGGAAATGCAAATAAAGACAACCCTGAGATACCACCTTACCCCAGTCAGAATGGCCCACATCCTCAAGTCAGCCAACGACAAATGCTGGAGGAGATGTGGAGAAAGAGGAACCCTATTACCCTGCTGGTGGGAATGTACACTTATATAACCACTTTGGAAAGCAGTCTGGAGGGTCCTCAGAAAGCTAAATATTGACCTCCCTTATGACCCAGTCATACCACTTCTAGGCATCTATCCTGAACAACAGGAACCAGTATACAAGGACACATATACCTCCATGTTTATTGCAGCACTGTTCACAATAGTCAGGATCTGGAAACAACCCAGATGTCCCACCACAGATGAATGGATCCAAAAATTGTGGGATCTATACACAATGGAATATTATGTAGCCATTAGAAATGACAAAATAATGGCATTTGCAGGGAAATGGATGGAGCTAGAAGAAATCATGTGGAGCGAGGTAGGCCAAGAGCAAAGAGACAACGGCATATGGTCTCCCTGATAAGTGGATGTTAACTCCAAAATGTTAGGTGAAACAACAAAATTAACAGGACTTAAGAAACAACTCCCATCTGGTTGAACCACTACTAAATAACCCCATGCTGCTGATCACATGTATGGTGTATATGTGTACACTAGAGGGGAACCAAGAAGACAACACAGAACTAGAGGGAATCAAAGAAAAACAAAACAGCAGGACCCATTAGCTGCACTGGACATTGACCAAAATGAACTAAGCAACTTAATAGCAACGATGGGAGGGAGGGAACAAATGGGAAAGAGGAAACAGCTGATGCTATGCAAAACAAAAGAAATGTACATACCACCCAATGTGGAAGAAATAACTATCACAAAGTTCATAGAACTCATAAATGTTATAGACTGTGATAGACAATTTGCTCCAGGAAAGTTAGAACATGTTTGTGACTTTAACTGAGCATCACTATCCCACAATAGTGTGAAATTTGGGAAATTATGTAATCACTTAATCACAATTTTAAAAAAAGAGTAATGTGAGAAGCCAGAAGTGAGAGGTGATTATTTGGGACACTTTTGTGGCCACCTAGGACTATGGGACAATTCTGCCTGAGAAAATGCATTTGGAAGGCATTGGGTGAGGACTTCCCAGAATCCCTATAAAAGAGGAACCAATCAGCTGATGTGTAAGTGGTGCCCATTGTCCTCCTCTTCCTGCTCATTGAGAATGCACACATAGCCCCCAGAAGTGGGGCTGCCAGATTGCCAAAACCTGATGAGAGAACCACCAGTGTGTGGGAAGAAACCCAGATTCATGATGGAACCAAGCCAGGGCTTGGGCAAACCCGGACTTCCAGGAGAAATAGCTTACCTTTCATTTGGCTGCTACATTTAATGGAAGAAAATTTTAGGGATCCGCTACATGTGGGGTCAGAAAACTTTTCGCCAAAGAGAGCACACAGTAAATAGAGTCAGCCTTGCCAACCATATGATCTCTGTCACAACTGCTCAACTACCTGATCTCAGTCCCAACAAGGCCACAGACAATTCATATATCACGGTGTGCGGCTGTGTACTTTGAGTACAAAAACAATGAGCTGAAATTGGCCTGGAGGTGACAATCAGCTGGTCTCTACCCTGGATGGTTCCCGTGTTTGTTTTGCTGTACAATAATTGTTCATACTTCTTTGCTGTTCCTCTAAACTACCTAGCATAGTACTACAAGTCTATTAGAACACACTGAAGACAAGAAAGAAACAAAACCCTCCCACTTTCATTCCTGAAACTTCTGGGATGAGTCTGAACACAAGGGAAATAAGACTTCTTCTGCTCTGAAAAGGTAAAATACTAAATGTCTACCTCAACCATCCTGGGAAGGCCACAGAAACATCTTCTCAGAGATCCCTTGGAGGAAAGAGTGGGCACACCTAGGTCTTACCTAAGATTTAGATGACGTAACATCTCTCAGGACAGAACATCTCTCAGGAGAACACTTGCTCAGCTTGCTAATGGGAAATCAATGCAGGTGCCAAGACTGTGCAGGTTCCAGGACAGGACCTCCATTAAATACTGCTGTGGCTGTTATTGAACGATGCCTGCTGCCTCTTTTTGGAAAGCATGATGGAAATATTCCAGAATAACAAGATCTCACATAGAGACAAGGGTTCACGGTGTAAAAACTTCCCATCCACTCTCTCGTGGCTTGTTCTTCAGAGATATGGGAATCTTTAGAATACTCTCCCCCCCCCTCCACTTTAGACACCTTCTGCACAGAGCAGCTATCAGGTGGAAACCCAAAGCACTTCCCCAACAGCTCCACCTCCTTGGGTGAGAGTTGAAAAATGTGGTTATGCCAAAGGAAAGGTTTGTTCAGTGACTCCTAGAAATGACTCTCTCTCCTCTCTCTCTCTCTCTCTCTCTCTCTCTCTCTCTCTCTCTCTCTCTCTCTCTCTCTCTCTCTCTCTCCTTCCTTTCTTGGAAAATAATAAAAACACAATTCTGGTTCCTTAAGCTGAAGGAATCCAGACTAAAGTAAAACTAGCCCAGGAAAGAAGGCAGAGCTATGATATGAAGTGAAGTGAAATGAAATGAAATAAAAATGGAGCTCTGAATTAGCTCATTTTGGAGATTGCCTACTTCTTTTTGTTTTTCAGACCTGGAGTTTGAACTCAGTGCCTGTGCCTGCTAAGCAGTCTATTACTTGAGCCATGACTCCAGCCTTTTTGTGCTTCAGTTATTTTTCAAATAGGATCATGAATTTTTTTTCTTGCCAAGACCAGTGTAGGCTACAATCCTCCTATTTATGCTTCTACAAAAGCTGTGAGACCGAGTGTCTTTGCCCTGGTGGGTCTCAATCTGCTATCCAAGTTCCTGGGGCTCCTGTGGCCAAGTCTTTCTACTCAGAACTTCCTAGGCATGCTGATTGAGTCAAAGATGGGCACAAGCCCCACTCCGAGCCAATCAGAAGGAATTAAAGGACTTAATTGGAATTGGCTGGAAAAAGACGCTGTCTTTCCCGTGGTCTTAAACCTGAGCTTCTGGAAAGAAAGCCTTCCTGAGAAAGAACTCAACACAGAGGAACATAGAGCAGAGAGATGCAGAGAGAGAAATCAAGTGCTCTAAACATCACTGGAACAAATAGATTCAGTTGTTCCTGAAGTTACAGCTATTAGCCTGGACTGTTCAATTACACAAGCCAATGCATTCCTTCTTTCTGCTTGTGCCAGTTGAATTGGGCTTCCTGTCACTTACATTGGAAATCAACAGACACTGTCTAATGATACGGCTTCCTCAGGTTGGGTTCTCCCAACAACAAACTCTCAAATGTGGGTGCCAGTCACTTTTGGGGAATGTTGGTTTGCTCCTGGGGACTGCTGGTCTGGGGCAAAGAACCAAGTCAGGAAAGAAAGGCAGCCAGAGGTGATGGAGGAGGACTGATTCCAGCCTGACCAATAAGGAGACCAGATCTGCTGGGGACACAAGCGCAAAGCTACCCTGTCATGTTGGGAGTGAAGACCCCAGTTCTGATGGACCAGGCCCCATAGGCAGCTGTAGTCATGCAGGTTGGCCCTGGGACGGCATGTGAACTCCAGGTGTCCGGACAAGGGGCAGCAGCCCCTGGAGGGAGATCCTCATGGCCAAAGCACAGGAACTTTCCAAAGCTCCAGCTTGCAACATCTGCTTACATCTCATTGGCCAAGAAGTCACACGACTTGACCCCAGAGCCAATGAACATACTAGTACAACCTGTGGAGGCGGAACTAAAAAAGTCAGGTGGCAAAAGTTGCCGCGGACCAGGTTCTGTCGGGACGACGGAGGACACCTAAGGGAGGAACCTGGAATAGGATGGGGAGATGGCAAACAGACAACTCACACACATTAGGAGTGGATGCTGAGTGCTGAGTGCGATTTAATGCAGAGGATAGCAAACTTTTATAACAGAAGTCTCCATGAGAAAGGGCAAAAGGTTACACAATCTTGCTGCATGGCTTCATTCTTGGGTGGTCACCAGCTGGGCACCTGATAGGCATTTGTCTCCGGCTTATCTCTAAGGAATACAATGGGTTTGGGTTTCGATGTTTGTCACCAATTAACCATTACCTATTTTTATAGAGGCCTTAACTTTCCCATAAGATCTTTCCTGTCTCTTCTTTAATAGTAAACTTTAAGGAGACCTAGCAATTCTCTTAGTAAATAGCAGGAAATTCTCTCTCCTAAATAATTATCTCAGCAATTGCCATACATTCTTTCTGTTTTAGCTGAGCCTACTGCTTCTTGTAAGTCCCTTACAAACAATTCCTTCTGCTGAAGTGACTTTGTGAAACCCCCAATACTTTTATATTTACTTATAACTTGTCTACTAGCCTTCATAAGAGGGGTTTCAGGGTAGCACTTAACTATGGTAAGTTAGTCATATTTTTAAGACACTCATCAGATATTGGAGTCATCAACACTCTTAAGAAAGAGCTTTGAATAAGGGAACGTTGACAATGAGTAAGTACAAAGAGCAGTAGAAACAGTAAAAGATTAATAGGCACTCTTATACAGTGAAAAAAGGCAGAAACACATCTTTTCCCAGGGGTTTGCCAGCCTTTTCCCAGGAGTAGGCCTCTTAGAAGCCCTATTCTCCGAGGTAGACTTCAGTGAAGTCCCAAAACTTGGAGATAGGTTTCTGTAAAGCCCCATTCTCTGAGGTAGACTTCGGTGAAGTCCCAAAACTCAGAGATAGGCCTCTGAAGCCCCTATTTTGGTCTGATAGATGGTTTCCCATGCTAAGCAGACTCCACTGGAGTCAGCGTGGCAAAAAGTCAGAGCTCCCCAGGAAGGAGTTGAAAAACTGAAGAACTGAGACTAGTCATTCATTGGGCCACGTGGATCACATTTAAGCTCTAAATACAAGGAGCCCTTTTGATTCTTTCTTCTGCTTGATTTCCACAGCCAAGCACAGGCTAGGCACCGGGTAGGTGGTTTGTTGGTAAAGGTATGCTAAACACTCTGCGTTCCAAAGAATATCATCCCTGTGAACTCTTGTAACCCAATCCATTTCAGAGGCAGGAACTGCTTGTAATGCGAAGCTGCGTGAAATATATCCTACCAGAAAGGTAATGGCACACGCACTGGCTCTAAATCAGCCATCAATGAGCTACCATCAGAGCATCTTCAAAGGATTATACAAACGACGGCTTTGAGGAATGGCTTTGCCTTGCCACAATTATGATTTGTTATTCATCTTGTGGATTTTTAAACAGAACCTTGTACTTAGTATTCAAATTAATGACTCCAATGTATTTGCCTGATTTTTTTGTGTTAAAAAAAAGAGAACCATTTTGCACAATACATGTAATAGTTACATTTCTATGATAAACTTACTTGGTAAAAGCTTTCTCAGTTTTATCATTTAGACAAGTAGATATCAGTAAATCAACCTCAAAGGCTGGGGTGGGAGCATTGGGGAGGGAGGGGGAGAGAGGGGAAAGGCTTGCAGAGCATGATGGGAGGCAAGCCCTCAGCTCAGTGAGGACAGGGGTAGAGAAAAGGGGGAAGGGAAGGGTTGGCCCCATGTGAAAGAGAGAAAGAATGTTCCAGGGTAATCTTCTAGTTGGCAGCCTGTTATCTGGCAGCTTCATGAGTCAGTTCACTTAAAAATAACAAGCAAGCTCACCTGACAATGAGCTGAAGGAAAGTACAAAGAATCTTGGTTTCCATTCTGGATCCATCCTTTCTAACTGTGTAACCCGCCCAAAACTGACTTCAGCTTTCTAGGCTGCAACTTTGTTGCCTGTGAAATGGGACAAAAAGAGGGGAGGGGAAATGAAGAGGGTCCTTCCTCAGAAAGCTGACGTGACACTCATCACACACACTAGCGATAAACGGGGCCACTCACCGGGGCTGAAAATGAACTGTACACTCTTTGTCTTGTCTATAAGTTTATCTGACTTGGGGGCATGTAGGGGGATCACAGAAATGGTGGGACAAAGAGTGAACCAATGCAGCAGCTAGACACTATGTTGGAAATGAACCTTACAACTTGAGGGGAAGGAGCGGAGGGAAAGCAGGAAAAAATAAGGGAGGAGGTAACACTGTTCAAAAATAAATGTACTCGCCGGGCGCTGATGGCTCATGCTTGTCATCCTAACTACTCAGGAGGCTGAGATCTGAGGATTGAGGTTCAAAGCCAGTCTGGGCAGGAAAGTCCGTGAGACTCTTATCTCTGTTAAACCACCAAAAAACCAGAAGTGGCACCGTGGCTCAAATGGTAGAGGGCTAGCCTTGAGCTGAAGAGCTGAGGAACAGCAAAAAAAAAAAAAAAAAAAAAGTACTCATTGCCTTACTTGTGTAACTGTAACCCCTCTGTACATCACCTCTACAATTTAAAAAGAGAGATAAAGAAAAAGAAAATGAACTATACAACAGGTGGGTGGTGACTGGGAAGGAAACACTGGGAAGGGATGACAGGATTCAAAAAGAAATGTACACTTTACTGGACTTATGTAACTCTAACCCCTCTGTATATTGCCTTTATAACAACAATTTGCTTTAAAAACTAAGTAACTAAAATAAATTACAGTGTGGAGGGGCAAGGTAGTCCCTGGAATGTTTGTCTGCTGTGGGGGAAAATGCGTCTCCCTCCCACTGCGACCTTGCTGAGAAATGCCCACCAGTCGAGATGAGGTTAGGAAGGTGGCATCCAGGATAACACCGCCGTGCCCTGGTAAGAAGAGAGCAATGCCACCGGCAGACCGTGCCACAGAGGAGACGCAGAGGATGGAAGCAGAGTCTGCAGGGCCACGGCACCAAGACACAAGGCAGATAGACAGACACCAGATGTTGAGAAGATGCCAGGACAGATGCTGTCCAGCTCAGATGGCCCCTTGCCCTGCCGCTTTCTCATCCATCCTCCCCAATCCAAAACCGGCCCTGGATCAGCTTCTGCTGTTTAAGCTACACACTGTGTAATACTTTTGTTTTTATTATTTTTATTATTAAATGTTTTTATTGTAAAGATACTGTGCAGAGAGATTACAGTTTCATGAGGAAGGTAATGAGCACATTTCCTATTGAGTACTGTTACCCCCTCCTTTGTTTTTCCCCTAAGTTTTTTTCTTTTTTTTGTACAGCAAACCTAAGAAATTAATCCTGAGGCTCACAGTGATGTCTTAATGAAACAAAATTGCTCTTGCAAAGCCAACAACTGGCTAGTCACTTTGAAAGTGTCTTTCAACTGTCTGGTGTAACTGACTTCTTAAAAAAAATAAAAGAATAAAATTTTCTAAAGCAGACTGAGTTCCTTCTGCAGATAAATGCACTGAACAGTGGGCACTGGTGGCTCACATCTGTAATCCTGGCTACTGAGGAGGCTGAGATCTGAGGATCACGGTTCAAAGCCAGCCCAGGCAGGAAAAGTCCATGAGACTCTTATCTCCAATAAACTACCAGAAAACTGGTGTGGCGCTGTAGCTCAAGCAGTAGAGTGCTCGCCTTGAGCTGAAGAGTTGAGGGACAGCACACAGGCCCAGAGTTCAAGCCCCACAACTGACCCAAAAGAAAAAAAGCACACTGAACACTTATTTCAGCAAATGGAACCTTGGAGAGTCACCTACAGTTTTCATTTTTCCTACCACCCACTACCACATGTTTTTAACTGTGTCCCAGGCTAGAATCTGTCTTAATAGGCTACTGCTCTTGGTTTTTTCAAATGTTCCATTTGTCAATTTTTTCTCTCTTCCCTTGTGTGTGTCCCTGTCCTAACAAACACAGACACACACATATTCAGCCATGCACATCCTCTCAGGCCACATGTGCGTGAGACCAGTGGCCTCCTTTTGGCTGACGGATCTCTTTGTTCTACTTAATTCACGATGGTTAAAAATGTGCTGAACAGCCTCATAGTTCCCTTGAATTCTGCTGCTATGGGTGTTTAACTGAGTGCAAAGGAGAGAAAATTAAAATAATCAATGGATGCAGTTTGCTGCCTGGTCAGTGCCATCAGTACTTAATTTCCTCATTCCCTCCAGCAGTTAGACTTGGCTTCCCTTTTCCATCTTCAGTTGCTATAATGCCGTTGCCTTACACGCCTCCCCGCACTAGAATCTGAAATCCTCCACCCCCTACTTGAGCAGATATTGTTTAACAGGTATCCACTCTTCCCTTGGGTCCTTAAATCTGGTTCACCATAAGAAGGGGCAGCGTATGCCAGGTGCGGCGACTCATGCCTGTCATCTTAGCTACTCAGGAGGCTGAGATCTGAGGATCACGGTTCAAAGCCAGCCCAGGCAGGAAAGTCCCCATGAGACTCTTATCTCCCATAAACCACCAGAAAAATGGAAGTGGCACTATGGCTCAATGGTAGAGAGCTCACCTTGAACTGAAGAGCTGAGGAACAGAGCCCAGGCCCAGAGTTCAAGCCCCACAAGTGACCAAAAAAAAGAATGGGCAATGTAGCCAAAATTGAAGGTGCTTCATGTGTGTCTCTAGGCGAGCCCAGGCCCAGGTGGCCTCGGAGGACCAGCAAGGTACAACCACAGACACCTGGAACCCCTCCATCCCGCTGATGTTATCCTACCGGATACAACTGGAATAACATTCATACTCAAATAACATAAGCATACTTGAATCATTATCATTGGGAAAAGAATTCCTTCATCTCAGAGTCAACTCAATATTTGATCTCTCCTTGTTTGTTTTGCTTTGTTTTGTTTAGTATATCCAAACATTGCTCTGCAGTTAGACTTTCATCCTGCTTACTGTGAGAACTGAGTTTATTTGGGGGACTGCATTTGGATTTTATAGCAAAGCTTTGTCTCCCGCCATGCCAAAGGAGAGGGTAGGAAGATGCCCCTGGCAGTTTGTAGAGTTCAGGCCTTGTAGAGACGCATCACACAGGAGTTCCAGGGTGACCTAGAACTCTTCCTCTGGAAATGCACTGTTGTGACTCTTACTTTCCAGTAGGTCCCTGGTTGTTTCTAGAACTTCCTCTGATGGAATGCTTCTAATGTTTCACATCTATAGACTTTCGTAAAATGACCAAGGTGCCAGGAACTCTTTAGATTTTTCAGTGGGGAGGGGAGGGGAGCATGTCTGTGTCTTCACCTCAGTTGAACTGTTACTCAGGGGCTCACATTCTGAGCCAGCCCTGGAACCCGTCCTGCCCACGTTCTGCACTGGGAACAAGAAGCCAGGGGACGCACAGTACTTTGGGAAGCGCTGGTCTCTTCCTTTCCAGCTCTTACTGGTTGTAACTTCTAGAAAGGGTCACAATTATATATCTGTTCCCCACGCACTTCCAGAAAGGGCCACTCCTCCACCAAGATGTGACGCCAACCTGCCTCCCTGGGAAATTCATTTGGACTTCTTGGCCCGCCTTAATGAAGAATCTGGAAGAAGTAAGGCCATCTGTCTTCTGATCCTAGGTCATAAAAAGCAATATGGCTTCCTCCAAGCTTGACGCATTTGCTCCTGGAACCCCGCCACCATGGTGGAAGGGAATGCAGTCCACATGGAGAGAAGCCCAAATCGTGGCCTCCACCACCCCTGGTTCCCAGCTGGAGCCAGCAGCAACTCACCACCCATGTTAGATCTAGATCCTGAGACCCTCATCCCACCCCTGGCCAATGCTGCACAGAGCAGGGCCACGCCCTGGGCCACAAGCCCTATCCAGATTGCAGGCTCGGGCACACAATCCAGATCTATGTTTTGAAATGTCTTGTTGGGCTGCAGCAGGTCAGTATTGTTCTGTTCTAGGAAACTAAGTCTCAGGTGTCTGTGCACTGACAGCGCCACTCATGTCATAAGACGCAGACAGTGCCACATCTTACGACAATCTTCTGCCACATCTTCTGACAATCAGCAGAAACAGAGGAAGTCACCCATGCATACAACCTTCTTGCGGCACACGTTTTACCTGTGTTTAGGAACCATGCATATCTAAGAAAAGACTGCAGAACTGAATGGCTTCGATACATGGCTAACATCCACTATTTTTTTTTTAATAGCTATGCCAACCACCTCCATCTGCCTCTCCCAAACACCTTCTCCCATCCTCCAGCGAATCATGGCTCCCCTCCATTGCTTCCAGCGTGAAGGCTGGCTTCCAGAAGGAAGGACTTCAAGCTTGACACAAACCACATTGCCCGATGCTCAGAAGACAGGCAGCTTTACTTATTCTGGACATTCTAGACTCTGATAGTTAAGGCAAGCAAAATGGTCCAGAGATTTTCAGTGTGTGGAGAGCTGATGAGTATAGACACAAACAAAGGGCACCTTCTTCCTGACTCTGGAAAGCTAAGGTCACCAAGAGCATGGGATAGGGGATATGAACCTGGGGAAGAAACAGAGATAGAAGCAGAAATGAAGGCACACGTTATCCAGCCAGGATAAATGCACTCACACACAGCTAGCTCTCCAGAGGGAATGAATGTATCCATGCACTGTAGCCTTGCTATAAACTTGACTGCTATTAAGGATGTATTGTACACAAATTTACAAATAACAATAAAATCTACATTCCTTCTTTATTATACATTCCATAGACTTAATTGATTCTCGCATAATGTTTTCATTGATTTCCTTCCCAGCCCTTGTATCCAAAGTCAATCCATGGCTACAACTGATAAATGAGGGTAGTGGGGACATGATTATTGGTTAATATTTTTGTTTACAGTGAAGAGTGAAATGAAATTGGAAATATTTAAATGGATGTTAGAATTTCACTCATCGTTAATGATGCGAGGTGATTTTTTTTCCCCCCAGAATCAGAGGAGGTTGGGAAGTTCATCTCCATGAAGGCCAGCGAAGGTAGGGAATTGGACTTCTATAAAGGCCAGCAGAGGTTTGGGATTGGGCCTCTATGAAGGCCAGCAGAGGTTTGGGATTGGGCCTCTATAAAGGCCAGCAGAGGTTGGGAATTGGGCCTCTATAAAGGCCAGCAGAGGTTGGGGAGCTGACCACCATGGAGGCCAGGGGAGATTGGAGCGCTGTCTGGAATCAGAACTCCACTGTCAGGGGCCAGGTGCACCACCCTCTCCACAGCACTGAGCCCTATGCAAGGGGAAGCCCCGCCCCTCCTCTGGACAAAGAGAGCCGCAATGCCCGCTCTCAGTGCAGGCAGCTCTGTCCACCTCCAATCTTTGCATTCACATTGTCCTGCAGCACGGTCCCCTTCTGAGCCCCATCAGGAGAGTGTTTCTCTGCTCCACAGCCGAGGACACTTTCCAGATGCTGGAAACAGAAAGGCAGTCATGTGAGCAAGCTATTGAGCTTCCTGCAATCAAATCTGAACAAAATGGTGGAAGGACATGGGGCTTTGGGTAAGTGATCAGTCCACTAAACCCTTGTGGATTGGGACCTTTAAAAAAGAGACCTCAACAGGGCTCTAGCAGTTCATACTTGTAATCCTAGTTACTCAGTTAGTTGAGATCTAAGGATCACAGTTCAAAGCCAGCTTGGACACAAAAGTCTATGGGATTCTTCTCTCTAATGAACCACCAAAAGGCTGGAAGTACAGCTGTGGCTCAAGTGGTAGAACACCAGCTTTGGGCAAAAAAGCTAAGGGATAGCAAAGCCCCAGGGAATGTTATTCAAGGAGAAAATACTCAACAACATGGGACAATTGCCAGAACAGAAAATGGTTCAGCTTTAGAAAAGAGCTTGAATTTTCTGTTTTAAAGTCAAAAAGAAATTGCCATGCAATTTAGTGACTCTGCTCCTAGTTATATATGTTCAGGAGAATAAAAAAACAATCTGTATTTACTTCATGATTTTTTTTACCCAAATGTTAACAGCAGCAAGATTCACAATGGCAAAAGAAATGGGATAAATAGAAATGTCTATCGACTGGATAAACAATATGGTATTTCCATGCTGTGGAATGCTATTTGGCAGTGAAAAAGAGCTATGTCCTGCTCCATGAGGTAACAGATATGGGCCTCAAAAATGTGCTGTTAAGTGGAAGAAGCTAGATTAAAATAAAATATCACATTGTACGTGAGTCCACCCACATAAAGTGTTCAGAAAAAAACAAATCTAAGTGACCAAAGACAGTGATCCGCCCGGAACTGGAGGTCTGGGCATGGAATGATAGGAATTCTACGGATTGTTTTGGGGTGATGAGAAGGCTCAAAAACTTCAGTTGTCCTGATAATTGCACATCTCTATAATTTTCTTTTTTTAAAAAATCACTAAATGATATATTTTAACAGGCAAATTTTATAGAATATAAATATCTCAATAAGGCTATATAGACTTAATTTTTAAAAACTAGACATCAGTTTGCTCAAAAAGAAGGCTATATAACTACCAGGCCAGATACGACAAGTCTCGTCAGACCTGTCACTGCTCCATCCTGGGTCTGGATCAGAATGTTGAGGCTCTTACAAGTCAACAAAGACGTTCAAGGTCACCCACAAGCAAAGAGCAGAGCTGAGATCCTGGCCTGGCTCGGTCATTCCTCCATCTCCTGCAGAAGCCTTCTGAGTCCCTGTTCTAGAACACTCCCAGCCTCTTCTGATCTCCAATGAAGACTTGTACCTCTGCTCACAGCAAATCGGTAAACAGGAAAGAAATACAAGCCTACTCATTTAATTGACAGAATTTAATCTGTATTATAAGAGTGAACATATATAATCGCTCTCGCTGATTTAAGAGACAACCAGAAAGCTTCTCGTAGGTTGAATCTGTGAGTTATAAAAAAAATCCATTTACCTATCTTTGACATTCTAATAAAAAGATAAGATTATGATTCCTGAGAATTATATAGATGATAAACACAGAATAGCTGAAAGACGGGGATAATGCAATAAATAAAATGCCACATTGCCAAAAGCAGAGCAATCAGCCATTAATAAATTACGGTATATCCATGAAATCAAATACAATATAGTCTTCAAACACCATGTTTTATAGACCCTGGACAGTACACATAGAAAAATGAGTAAGTTCTAATTGATTGAGAAATGCAAGATACAAAATTCCATAAAGACTATAACACCGAATTTGTAAAAACATAATAGCACAATAGCATACACACATAACAGCATACACACACATACATGTACATCAATAAATATGGATCTGTATGGTGTGTGTTTCTGTGCCTATGTGTGTGACTAGAAGGAGAAAAAAACACCCCCCCCAAAAACACAATGAACTAGTAGTTATCTCTGAGTAGTAGCATATTGCACAATTCTTATTTCCTTCCTTCTTACAACAAAACATGACTCCCCTTTAAAACTGGACAAAGCTAGATACACCACTACGATTTCAGGAAGACACTTATCACTAGAAAAAAAATGGGCTTCAATTTTACACGAAGAATTTCTCTGTGAAAGAAAAAAGAACTTAGCATAACTGATCTGGGTACCTTCGCGGGTGGCGGCTCATGAGGAGAAATGAGGTCTAACTTCTCCCCGAATGGGTTTTTCCGTTCTTCTTATGAAAGCCATTTGCAGTCTGCTCCCAGGATGCCATCTGCCCCGGCCCAGCAGGTCCCTCGCCTCCAGCATGGACAACTCTGTTCGAAATAACATGATGGGGGGAGAAAGGGAAGAATCTTTGTGTCCACTCTCTGACAGCTCTGAAAGTTATTTAGCCTCTAGCATGATGGATACTCCCTGCCTAAAATGACGGATGGACGGCATGTGAAAAAAGGATGACATGAAATTTGAAAATGAAAGGAGTATTGGTGGACAGGTTTGGTTTTAAAAAAAGAAAGAAAGAAAGAAAAGTTGACAGAGGTTTGAACTATGGTGTGGGTGCCTGCCCTGTCATTTTTCTCTCTCTGAAGAAATCAGCCGCTGTCCTTTATCAATATGCTCATGGGAAAGGAAAACCTATATTCAAGTTTAAGTGAATTCTTGTCCCCTCCTTACAATGTCCATGGGGTAAGCCAGAGGAGCAAACCTGCTCATGCGCTTCCTGAACAATTTATGGAGCGCCTAGTATGTGGTGGCCATCGGGCAGAGGTTGGGGACATGAGGATAAATTAGACACAGGCCCTACCTCAGGGGATGCCAGAGGGACACAAAGGATTATAAGCCGGTACAGAATGGCAGGGCTGGAAACGAGAAGGGGAGGGGAGGGAGGGATGGAACGGAAGTTGCTTTATTCTAGGAGGACGAGAGTCTGCCGGGCCTTCCCTGGGAACAAGATGGCTGCGGGGAGACTCTCCATGTGGAGTCTTCTTTCTTCTTGTCTCAGCTAAATCTTGATCACCTGCCTCCAAGCCACCCACATCATGAGACCTCCTGTCTCTCTCTCACACACACATCCCAGATCTCCTCTCGGCTGTGGGTGGGCAGGGGCCTGAACCGCTTGACTTCCAACGGTCCGGTCCACCTCGGCCAAGCCAACCTCTGCCCCTCCGGTGAGCCAGCTTCTCCCCTGTGCCATGCTCCTCACAGCTGCAGGGCACAGACCATGCCGCCGCCGTGGGCTTTACCGCCCTGGACTTGGGCTTGGGCATGTGTGCTGCTCCTGTGGGTGTTAGTGGAGGGTCAGGGCATCCAGGGCAGTGAGGAAATCAGGAGCTGCCGCCCCAGGGAGATGCAATGTCACCCAGCCAATGCGCCCTGCAAAGCTGTCCCCTCTCTGCTCCTGCTCATGCATGGACATTGTCAGGACTCGGCCATTGAGACCCCCGTGAAGGGGCTCTGCTGTAACTTTCTGGTCGCCAGACCTCCCCTCCCCCCCCCCCCCCGTACATCCACTCATCTAATGCAGGTTCCAAATATGCAGCAAAAAACACTGAAGAAAGACATGCTAAAACGGTGAAATCTCTGCATATTGTCATGATTTTAAATAGTTTATTTTTAAAAAATAATATGTATATAAATACACAGAGATATACACACATAGAGAGAGATAATGGATAGATAGAATTTTTTTTCTTTTAGGAAAACAGAGTGCTTGGTAGCGCATGCCTGTATTCCTAGCTATCTGGGAGGCTTGTGCTTTGAGGCCAGCCTCATACCCCTTCTCCACTCATACTTGGGTGCAATGATGGGTCCCTGTCAGCCCCAGCTTCGTGGGAGGCTGAGGACTGGGAAGTACTGCAGTGCCAGGGCAGACTGGGGAATGAAGCAAGACCATCTTCACAGAAGGGACTGATGCAGTGGGGTGTGCCTGTGATACCAGCGGAGACTGGAAGTCTAAAGGAAGGGAATTGTGGCTCTGCTGCACATCTGGGTGGGAGACAAATCCTACCTTGAAAAGAAGCAGTGGAAACGGGGCTGGAGGCCTGGGTCAGCAGTACCACCCCAGCCCAGCAAAGGACCTGGGTTCAAATATCCAGAACTACCAAAAAGAAAAGAAACAGAAAAACAAGAGTCCCTCAGGAAAGGAAGCATGTTTGCACACGCACTGTGCTAGCATGCCAGGGCCCTGAGTTTGATCCGCACAGCACAAATGAAGGAAAGAGGAAAGAAAATACTCAGGACTAGAGGTTGATAAAGCAAAAGAACTAAATTAATATCCTGGGAAGAGGTGGAGAGGGCAGGTGGAAAGGAGGTGAAGAGACAGGAAGGCAGAGCAAAGATGAGAAGAGTAACTCTTGGCTAAAGGAGAATGCAAAGAGAATGATTATTTCTGCGGTTGTTTTAGCATTCCTAAAGTCTCCTCCCACTCCCTCGACTTCCAGAAAGGTCTGAAGCGCACATACAGCCACAAGATTGACAGAAGTTTACTGATGCATGGCTTATTGTCCCCATCAACGGGGTACAAAGCGGAAATGGTGCGTGAAGGGCCCGTGGTGATCTTTTAGAGGAAGTGAGCACATCAGCAGAAATATTAACTTGGCCCCTCCCCACTGTGAGGACAGAACTTCTAGACTTTTCTACTTCACCTTGAACATCCCAAACTCAAACACGTTGAAGTTTCAAAACAGAAGTGCTCCAGAATCCAAAACCATTTTGAGTACCGACATGAGACCACAAGGGGCAAGTTCCAGACTGTGAGATTTCATTTCTGCACCAAATTGTTAAACTATCACAGAAAATTACCTTCAGACTTTGCATAGAAAGTGAATTGGAAGCAAAAACAAAAATGAATTTCAGGTTGAGATTGGGTCCCGGCCTCCAGTGATCTCATCATGTGTGTGTAGATGCTCCAAACCCACTTTGGGTCCACAGCACTCAGACAGGGCAGGGTGGTTCACAGTGAGCACGAGCAAAGGCCCTGGGCCGGCTCACCCCGACTCAGGCCACAGGGTCAGCCTGCCCCCAGCCAGTCCGTGCAATAAGCACTGACTTGAAGAAATGCACGAGGACAGGATGGTTTCCTAGGATCATCTCCTCTTCCGTTTGCTTACCTCTACATTCAGTGTTTCCCAATCACTTTGGATTGCTTTTATTACTTTTTTTCTTTTGTCTGAAACCAGAACTGGAATGCAATATCTAAGGCTGGCTTCCACTCAATGGCTAGTGCTGTGCCATGCAGGCCCCACCTGCCACCCCTTGAGTTGCTTTTCTATAAGCATTTGTGGCAAAAAAATAAAAATAAAAATATATATATATAGACAAGCTGGGCAACAGTGGCTCACGCCTGCAGTCTAAGCTGGGATTAGAAAGATGGCATTCCAAGCCAGCCTAGGCGCACCTTTTCTCAACCAGTATCTGGGTACAGAGGTACACATTTATCATGCCAGCTATGTAGGAGGCAGCCATCCGGAGGATCATTGTTTGAAGCCAGCCTGGGCAGCAAAGTCCAAGAGACTCCAGTGGAAGAAGGTGGAGGTCATCTCACCTAGAGCAGGAAGTGTAGTCCACTATGACCTGGGCAAAAGCAAGACCTTACCTCAAAAATGACTGAGCAAAGAGAGGGCAGGGACCATGGCTCAGTGTCCGAGAGCTGCAAAGCAAGGGATAAAACCCACACGTTTAGACTTAACTCCCACCAAATAATAATAATCATAACAAGAATGATTAAGCAATTCACCCTGTCCCAATGCTAAAACTCTGGGCTGTATTCCGTTAGCATCAGTTTTGTTGACTCTGTGGTGGCCCTGGTGTGATTAAATATTTAAGATCGCCAAGGGTAAGAGTACAGGATCTTCAAAACCTGGCGGTCATCATCCTCTCAGGTTTACAACCTACCACTTCCAAATGTCTTCCAGGACCTTAGAATGGTGGACAGGGGTGGAGGAAGTGTCTGGCGCCCCCTGTTGGCTCCGGTCTCCCACCTCTGGTCAGCATTTGTCCTGCCCTTCATCCAGGATGAAGTGGTGACTTCCCAGAGATCCTCCTCCTCTACCTCAAGCAGAAGCAGCCAGTCTTGCCCCCATCATCACGCATGGAGCATCCGTTGTTTCTGCCAGATCCTGGCCTCTGGCTCCTCATGGTGGCAAGCAACACCCCCTGGCCCTGAGCTTGACTCAAAGCTCTATGAGCAGTTCTCAACCAGGTGCTAATTTTACCCCTCAAGGACAGTCAGCAAGGTCGGAAGAGCATTTGGTAGAAGCCAGAAATGGTGTCAAATATGCTATGGCGTGAGGACAGCCGCAAAGAGCAATGGCTGGGAAAGCCTGGATCCTGGATCGGGCATGCTCTGGAGTGCTCCGCCAAGTGGTGAACTCCTGTATTGCAAGGGTCGTATCAGCCTTGTGGCCATTCCTCAGCAGACAGCCCTCCATTTGGACTCCCACAGGAGAAGCTATGTCTGAACACTGTCAATAAAAGCAGATGGCCCAGAGCTGCCCACCGGAACAGGCCTCTCGACTGTGGCCTGCCCGAGAAGCTCTCTGCATGGACCAGAGCATATCCATCTGCCTTCCCTCTCCTCTCTGATGGACAGGTTGTCTGTCCTCCTGGTGGGCCTGCCCAACTCCCTGGAGTAGCATCATCCATCTCTACAAGGTCCCCCCCCAATACTCCACAGTGAAGGGCACCAGCTCCACAGAAACTACAAAGCCAAACATCTCACCCTCTACTATGTAACTAGCCACGTAGCTGATCATCACGGCTGCTGCTGTGGTCAGAAGATAGAAATTAAGTAGTTATATGATTTGGGAAGGGGGAGCAGGAAGCCATTGAAAGTGAAAAAAAATTAAATGCAGGAAAAGAAGGCCACAGAGAAGAAGGGAAAAGGATAGTCGAGGGCAGGAGTATCAATGGAGGAGATCTTGATGTTATATGCATAGTCACAGTGATAGAATCTCCACTGGATATCACTGGAAACATTTTAAAACCTTAGTGAAGCCAGGTGCCAGTGGCTCACGCCTGTCATCCTAGCGACTCAGGAGGCTGAGATCTGAGGATCTCAGTTCAAAGCCAGCCTGGGCAGGAACATCTGTGAGACTTTTATCTCCGATTAAGCACCAGAAAACTGGAAGTCGCACTGTGGCTCAAGTGGTAGAGCACTCACCTTGAGCTGAAGAGCTGAGGGACAGCACCCAGGCCCAGAGTTCAAGCCCCTTGACTGACACAAGAAAATAAAAAACAACAACCAAAAAAAAAACCCTCTTAGTGGTTCCAGTCAAAGCAAAGCAAAGCCAGAGTTCCCCCAAAGGACTCAAGATGAGGTCTTTGGTTCATCATAGTATCTTGGCATCTATCAGCATGTGATGCTGAGGTCTAGGAAGGCTGTGAGTGAGAGATGGTAAAGAACTGGTCTGGGGTGAGGGTTTCGCTCAGTGGTGGAGAGCTTGCCTAGCATGTATGAGGCCATGAGTTCGATCCTCACGCTGCAAAACAAAACAATAGCAACAACAAAAAGAACTGTCCTTCTCAAGAGCCAAGAGTGCTCTAACACGTGCAGCCTTGAGCCACGTGGAAGCCACCTTCCCATGAGCCTCCACTCCCGTGTTGGCTTCTCAGTGGGTGGCACCATCGTTCGCTGAAGTGCCAGGGTGACAAGAAATTTGCAAGAAGAAGAAGGGGTGGCAAAGAGCACAATGAAAAATAGCCTAGTGTCTTTCTAGGGTCCTGGCGTGGTTTCTCGTCTTGATACATCTCGCCGCGCAGATGAGGACTGCCAGACGCACCTGTCTCCCCGTCCAGTTCCAGCTCGGTGAAGCACCCGTTAGAAAGGAATACAGCAGGGTTTATGTCTCATCACCGTTCCAGAAAGACGAAAAATAGCTCCCAGCACGAAGGAGAGAAGGGATGCCAAATTTCACTCTCAGATAAGATTTTGTTCCTTGCTAAAATTTCACTGAAAATGGCCATTTCTATGGGGAAGCTATAATTTACACTTCACTGAGATGTGACAGAGGAAACCTAGAATGATTTTTGGACAATACAAGAGATGAGGAGAGAAAGAGAGAGAGAGAGAGAGAGAGAGAGAGAGAGAGAGACAGACAGACAGACAGACAGACAGACAGACAGACAGACAGAGACAGAAATAGAGACAGAGAGCTACTCTGATTTCATTTTTCTCCTGGTTCCTTTCTCTCTTCCTGTTTTAATGAAGGTGCTCACATATTTTCTTTAATGAATTGGACAGATCATAAGAACTGCTGTCCTAATTTGACTTATTATCCATTCCCTCTTTTTTATGGCCCTTTGGTCCCTATCTAGCCCAGCATGTCATCTCAGCCCTGGGAGCCAAGGTTTTGTGAGGGTGGCTATAATTCAATCAAGCACTGTGGGTTAAATGAACCTCGCATTGCATCAATAATGTGGCTGTTCATGCCTCGCCATATTGAATAGAAACAGATGACACATGTCTGTCCTTCCAGCCCTCGCGATCCAGTTTAGCAATGAAGACATAACCTGCACACCCGTGTGCATTCACTCGACAAATAGCTTCTGTCGTGGTCCTAGGCCCTGCACCACAGCTGTGGGCTTGACAGGTGCGTCCCTGTCCCCGAGGGGCTTCCCATCCAGAGGGCGAAATAGATGGCATCCAAAAGGAGACAAAGCACTCCCCAGTGTGATCCGAGCCTGGATGGAGAAGGCTGCAGGCGTGGAGGAAAAAAGCAGCATGGAGGAAAAGGGGGTGGGGGTGGGAGCTGGGCCGGTCAAGCGTTCAGGCTGGGGATTGGAGGCGGAGGGGAAAGCTTGTGGTACACGTAGGAAGGAAGTCACTGGACCCGAGTGGCCAGCCAGCGAGGCGGGCGCAGGGACCTAAGACAAGGTCCGGTGGGAGGCAGGAGCCAGAGCACGTACACAAAGCAGCGATGCTGCTGAACAGCTTCTCATCATGAGTACGACCCGGAGGAGAGGGGCTGAGCACAGAAGAGGGGTGACAGCCTCCACCATCGGGAAGGTGGTGCCCACTTTCTGGAAGGTGAAATGGAAGCGTGCGGGTGGGTGCCTTTACAAGGTGGAAGGGGCGGAATTTGCCAGCTGGTAGAGGAGGAATCTCAGGTAACGCCTGGGTGTCTGGCTTGGAGATCACACTAGCACGCTGAAGCGCAAGGTCTAAAGAGATCAGGTACACAGGGAAGGACATGGACTGGCTGCCCGCTGGGGACTAGAGAGGGAGATGAGGGCACAGAGAGGGGGAGTCCAGCAGGGCAGAGCTGCTGAGCCTAGAGGAGGAGGCGGAAGAGGGCTAAAGGCCACACACATTACACACACAGAAGCTGTCTGCCAGCCCTGACCCGCCCACTGCCGTCAGCCCCGCCCCCCGTGAGGCTGACAAGGTGACAGAGAACACGGCCCCAAGTTGAGAGTGCGGACTTCCATCAAGTTCCCAGAACTTCCTGGCTGTGCGGAGCCACCCCCACCCCCGGCCTGGGGTTCCCCATCTGCGCAATGGGGCTCAGCACCGCTCTCCTCATCAGGAGGGAAAGTGGATGAAATGAACTTGACCCAGGGATGAGTGCCTGGAAAGACTTCGGCAAACTCACAACTGCTGATTTTTTTTTAATTTTATTTTTACAAATGCTGCACCTTTCAAATGGCCAAATCTGTTTTCCTACCGTTGGAACCTGTCAGGGCTTATTCGGAAGGACCTTGAGTATCAGGGACTCACTAATGTTTTATGATATTTTACCTCACTTTATGGTAGTCATTTATGACAAGACCAGCATGACATAAACTACCATAAAGCAAAGCAGTGCAATCACACAAATGACCGTAAATCAAGGAGTGCAACCAAAGAGGGTCATAAAGGGAAGGAAATTGAGGGAAACAGGAGAGAGGCAGGGGATGAAGTTGGGAGCTAGAGGCACAAACTTTGAGAGAGGAGAATCTCAATTGAAAGCAAACTAACAAAAGGGGGAGAGAGAGACAGACAGAGAGAGAGAAAGACAGAGAGACAGGGAGAGACAGAGACAGAGAGAGACAGAGAGCGAAAGAAAAGAAAGAAAAAGAAAGAGAGAGAGAGAGATGGCTGCCTTCAAAAGTTGTTTAAATTTCACAAACACATTTCCAGACAAATACTGCACACTTTCATGACTCAAAGAGAAATACATTATTTCATGTCCTACTCTGCTATGCATTTTTTATTGGAAATGTTATTTCTAATTCTATCAGTGTATTTGGGATCTGTACTGGACTTTAGAGATTTTTTTTTTCAGAATTCACAAGACCAGGAATTACTTTTGCTGCTAAGGAACTGTAGATGCCTTGGGATGTCTTTGGAGTCCCACTGGCTAAAAAGGATTTCTTAATACGTACAATTTTTTTCATATCCCTTCTTTCTCTTCCTTTAATATTTCTTCTATATTATTTTATTTGGGGAGTTTACTATAATGAATAGAGACTCAGAGAGTACCTAGATTCGATATAGGTACCATAATTCTGCTCAGGCATTACGGATAACAGGAATGACGATGACAGAGAAGGTAGCATTCCTTGCAAGACCCTGTTGTGTAGACTTCGCTGGGCTTTTAATCAAAATCTCAACCTCAAAGCCGGACAATTGATCTGGACCTATTTCTGATTACAACTCTCCCAATGGTTTTAAGATAATTCAAGTAGCAAATAGAAACGAGCTGGCCAAAAGACACAAGCATATAAAACTTCCCTCTTCATTTTCCTTACAGAGAAAATATGTGCGGCTAAATCCCACTCCCATCCCAGGTGCTATATTTGAAAGTAACTGCAATAGATCTAGCTCAATTGATTTAAAAACCAAATCCTTTTTCAGATGTATTAAGAATCTGCCAAGCTAAAAGAATATCTCAGCTAACACACACACACACACACACACACACACACACACACACACACACACACACAGAACAATTCTTTTATAATGAACACACTCTCTTTCCAAACAGATATCTTCTTATTTAAATTAGAGCTAATGCATATGGAGTTTTCCCAGAGCCCATCCCATCTGCTTTTTGCAAAACACGTGGATCCTGTTGAGCATGGTGTGTTGCATGCCTCAGTATAGAGGAGACAGGCATGTCGGGTCTCTCCCACATCCACATTTCTAGAGCACAAGAAGCATGCTTTAGCACCGGGAACACAAGCTTCATACCACAAGGCATTCAAGTCTATGTCTGCCTCACACACTCCCTGGTCTTTGTCTGGAAATGGGGAGGTGAGACTGAACCCACCCTGAAGCACCCATGTCGTTCTTCATCCTTCCAGAGACTCGAGAGAGTGCAGCCTCCCCCATCCGTTGGCCCTCTGTATTTCCAGGTGCCCCTTGAGAAAGAAAGTTGGGGGGTTTCTTTTCATTGTCTTCCGGTTCTGTCTCTTGTGTCCTTGATTCTAATTCTCTCATAGAACTTTTTAGTGTGGAGCATCTTGTTTTCTAGCTGCTCGTTTTGCTTGATTTCGGGATGTGTCTTATTATTAAAGAAAGGCCAGAAATGACTGTAAATGTTTTTGGTTGTTGTTGTTTTTGTTTTGTGCTGGTCCTGGGGCTTGAACTCAGGGCCAGGATGCCACCCCTCAGCTTTTTCGCTCCAGGCTAGTACTCTACCACATGAGCCACATGTCCACTTTGCTGATTAATTGGAGAACATTTCTGCTTGATCTGGCTTCCAGCTGTGATCCTCAGCTCTCAGCCTCCTGAGTAACTAGGATCCCAGACATGAGCCACCAGCACCCAGCGGTATTACAGCTTTCCAAAACACTTCAACTCTCAAGAGCAGGCTGCTTGCATGCACAGCTGGGGACCTGAAATATTAATGGAGTGAGAGAGACTGCAAAGGATTGTCTTTCTCAGGACTTTTCTTCTAGTTTCCAAATTTCTTATAAGGAATATATATGAAAATTTCTGTTTTCGAAAGATCAACTCCACTATTTTGATGGCTCTTCCTTTCTTCGAAACAAGAGGAGCCGGAAGCTCAGAATGTCTGTCTCCAACTCTGACCTGTGACAAATACAAAGAGCCAGCATGGCCTGAGCTGTGCACACACACACTGACAGACGAACGCACCCTCTAGCTGGAGGTACTTTTGGATCCCTTTCCTTAGCCTTTGGCACAGGTGGGCAACGAAGCCCCAGACACCATGCTTGCAGTGTACCAGTGGCACCCACGGAGTTGGCACTGGGTAGAGCAGGGACTCATCCACTCCCGGTTCTCTGCTCCCTTCAGGGTGTTTTTCAGTCATGCGGCCCTGAGCTCCAGAGCCCCAGGATCATGGCGAGGCTGCGGTAGTCATTTCCTGCCATGTGTACACTTAGAAGAATCCAAAATGCTGGCTGGATTTTGATAGCAAAGTCGGATACCTGTTCTCTGCAACAATCGCTGACACATTCCAGAATACCCAGAAGAGTAGGACAGTTTCCAACACAGAAGAGATGCATGAGTGGAGGGAAGTGGCCCACTACCCTGGTTTGATCATTAGGCACTGTGCACATGTAGAGAATGATAATGTGGAACCTCCTGAAGATGTGCCATTTTTACAAAGCTGATCCTCATGGAGAAGTGCAATAGAGCAGCTGATCCATAGCAAAAGTCTCACCCAGAAACAGCAGCGTGGCCTCAGAGAGCGTAAAACAGCCATACTGTTCCCAAGGCAGTAAGTGTCTAGCTCCACACTGTGAGAATTGACAGACCCGGGTATCCTTTCCACTTGTGCCAGCCTGGACGGCTTCGCTTCTGAACAGCTCCGTGCTCATGCCATTTCCTGGTGTCAGACTGAGACCTCACTGTGTCCCACTTCCAAAATGGTGACGGGCTTGTTAGATGAACTGGTGTGGATCTGCTACCCCTGGCTCTGGAACCACTCCAAAGGTCCATAGTAAAGGCTTAGCGTCCATCTTGTGGCCCTCTTGGTCAGTGGTGGGACCTTTAAGAGGCTGCCTAGTGGAATGATTTTCAGAGCTCCCCCTTGAAGGGTGGAATGGTACTCCTGTCCCTCTACTTGCTTCCTGGCCACCTGGAGAGTGGCTTTGTCTACACTCTCTCTCTCTCTCTCTTTCTCTCTCTCTCTCTCTCTCTCTCTCTCTCTCTCTCTCTCTCTCTCTCTCTCTCTCTCTCTCTCTCTCTCTCTCTCTCCCTGCCAATATGCTACCTCAACACAGTTCAAATGGACCAGCCCCCCCTACCCACCTACCACCTGCCTAACCCGTGAACAGTCAGCCTCTTCTCTTCCCACGTGGCTGGTCCCAGCCACGACCCCCTACTTGAACTCTCACTTCTGAAAATCCGCCACATGACTTGCTGGCAATGGCTGGGGCCTCCCATGCCAGGGTGCATGTGACTGGGTAGAAAGATATTCTTCAAGGCTCCTCGTGGTGCTTGTCATTTACGCCACGTCGATTGCAAGCCCCTGGGTAGCTGGGGATGACAGGTTTGGATGAGCTTGCTCCGCCTCGTGTAGAAAATCCAAGGGGGACCTTGAACTGAGTGAGTAACGTTGGCATGCTGGGGGTGGAGAAGACCTCGGCGGCAGCAGAACTGAGCCTCCCATTTGTCAGTGACCTGGGCGGCGTGACCCGAGGCTCAGTGCCTCTACCGAGTGCCTGAAGGATCAGAGAGGTCACACATAACCAAGGAGCAGTAACACAACATTGGAAACATGCTGTCTGACCTCTTTCCACATCCTCATCGATAAGTTTGAGATGATCTACTTTTATGTTGAACAACCATCACCAGGAGGAAACAAAGACAGGGAATCTGGGGTAGAACTCTATAGATTGCCTTGACAGGAAGCAAGCACAGGAATGAAGTATCAAAGGCAACATGCAAGTACTATAGAGACTGATTTACATCTGTTTTGCATAAATTTTGGTCATCCCCTGTCCAAAAAACTTGTTTTATAAATTCTAATGAATTTACAAATACATGATTATCTGTGCATGTATGTGTATATATGTGTGTATGTGTGACACATATACACACGGTTCTGTTTCTGTTTCTTAACTTACAAGAATCATTTTCTGAAGGCAAAAGGACATGGGTTAGGATGGCACGTTTGCATCTAAGATGCTGGAAGAAACACAATAATAAACAGAAGGACGGCAGAAGGTAGGAGAAGCTAAACCTGAATTTGTGACCAACTTCGTGTTCCCATTATTACACTGTCTTTTTTTCTTATTGTTGGAAACTGTAGAAATGTGGGTGGCAGCCATATAGCTTTCAGGATGACAGTATTGTCTTATGAATTGTTGTTTTTAAATTTGGTTAATTACTGAAATATTAATTATCTGGGTTCTTTTCAGAGGGACCCCCAACTGAGAGGAGTTGGAGTGAAATGTGTTGTCTAGGCAGAAAGGCAACTGGGATTTTTTTTTCCCTTGCTCCGCCTTTTAAAGGAAGGGGAAGATTATAAGTTAAAATTCTCCACATTGGGCTCAGTAGCAAACCTTGAGGTGAGCTGGTCCACATTGTTTGGCATGTGGATGGAAAATTGTTGATCTTATTTCTACATTCTTCCCATCGGTGTGTTGCTCATTATCTTAAGGGAGACGAAGAGTATTGCTACAATTATTAGTGCGGCTGGTGTGAGATTACTGAACCATTTGGAGTTGACTTTTCTTTCGTGATGCATAATTAGAGGGGCTTATTTACAGTGTCTCTCTCTCTCTCTTTTGGCTTCTTAATGATTCACATTTTTATTTTTGTTCTCTCCCCAGGAAGAGTATGACTTCTCCGTTTTTAGTGTGAATTATTATTTGGAGAGCTACTTTATTTCCCCCAGAATGCTAGAATTAAAGAGAAAAAAAAAAGGCTAAGTAAAGAGCCAGCCTCACTGCAGCAATGCCGTGCGGGTCTGGAGAAAACACACCCAAAGTAGAGAGGAAGGGTGACGAAGCCATATTTCAGCGAACACATTTCCCACTTGGATGGCATTCCCGGGGCACATTATGTTGTAAAACATCTTATTCCTTTCTAACTTCTTAAATTGCTCCAGATGCTCTTTAACCATAAAGATGTGTAATGATAATTTTGTTTTAAAGCTGCATCATCTGTTTCTATATCTGACTTCCCTGCAATGTGCCAATTAGTTTAGAAAGTTCCATTCAGACAGGCAGTGGGTATACATTCGTTCGCATGTAAACAGAGGTGAAAGACATGAGCCGAACCTCAGGATGTGATAGACTCACTACCCAACCTCCTCAGCAGAAAACTGCTTAAATTCTCTGTGACATGACTTGCTCACCCACAAAATAGCAACAATTGCCAGGCACCAGTAGCTCACCCCTGTAATCCTAGCTACTCAGGAGGCTAAGATCTGAGGATCACGGTTCAAAGCCAGCCCAGGCAGGAAAATCCATGAGGCTCTTCTCTTCAATGAACCACCAGAAAACCAAAAGCAGAGCTGTGGCTCAAAATGGTAGAGTGTTAGCCTTGAGCACAAGAGCCTGATAGGTTTTGTTCTAAAACAGTTTATATTATATACATATAAGTGTACATATAATATAAACATGCATCATATATCATTGTTCACATATGTAGTTTAGAGTTCAACACTGGGCAGATAGTGAGTATTTAGTGAATTTCAACTATTATTTTTCAAAGGTTGCTAATCATCTCTCTCAAGGATCTAAGATAATTTGAAATGATTCATAGAGAGATGTTTGTTTTAACATTCATTGTGTATGAATTAGGATTTTCATGGCTGAATAGTAACTTTCATTACTATGGCTTATGTTATAAATTAGAAACTGGTATTATGATACCTCCTCTGTTGCTATGTCTTGCTCAGGATGACATTTGCTATTTGAGATCTTTTATGCTTCCATGACTTTGGGATTAATTTTTGTATTTGGCTAAAGAATGGCGTTGGGATTTCGATGAGCATTGTACTGAATGTCTAGATTGCTATCAGAGTATAGCCATAGTCACTATTTTGATTCTGCCAATCCATGAATGTGTAATGGTGAACATGGGGGTCTTTGTATCAACTAGTGTCTTCTTCAGTGTCTTTGTTCAAGGTTCTGTAGTTTCCATCACAGAGGTCTTTCACCTCCTTAGATAATAACAATGACTATCATAGCTATATACATAGATATAATGCATATTATGTGTTATATATTACATATTATATTTATGTTATAATATATTATCTATACTATTATCATATCATATTATTTATAATTATATATTATGATATATGATAATATAATAATCATGATTGTTTACCCACCAATTAAAAATTTTCAAATACAACTTTTCTAAAAATGAGTGGCTAACTATAGACCATACTTCAGATCTGGTCCATTGCTTGTTTTACATCATTAAGCCAATTCAAAATAGCTTTAACAAACTGGAACCTGGTGGCTTATTCTTTTAATCCTAACTACTCAGGAGGCTGAGATCTGAGGATCACAGCTGGAAGCCAGCTTGGGCAAGAAAGTCTCTGCGATTCTTAGCTCCAGATGGCCACCAAAATGCTGGGAGTGGCTCAAGTGGTAGAGTGCCAGCCTTGAACCAAAGAGCTTAGGGTCAGTGCCCAGATCCTGAGTTCAAGTGCCTGGGCTAACACAAAACAAAATGGCTTTAACAGATGAAGAAAAGAATTTCATGCATGTCAATGATGGACCTGACTAAAAAATTATTATTATATTTTAAATTTCACAAATAAAAATCGGTGACAATTTTCCTATAGTTACATAAATGAATAGGTGAAATCCTTGATTTTTCTTGCCTATAAAATCTCTTCATCCCATTTTCATTATCTCATTTTTTTGTTCCTTTAAGACAATATTCAGCTTTTAATTAAACCCATCTCATGAGAATGTACACTTGGGGCTAAGGATCTACATATTGCTGACTGCTGAACCTTCCTTGGAATAGGGTCTGACACAAAACGGTTCTTTCATAAAAGTTGCTTGAACAAACAAACAAATGAGCATGTTCAAAGGACAGTAAGGTGCTTTGATACTCTCTATGACAGCCAGGCATGGTGACACATGCCTTTCATCCTAGCTATTTGGGAGTCAGAGGGAGGAGGATCATGGTTTGAAGCCAATCTGGGATAGTTCCTGAGATGCTATCTAAATGAAAAAGAAAAGGAAAAGAATCAAGAGGAAGAGGGGCTGGGGATTTAGCTCCCTGGAAGAGCACTTGCCTGGTAAGAGTTCAGTCAGTCTTCAACTCTGTGGAGGGACAAGAAGTCGGGGCGGGGGGGGCAGGGGGAGAAGGATTAAATGCAAACATAAGACCTAGGGACATGGCTCAAGTAAGAGAACACTTACCTAGCAGGTACAAGGTTGTAGGTTCAATCCCCTGTACTGCCAAAGACAGAAAAGGTTGGAAATATTCTTCCATGACAACAGAGCGTTCCAAAACCATTTCCTCTTGATAACAAATGTCCATTTCTCCATTCACTCTGCAAATGCCTAACAAACTATCGGACAACAGCAGCAGCTACCAAGAAAGCACCAGAAATGTCTAAAAACATGGTGTCCTTTCCTAAAAATTCACTTTCTGGGTCATGGATAACAAGCGCTACTGTAAATTCACCAAGAATCTTAGCTTTGCTCACCCCACCCCGCCCCCAACAACTCTACATCAGGGCCTGTTTTCATGAGAGTCTCTCCTGAGTGGGAAACAGACCACAAATAATACATTTCAGGGTTAATTTAACTTCTCAAATTACAGATTCATCTAACACGCCACGCAGGGCCAGGCGATAACTCACAGTGCTGCCAGACTTTAAGTACGACAGCGCCAAGCTGGTGTTAAACTGCTTATGCACACTTCTTAAAACATGGCTACCCTGGGGTTTCTATCAAGCCTACATAATCATAGATTGAAGCCTGGCTTATTTATTTCCATGTTTCTGAAATACTATTAGTCATTTTGCTAAGATGGCTGACGGATTACATAATTAATAAACCCAGGAGCTTTACAACGAAAGCCCAGAGACAGAGACTCAAGCAAACACTGAGTAATGAAGTCACTTCTTGGTACCAACGGAAACCAGCAGATCAAGCCTGAACTAGAAGAACAGGAAACGCTCACTTACTTCTCTTTGAGCTCTCTCTCCTTCCCGTGTCTGCTGAACTCAGCTGCTGCTCAATGCTCATGTTTTACAGAGAGAGAAAATGTGTAGAGAGACTGGTGAGAAGCAGCCAAGAAAATCATTAATTCAATTTCTCACTGTTTTGCCTCTGGTGATTGCTGTCCCTATAGGCGATAGCTTGTCTGGGGTTCTGACCCAATTCCAAAACCTTTTTTTTTCTGGTTCTCCACCAATTAATCTAATGGTTCATTAATTGCAAACATCTGAAATCATTAGAATCTGATGGAGCACAGGAGCCTCAAGCCATCCCAAGTGGTGACTGCTTAACCAGCAAATGGGCTCATTGGAAAGGAATGTCGATGTTTATAGTGGACAGAACCTAAACTCAGCCGCACATCGACACCTCGTTCCATTCGTATACAACCAGCCCGGCATCTATCTGTTGGAGAGTGCATGATTTATCCTGTGCTGTTTCCTTCCCCTGACAGGCCAGCGATAACGGCACAGGCCAGATGAAAGTAGAGGCGATGTGTATCCATCTCGAAGACAAATATTTAGGCTATGACAAGCTCTGCTTTGTGCTAATTCGTGATAGAAAGCAGTCAATTTAAGCTTACTTCATGCCAAAATCTATTCTGATTTTATAAATCATTTTTCAAGATTATAGGAGACAGTCATACAAAAAAAAAAAAGACGACTTCCTGAAAATGATCGAGCTGCAGATCAGGAGGAGGCTTTCCCAAAGCATGGAGCACAGCCATTCTAAGTGAGCAGCAACCAAGCCTTCCATCCTCCAGGGGATGCAGCTGCAATGCCGATGATCATGTGACATTCTGTGCCAGGTCACACTTCTGACTTTCCTTGCAGATCTCGCAATGGGCGGGGCTACATTCTATGTCCTGGAGCTGAGGGCACAAATGTGTGCTTCCCTCCCCACCTAGCCAGAGGCCCCATCTACCTCAGAGCCCACACACCTGCATACACTCATGCAATGGAGAATATATATGTATATGTGTGTGCGTGCGTGCGTGTGTGTGTGTGTGTGTGTGTGTGTGTGTGTGTGTGTGTGTGTGTGTATGGAGAAGGGCTGTCCAAAGAATCCAATGAGTGTCAGAGCTGGGAAGAGAACTCAGGTCTCCATCCATGCTCTACCACCCACTCCCAGATGCCACTCTGCTTTGATACACCCCTGGTTTTAGGACAAACCCTTTAACCTGCTGCTGTAATTTTCGAAGGGCACAGAGCATGCCTGGGTTATTCACACATTATCCATCACTTCCCTGTCACACTGTGTGGTGAAGGTTCCAGAAGCTCTGCCTCAGAGTCCTTTTCTCTCACTCGACATCCAATTCGAATTTGGGTGGGTGGGGCATATCTGCAGGAGGGGCTTGACCTGTGCCCTAACACCACACCAATTCTGTGTGTTCACTGGACACATTCTGTGTTTCTAAACTGTGTCTGTGCTTTTCTCCAGTATTCAGAGAGCAGTCCTACAAGACAAAACATGCTTATCACTTTCATGTTACAGATGAAGAAGTTAAGGTTCAGAAACCAAGCAAGTAGAACACTGGCACAACTAGGTAATAATAGAGCTAATATCTAAACCAAGAGGTGTTGAGTTCAAAGCCCATGTCTTACTATAATTCCCACACTAGCTGGCAGGAGCTGGCTAAGCATTTGACATATATAAAAAGTGATAATCATACATTTGACATAGGTGAAAAATGATGATCATACATCACACGTGGCTAAAAGTCAAGAGCAAAGACAAGCAGGAGAGACACTTGGTTCTGAATGGGTTAAATTTCCTGATAGCCTTGGTTGAAAAAAAATGAATTCTTAGTACTTTTTAAATGTGTGTAGAAAGTATATTTCCCAGAAAACAACAAAAACATTTAGGCTCCACTGTCAGTTAGAGGGATTTTGTTTGCATGCTCTCTTCACAGAAATACTGATGTTAATTTTTGGTTAAGTTTAATCTTACAAAGTATAAAGCAATTTGATAGAATAAGTAACCTTTCATTAAAGTTCAATACAGTACTTAAGGAAAATGGGACCGTGTGCATTAATTGATAGTTGACAGCTATAATTTCCATGAAAACCTTTTATAGTAAAATTTCTATTTGATGGATTGGAATTTATAAAATTTGCATTTCACAAAGCTGGATTCCTCTGGAAGTACTGGGGATATATCTCTTCATCAAACAATATTCCATCTCTCCATTTTTATTCAGCATTTATTAGTAGATGGAATCTTAAAGGATACAGCATAGACCTTACTTAACAACTTTGGTTTTGCATAACATAAACACCTGTATTTGACTTTGATTTTTTGTAAAAATCATGACTATTTATGAATATTTACCATGGAGACTTAATTAGTCTAGCTAAGTTTGGGGGAAATTGCTTAATAAAAGACTCTTATTTTTATTATTTATTTTTATTTCTTTAACTTACAAAAAAATACATAAATATCACAAGGAATTTTTGCTCCCAATCAGCAGTCTAGAAGGAAGCAGGATTATATCAGGTTTTGACATCTTTGATTAAAATTATTACAAAAAAGTGGAGTGGGATTCTAACTCTAATTCTCCTGAGAGGCTGCCACCATAACATTTCCTTTGCAAAGATGTATAAATGACCATTCAAAGTCGGTGCTCCCATCACAAGCCATTTTTCTCCCCTAAATTCTGGTCCAAATTTTAGTGTGCTTTCCTGTGGTTTTGTTCGAAGCACCCATTCTTAAGACGATTCCCGTCACATAAGAGCTAGTGAAGCTTCATGAAATTAAACTAGCTCACGAATGTGTCAGGATCAGAATCCAGGCTCTGAGGTCTTGTCCACAATGTAGTTGCCAGATTACAAGCCTTCTCCAAACCCCCCATCCCCCACCCCCGCTTCTCCACCTGAAATGTCAGCTCCTCTTCGCCCTGATAGTCTGGTGCCAACACATCCTTCTGTGTTGGATGAAATCCTCACACCTGACACCCCAGTCACCCTAATTTCCCAGCCACCTCCCACTACAGCTTTTCAGTCTCACAGAGCGTGTCTGCACCCTATGCTTGTACAGGTATCTGAGTTCTTTCTGCAGCATCTCTCTCATGACACTTTCCATCATCACCCATAGAGCATGGACCTTGTCTAATCTGCTCACTATCTAACACTCAGTCAAAATTAATGTCAACAACCACAAGCAAATCCAGTGTGAGACCTGAGATTCCTAGCCTGCGTGGATTAGGCACAGTCAACTTCCAAAAACTGGAAAAGCAACGTTATAGCCAGATATTTATAAGATCCAGTAAAAAGCTTAGAACCTTTACAGAAATCCCTTTCTTCTCCGAGAGCCACTGATAGGACCAGCCCTAAGACCTCCAAACCCACATGGCTGAAAATAGATTCCTCTCAATCTCTTCTGCAATGGAACTGTGATTGTTTTTCCTCTCTGTGGCTTTACAACCAGGAAAGTAATTGACCAGAAACTTCCCCCATCTGTGGAGGGACTCATTCTAAGACCCATAGTGGAACCCTAAAACTTCAGAGAGTACTGGGTCCTGCATATAGCATGGCTTTCCTTATATACAATAACTAAGTTTAACTGATAAATTTGACCCATTAACAGATTAGCAACAACAATAAAATGGATCTGTGGTGACAATATGTGAGAATCAAAGTTATTTAAAACTTAATTGTCCACTTCTGGGCAGTTTCCAGTTAGCATTTCCAAAATGCAGGTATGTGTGGGTGACTGAACCATGCAAAAGCACCGCTGTAATGGAGGGGAACCATGGAGTCCTGATACTCGGGAGATGTGATGAAGGACAAAGATGTACCTACTGATGATGGCCCCTCTTCCTCAGGACAGTCTGTGGCTACACAGAGAGAATTTAGAGGAACATCCTGAGAAATGGGGCATCTGTGGTGCTCCAGCCAGACCTGCTGCATGCTCCTGCTGAAGACCAAGTCGCTGAAGCCACTCAGTTCCTATGAGATGTACATTTCCTTCTTTCTAGGGAGTTTCTCTCTTCCTCTACACCCTTGTTATGTTCTTTTGGTATCTTTCCTAATGTCAGGATTATTCATAGGAAGATATAACATCTCACTTTATGAACAGGAAAAATAAGAACTAAGATAAGCTTTAGAAAACCAAATCCACTTTAACCACATTAACTCAGAAACTCTTTGTTCATCAAGTGTTTACAGATGTCAGCCAGGGGTCAACAAACATCTCCCATAAAGGGTCAGAGAATAAATCTTTTAGGCTGCCCAGATATACCGTCTGTCGCAATCACACCACTCTTGTGGCATTAAAAAAAAATGCTATGAAATGCCTAAACGAATGAGCATGACTAGGTGCTAATAAAACTTTAGAGATGGGAAATATTTTTCTCTGGGGGCATTTGGTTATTTCTAACATCATGATGAGCCAAACAAAACTGTCAAAACAGGCAGACAGGCTGCAAACTGCCAATGAGAAGTGCTATGTCTGTCCTGTCATGTACCAGATTATTTGAAGGGCCAGATAGCCAGGTGTTGCCCACCCTCTGACAAGTAGTCCACCCATAGGCCATAGTTTGTGGATCTCTATCTAGGCTAACATGTTTTAAAAGTCAGCATTTCTGTGAGGAGTTAATAAGAGCTGACATCTGAAAAGACCTAGGATCCCAAGGAAATCCTTCTTACTGCTTCCATTAATTGATGGATGTCTACAATCACATCCTAAAGATTTCAACTCCTTCCTTGTTGATATATGTTAATAGGTTTACACCTGTGAAGAAATAATGCTGTGTAGTCAAATATATTTTGGATGCTGGATCAACACATTCAAGCAGATTTATTTATTGAAGAATATCTCAGAGCTTTTATATGCTAATATGCCTAGAAAATATGAGGAGGTAAAAGCATAAACATTTCCTGAATATATTTGACTACAGAATCTTTTGTAAGGACTTTTTGCCCTGCTTGCCACCAAATACATCTTTAAGAATGATATTTAAATATAATGATGCCATTGAGAGGGAGTAGTATATCATGATAGTTAATATTTATGAGTATTTACTATCTATGTTTCCATATATAGTCTATCATTTAATCCTTACACTATCATATGAATTAAAGCCTCCTTTATTAAGGACTATTAAAATTCAAACACACTAAGAAGTTTGCTTTTAGTTAGATAATTAATAATTGATAGAGCCAGATTCCAAATACATACTTGTCTGAAATCAAGGCTCATGTACTTAGCCTCTATTAAATCTTAGAGTCACACATTTTGGTCTGAATTAAGGACTTCCTAGAATCAAAGAATTTTACACAAAAATTAAGGGAAGAATTTCTTTCTCAAAAGGGAAAATCATGTCCCTTGATTTGGGAGAACAGGACTTATTCAAGAACACTTAGTCTTTAAAATGCCAGATCAAAGAATCAAAAAATACTGTATTAATCTCAGACTAACGGACTCAGTAGAGAAAGAGGGAAGAAGGTTTTTCAGTCCAGACTAATTCAGTGGCAAAAGGCATAAAATCATATTCACACTGCTTAAACAAAACAAAAATGTGTTGTCTGTATAACTATGAGCACATGAATATCTGCTTTTAGGTTTAATCTAACAGTTAAATTATTTCACTCTGGTCATTAGCCATGTTTTCTTCTTCAGGCTTTGTGTGGTAGCTACCAGAATCCCCATGACAAAATTCTCCTATGTTCAAATTCAAAATCGATTTCCTCTTCTTTCAGCAATTGAAACAAAAGCTTCATGCTGACTCTCAAAATCAAATTGGGTCATGTGACCACTATTGAAAGAAACGGCAGTCAAAGGATAAGGGACACTTAAGGATCAAACCATGAGAGCATTCCCTTCATTACCAACATGGTCCTAGCTAAGAAGCTAGAAACCAGACATTGAACAGAGAAAGGAAAAAAGTTAACTGGAAATAACATCAAAGGTAAAATGGAATATTTATATTTCCCACAAAGGATTGTTGTGAGGATTAAAAAAGAAAGATACACACTGTCCACTATGACACCTCACAGATGGCAAGTCCTCCACCAGATGAGTTCTCTTCATAATTTCCCTACCAAGTGAGCCTGAACTTCAGTAAGATTCTCCTACTACAACTCTGTTCCCACTGAAATGTAAACATGATGTTGTTCACAGCATTTTTAATGATGCGGGGATGCAAAACCATCACAAGACTGCACACAAGGCCTCGCTGCAATGTGTTTGAAATGACAAGATTAGTCTTTCTTCCCTCATAAACCAGTTTTTTCACAATGATGAAGTCATTCTTTATATGTGAAGCCCATAACAGCTTAGAAGAACCCAGGAAACAGAATTGAAATGGAAGTTCCAGGAAGCCTGGTTAAAAGGTCAACAGAACTTCTGTCTGTAGGGGAGAAAGGACCAATCCTGGAGGTCTGAGAATTCCACATGGCCAGAAGCTTCTTCTGTTAGGAGCTCTGTAGAACTCAAGTCATTGCAGGGTCAGATTCAACCAGCATATCTGTTATGCATGTTAGTACTCAGCATTAGCTTTGGTGATCATTAAAATGTTATTATTTTCAGTATTATAATCACAACTCCTTGCCACAATGGGACAAGAACCTGGTGCTCTAAAAGAAACAAAACACTTTCTCTACTTACAAAAATTCACCAAAAATATAAGAAAACCTTGACATTAGCAAGAGAAAAACAGAGTTATATAAAGAGGAATCAACATAAGATTAACTGCTAATTTCCCATCAGAAACAATGGAGGGCAGAAGACAATGGAAAGAGATATCCAAATTTCCAAAAAGGAGAAAAATGTGTCAACATAGAATTCTATGTGAAGTGAACTAGCTCTGCCCTCCTTAGTTGTAGTCTCTGCACTGTGACCTATTTCCAAATAATATACTACAGGATAACTTTACAATAAAGAAAGCTGACGAACACATTCTTACCCAATTGATAAGAATCAACACTCAAACCCAATGGAGAACATCACCAATATGCAAGACCAGAAAGAAGAAAGAATATCAAGATTAAAGGCTGAAGGCAGGCGCTGGTGGCTCACGCCTGTAATCCTAGCTATTCAGGAGGCTGAGATCTGAAGATCATGGTTCAAAGCCAGCCCAGGCAGGAAAGTCTGTGAGACTCTTATCTCCAATAAACCACTAGAAAACCAGAAGTGGTGCTGTGGCTCAAGTGGTAGAGCACTCACCTTGAGCTGAAAAGCACACAGACAGCACCCAGGCCTAGAGTTCAAGCCCCATGACAGACCAAAAAAAAAAGACAAGGCTGAGGGATTCTTATACTTGAATATCACTAAGGAAAAATTAAATAATCCTATTCACAACTTTTAAGGCCTCCGGTGTATGACTAGGAAATGAATCCTACAAATTTATGTAGAAAGGAGCAGCAAGACACAGACTAAAGAAACTAGAAAAATTCAATGAAGTTACAGTAGAAAATTTCCAAAACTGGGGCTGGGAAGGTGGCTCAGTGGTAGAGTGCTTGCCTTGCATGCCTGAGGCCCTGGGTTCAATTCCTCAGCACCACATAAGCAAAAAGCAAAAAGCCGGACGTGGCGCTGTGGCCTCGAGCTGAAGAGCTGAGGGACAGCGCCCAGGCCCAGAGTTCAGGCCCCACGACCAGACCCCAAAAAAAAAAAGAAAAGAAAAGAAAATTTCCAAAACCTAAGGGAGGAAAAAAAGACATTTAAGTTTAACAAGCATTTATAACTCTAAATAGACACAATCAGAAAAGACTCTCTTCATATAATATTATAATAAAAAGGCCAAGAGTTCAAAACACAGAAGAAAGAAAAAACAGAAGCTACAAAGAAAAGTACCAAGAGTCTTAAGAAGCAAGTTGGGACTCTCAGAATAACAGCAGCCCTCTTAGCAGAAACCCTGAAGGCCAAGAAATCATGCATTGATGCAGTTCAAGCCCCAAAACAAAACAAATGCCAACCAAGACTCCTACAGAGAGAAAAAGTTACCTTTCAAATCAAAGGAAAAAAGCTGGTGACATTGATCAAGATGCACTGTATTCATAAACTGCTTTGTGGACTGGCCAACTCCTTTGCATAACTTCTTAAAAATAAGAAAAAAAAGAGAAAAAAAGCAAAAGGAAAAATAAAGGCTTTCCCTGATAAGTATAAATTAAAGAAATTTATAGCACTAAGCCAGCAGCACTGCATAAAATTCTTAAAAGAATGCTGCACACAAAAACAAAGAGATATATACAAAACCACATGAACTTGGGAAAAAATAAATCTTACTGGTAGAACAAACAATGAGAATTAGAAAATAAACAAACATTATTAACTCAGAAAACCATCAAACTTCTAAGATGAAGGATCGAGTTACCACACACCTTTCAATAATAGACTAAGTATAAGTGGTCTTAAACCTCTCCAATGAAAATATACAGAGTGGTCAAATGGATTGAAAGTCAAGACTCAACTCTCTTCCATCTGCAACAAATGCACTTTACTGGCAAAGAAAAACAGCCTGAGAGTTAAATGATGGAAAATAACATTTCAAGTAAACAATCCATAAACAAGCCAAAGTAGCGTGTGAGTTCAAGCCAAAAATTAGTCATAAGGGATAAATAAAGAGGTATTAATAAAGAGGACAATCATGAAGGAGATATAACAAATATATATATATATATATATATATATATATATATATATGCACCAAATGTTGACACATACAACTTCATAAAATAACAGTATGGGACACAGAGGTCAAATAGGTCCAGATATAGTAATAGTGGGTGACTTCCATATCCCAATCTCACCAGTAGGTAGATCATTCAGACAAAAATTTAGAATGGCACATCAGAATTTACCTGCATCATAGACCAATGGTCTTCACAGACATCCACAGAATATCCCATCCACCAACTTCCAGGTACACAATATTCTCAGCAGCCCATGGAACTTTCTCCAAAATAGATCACAGTGTAGGCCATAAGAAAGTCTTAACAAAGGGTGAAATAATTTCTAATATTTTGCCAGATATTAATGAAAGAAAATTAGAAGAGCAGAAGAAGATACAGAAACTATGCTAATCTATGAAGACTGAAAAGAAAAAGAATAGTGCTGAGCCTCACGTGGTAGCACATACCTGTAACCCCAGCATTTTAAGCAGGTGAGACAGAAGGATCTCAAGTTTTAGGTCAGCCTGATCTATAAAGAAAGACCCTGTTGGCTGGGATGTAGCTCAGTGGCAAAGCGCTTGCCTAGCAAGCGCAACGTCCTGGGTTCAATCCCCAGTACCAAAAAAGAAAAGACAAAAAAAATACTGTTTAAAAATTTTTAAAAAGGGCTGGGAAAGTGGCTCAGTGGTAGAACGCTTGCCTTGCATGCCTGAGGCCCTGGGTTCGATTCTCAGCACCACATAAGCAAAAAGAAAAAAAACGGAAGTGGCACTGCGGCTCAAGTGGTAGAGCGCTAGCCTTGAGCTAAAGAGCTGAGGGACAGTGCCCAGGCCCAGAGTTCAGGCCCCACGACCGAACCAAAAAAACAAAAAATTAAAAAAAGAAAGACCCTGTCTCAAAAACCTAAATTAAAAAAAATTACAAACGATAATAGTAGCAGTATCACAATATCTGACTTCAAATTACACTACAGAGCCATTGTAACCAAAACAGCATGGAACTGGCCCAAAAAACACAAAAGATCAATGGAAATTGAACATCCATAAAAAAGCCCACAGCTCTATAGTCATCTGAGCCTCAACAAGGATCCAAACACATGGTAGAAAACTCTTAAAAAGTTAAAAAATATGTATTTTGCATTAATCCTCCATCCAGCAATTCCATTCTAAGGAGAAATAAAAATGTGTGCCTAGATCATCTACTGTAGCCAAATAAAACAACTAGAATATGTGTCAAGTGTGAGGGGTAACAAATTACTAGGAGGGCACTCATCTTGAGATTATCTTCTCCCTTGGGTTGTAGTTTCATGTCCTCTAAACCATCAAGAAAACGCTGACCCTCAAACAGAAAGTGGTTTTAACAGTGAGTTGACGGGGAGAAAAGGCATGGATGTTGTCCGGTGTGAGTTAAGACCAGCAACCTCGGGTGACCATCACAAGCAAGAGAGATAATGCTAGGCACAAGCAACATCAGACAAGCAAGCGGCAGCAAAGGTTGTCAGGATGCTGTGGAGATGCCCAGGCCTTGGTAGACCCCCACATTGTGAGGTAAGGCCATGTGGACATACTTCAGGCTTTCCTCCCCTCTTCTCCATCAAAAGGCAGGGTTGCCTGCTTCTATGCACTCACAGACATGGAAGGTGCCAATAGATGCATGGGGAAATGATGCATGTTATTTCTATGATAAGATCTGTAAGCAAACTAACCAGCAACCATGTTCTCAAGTTACCTGGCCATAGAAATTCACAAGCGGCCAGGCAGCCTGGGCTCTGCCCGCTAGCTTCTCTCGTGAGAAGCAAAGAACAGGCCTAACTTCTTCTGCTAACTTGAAACCCATATAGAGCTTGAGTGAGAAATCAACCTTTGCTGTTGACAAGCCACTAAACCTTGAGGGTTGTTCATTATCACAGCACAACCAAAGCTCAGCCTAGAGAGGCATGAAAACAGACCTTGGATGGAGCCAGGCTGTGTAGAACTCAGGGAGCTCTGAAATTTTTAAAGATTTCTTTCAATAAAAATAAAATTCCTTTTAAGGAACTAGAGAGAGAGAGAGAGAGAGAGAGGGAGAGAGAGAGATGCTTTGGGGGTGCCAGATTGGAACAGATGAGCCCATAAAAGCAGTAAATTCGGCCCTAAGGGTTCTAAGAAGGTAAAGCAAGCACTGTGACAGGTCTACTTGTCTTTTTCTGACAGGAAAAAATATATACCTTCGCTCAGAGATGATACTTTTTATCCCCCAGAACTAAATTCAAGCTGGAGTTTTCCTCTGGGGATTGGTTTAAAGGGTGAGTAACAGAGTACACAGAATCTTCTGCCACAGAATCACAGAAACGACATAAAACTGGACAATCCTTACAGTGACCCTGTCCAGAAGGAAAAGTGAAGGGTTTTTCTGTAAAAAGCGGGAACCCCAATGGGCCAAGTACGCTCCTTTCCCATTACCCAAATTTGTGTTTGATCCAAATGCTGATCCAAGCTAACTTTCCAATGACCTAAGTCAAGAATGACCCAAACTCTGATTGTTTAGAGATCTTTTTCACCATTTCCCACCCACCACCATCCTTGCTTAATGCTTTAGAGTTTTCTTTTACTTGAATCCTGTGTGCGGACTTAATTCAACGTATCTTAAAAGACCAGCCTAAGAAGTGGAGCTGTAATCTGAGCTACTTAGGAAGCTCAGATCTGAGAATCAAGGTTTAAAACTATCCAGAGAAGATAAATCTGAGAGACTCTCAAATTCTGCAGCAAAACAATGCCAGGAGGGAGCCGTGGCTCAAGGGGTAATGCCCCTGATGAGCGAAAAAGCCACGCAAGAGCTCAAAGTCCTGAGTTCAAGTGCCACTGCTGGCACAAAAAGAAGAATCGGTATCATTCAGCATGAGCAGAAATAAAGTGAAATACTGATAATAGTGAGCACATTTGCATGTATGACAGTTGCTCGGTGCTAGCCGGGAAACTGCAGCTCTTAAGCGAGTTGTCTCCAGCTGCAGCCATTATTCAAAGAGGTTATAAAACAATGGACCCCACCTGAGTCTTTTCCCTTTTCATGATGAACACACCAACCTAGCTTCTAGAATCTTCAGTGCTCTCATTGCTGCATGTCCCACAAGGGAGGAAATGGGCCTCGTGTATCTCTGACAGTGGGGTACACGTGGGATCGCAATCACTGCTGCCTTCTGAGGTCACCCGGGTGACGCAGGAAGGGCTAAGCGTATGGGGACGGGCCTCGCAGACACACGAGCCCCTGACTGGAAGCTACGGTGTATCACCTTTGCAAATGGCCTTAGCGCTGTACGGCCATCAGAGGTTTCCACTCCACCTCCCTTCCTTCCTTTCCTCTATCCCCAGAATCAGAACCCACCACCCTCTGATGATTCTCCATCATCTCTCCCAGACCCACACCAGTTTCCTCTGTAGCCATTGCCCCCGATAGTCTTTCGATGTCTAACCCCGCCTTCCCATCTACTTCTCTGAAAAGCCAAGCCCAAGATCAACATGGCCTCATGAGACCGAATGAGCAGATGGGAAGCAAAAACACCAAGTCCTGCCAAGTCATTTTGTCTGAAAATCAGAGGGCTCAGCTGAGTATTCAAGAGTGTACTCTTGGTGGATCTTCCCTGGGGTTTCCACGCTGCATGTAGTCTATCCTGTAATTTCCGTGGAAGCCACGGTTCTGTGGCCTGGTCTCAGGAAGACCCGAGTGAGCATTTTTGTGATAGAATTTTTTAAGAGCTGCATTTCTTTAATTCCTCCTCTAACATTAGGCAAATATGTAATTATCTTTTAAAGTACCATCTCCACTGAGAAATCTTCTCTGATGAGCCTGGCCAGCATTGGCCTGTCTGCCCGTGTCCACACAAGGATCCATCAACGTGCCCCTTCCAGAAAAGCTCTTAACCACATTGCATCAGAATGAGACTTGAGGCATACGAATCAGATTGAAAAGGTAGAGCCTGAGCAAAGATTAGGAAGGGGGAAGTTATCATTCATAGCACCTTCAAAACCTCCCATGATGCAACGCAGCATGTTGTGTCTCAGTGAGCCCACCGGGACTTCCTTTCCCCCAGTGCTGGAAAAATCATCTCATAAAGGGACCCTACTGCATGGGGTACAGCTATGTTGGATCCTTAAATGGGAGGATCACCCTCAACAAAGATAGTCAGTCAAAAGGGGGACCGGGGCCTGAAGCTGGAAGTTTTGTCAGTCCTGGGGCTTGAACTCAGGACCAGGGCTCTGTCCCTGAGCCTCTTTGTGGTCAAGGCTAGTGCTCTACCACTTGAGCCACAGAGCCACTTCTGGCTTTTTCTTGAGTAGTTTATTGGAGATAAGAGTCTCTGTGGGGGTTGGGAATATGGCTTAGTGGTAGAGTGCTTTCCTAGCATATATGAAGTCCTGGGTTCAATTCCTCAGTACCACATAAAGAGAAAAGGCTGGACGTGGCTCTGTGGCTCAAATGGTAAAGCCCTAGCCTTGAGCACAGAAAGGCTCAGGGACAGGGCTCAGGCCCTGTGTTCAAGCCCCAGGATTGGCAAAAAAAAAAAAAAAAGAATCTCATGGACTTTTCTGCCAGGGCTGGCTTTGAACCCTGATCCTCAGATCTCAGCCTCCTGAGTAGCTAGGATGACAGGTGTGAGCCACCAGTGTCTGGCTTCATCTCATATTTTTAATACCAATTTCATAGAGCTAGAATGTTCCAGTCAAATAAACTCTACCAAGACAGAAATAATAAAATATGAAACTCTGGGTTTAACATTAATGAGTTCAACTGCTCACAAAAACCTAAGAAGACCAGGGTTCTTGTTTTACTCAATAAATGTAGACTCTCCCCTCCCCCCACCCCTACCCAGTGGGAGCAGGAGAGGGGGAGGCGGGGAGGTCATTTGCTCTGCCAGGTTCAAGTCATGGGTGAGCTGAGCCAAGTGTTGGTGACTCATGCTTATAATCCTAGCTACCCAGAAGGCTGAGATCTGAGGATGGTGGTTCAAAGCCAGCCTGGGTGGGAAGAGAGTGCATGAGACTCTTCTCTCAAATGAACCATCAAAAAGCCAGAAGTTGAGCTGTGGCTCAACCTTGAGCACAAACACTCAAGGGAGTTGCCCAGGCCCTGAGTTCAAACCCCAGCACCAGCATCATTAACTACATCTATGGACGAGTAGACAGGGAGAAAGAAGGAAGAATGGACATGGAACACATCCAGCCCTGAGGGGATCTTAGGTTGGATTTCCCCAGCAGCCCATCCCAAGGCCAGATTTGAAGGGAAGAATGACCTCAGGAAGTATGATGAAAGCAGTAAAGGAGTGAAGTGGTGAACTCAGACAAAGGGCGTGTGGATGAGTCGGAAATGGAGATAGAAACTGAGGCTCAGCACCATGCGGGGAGGCAGTGTGGAACCTTCCAGCCTAAGGGACTAGGAAGCAGACATCTTTACCTGCTATCTCCACTCACAGCCAAAGGCCAGCGTTCCTCTGGACCAGAGGACCCCTCCCATGGGAGCCCAGCTCTGCAGGGGACCGCCCTGCTCCCCTGGGAGGGGTGTTGGGGAGTGATCCTTATGAAGAGATCAGCGGGGATGCATGCTCGCTGATACTTCCATCTCTGCCCATTTTCTTCCCAATGCAATCATGTTACTTGTTAATTCAGTCTTAGCTATGAGCACTGCGGGTAATAGAAAAAGGGGGGGGGGATTTGAACATTTTGAGTTCCTGATTTCCCCCCCCCCTTGAAATACTTTTTTATGATTACAGTTGAACAGAGAGCAATTTCTTTGTAATCTTGGTAGGCAGAAGTGCTTGGGTTTTTAAGTTGTTTTTGAAATTAAAAAGAGAAAGAGAGAGAAAGAATTCTAACAGTCTAACTTCCCTGGTATCTTAGATATCTGCTAACTATCTACATCTATATAATATTATTTACTAGCTGCACAATATTCTTAACTACAAATACCACTCCGATTTAAATGTTAATGTGAGGCAAGATTTTTATTATTTAAAAGTAATCTGGAGAGTGAAATTAAGGTTTTTACAGTAGAGATCAATTTCTCCATGTACTTCATGAAGAAATCTGTTAAAGGTAAAAATTAAACATCACAATCCCACAGGGCAAGCAGCCTTCACTTTAAATTTTCACCTACATGCCAACACTTGACTTATAAATAGAGGGCTAGAGAGGCCAGGATAGAAGTTACGTAATGTCCTGAATTTGAGCCGCCTATTGTGAAACTGTGCCAACCAAAATGGAGATCCTTTTATACAGCCAATGGAATAGACATTTAGACCATTTACATTCTCATTACATTTCAAGAGTATCATTATTTCCCACCTGTTTATTGTCCTACGTCTCAAATACATATTTTTTTGGCCTGCAAAATGCTCTATAGGTTATACACTGGAATTTTAATTCTCCTCATTAAAATCCCAGTCCGTGACAAGACTCTCTACCTGGCAAAGCTGAGAAAGAGTACCCTTTCTTTAAGCCAGAGCTGAATATGAATCCCAGATCTCTTTATTCTTGCTGCTGAGAAAGGAGCACTGGAGCTGACCCTGTGGTCCACTGCCTGACCTTCGACGGCCTCCAGGATCGTCCCTTGGTCCCTTCCCTTACGCTTCAGACCCTTGCTCTGAGCCCTCTCCCCTATCATAGGCGCCTTCATAAATAATCAAAGATTTTTAATTCTTTGAAGCATCCATTATGTTAGGGAATCCTAGGGTGGGTTTGATGGTCCAGAATAGAGTTGCTGCTCTTGTGGCCAGAGCACGGACCCCAAACTTGGTTCCACTGTCAGCTCCTGATACCGCACAGCCAAAGAGGGGAGTTGAAGGTTTCTCTCCCATCCAGTGAGGCTGGGGGAGAAGACCTACAGTTCTTCAGAAAGGGCATGGAGGAAGGCTGGCTTCAGATTTTCATGGGGGCCGGGGTGCGGGGAGGGGGGAGGTTGGCCCTCAGGATGGAACCTTTCTAGCCTCACCTCGAAGCCATGTACCAAAGGGTTGGGCTGCTTTCAGGGAGTGACCTGGAACAAACTGAAGGCGCCACAGGATAGGCCGTGGGCTCTGAACGCAAACACCATCATTCCAGATTCAAACGTCCTCTCTGACTACTTTGCTAACCTGTCGCGTGCCTCGGTTTCTCATCTCTACAGAGGGGTACCAGTAGCTCCATGTATCACCAGCTTTCTCAAATGACACTACCTGGCAGCCTTCAGCTGGATTTTTTTAGCCATTATGTCACTGTCCAATGAATGCTTGTCATTTCTCACAGGTTTGCTGACTCCCGATTCGGGATGTATCTCCATACCTGGTTTTTATTCCAAACCAATCATTTTGAAAAATAATTAGCATGACCTGGTTTACTATGGGGGAACTATTTTATATGGTTATATGGTTTTTAAATTATAGATTGGATCTTTTCCCTTCTGGGTCACTTTTCTTAGTTTTTCATTCTGTTCCCTGTCCTAAATTTCTCAAAGAAATGACTGCTTTTCGTATTTTTTGAATTGTTCTCTTCGTTGGGGGAAGGCCATTATAAATATAAAATACACATTGTTATACACGTTGCTTTTACCAGTGCTGGGATGTTAACTGAGGGCCTCACACTGTCATTTGCTTGCTTACTCACTGATGATACTCTACCATTTGAGCCAAACTTTCAGTCTGGCTTTTTGCTGGTTAATGAGAGATGGAATCTCATAAGCTTTTCTGCTCAGGCTGGCTGTATAATATGTATCGTTGTGAGAATTCTATTCAATTAGGGATGAGAAAACTCCAGTAGAAGAATAATGTCCCTAGAGGGAACAAACTACCTAATAGGTAGTTGATTGTCTGGATTGCATTCTGATCCCTCTGTCAGTGAGACTTGCCTGGCCTTCCCTGAATGCCTGTCCCCCCCGTGTTTCAGCCACACTCCAGCCCAACTTCATTTGACACTGTGGGCTCCCAGGAAATGATACACTGGGTTGGGGGAAGGCAGGTTAATGTTGCTGTAAACACAATAAGCAAATAAAACCCAGGGGTCTTACTAATCTGTGTCTAGGGATGCCTGGCCCCTTTAAGAGGCCTAGGAGACATGGAAGAACTCCCCTGCACGGTGAGGTGCTGAGGGGGGGTCTCTGCTACCTGGCCTCTGTCCCTGGGAGCCCAGCCTCTTCTCTGCCAGCCCCGTCCTTTGTCTATACTCTGTTACTAACCAGACTCTGCACTTTGCTGGGGACCCAACACACACCTGGCCTGTTCTATGTACTGCATCCAGTCGTATATTTAACCACAAATAGTTTATTACGAATCTACTAATCTCATTTTGGACCAGGCATAGATGTTGGCTTCTTCGAAGAACATTTGTGTCAGGCATGCGCAGTTGGTTTAATGGAAACTGATTATTTCAAAAGCAGGCCCTGGGCAAACAAGTTGGAGATGTTTCTTCATTCTTCTCCCACCTGGTGCACCCCAGACTCACCACAACGCTGATCCAGTGTCACCCAGCCCCAACCACAGCCCCAACAAAAAGACTGCGGAAACGTTTCAACCAACCCCTTCTTATAGGCAGAACCTATAAGAAAAAGAAAAAGTGTCATATGCTGGCTAGTCACTCCACAAACTGCTTATCAGATGTTTAGCAAGAAAAGACAATCATCAGAGATTTCAGCTTAAAAACTAAAATCTACCTTCCTTTATCGGTTAGGCTATTTCCATCTTCTTTTAGCACCAATGAACATGCTCACCTTCCAGCTCTGACATTTCTTAAACTGTAGGCTAAGGGAGTCTAAAATGAGAGCTCTAATTCGGGGATAAAGTCCTACAAGCCAAGCCTCCGTAGGGGACCCAGAGGTATGTTTGCCCTGGAGCACCACAGTGGATGCTAAGGTTAATTGACTAGTTTACCCAGTCAAGTTTTAACAGTGGTTTTAACTTTAATGGGACCATTACATTTTAATATGGAAATAACAGCCCTGTACCCTTAACAATGCCAGTAGTCCACAAGCCCACCTCTCTCTCCCGCCCACTTGTGAATTTGGGAACCTCAGTGCCCACATCTAAACTTACAATACGCACATCCGGGATCCACAATGACACACCCCGTGCTGCCCTCTGGGGACACCCTAAGCCCACAGCAGACCCGTCACTCATCCGAAAGGCCAGTCCGACTGCACGTTGGCCATGCTTTCTAGGACTTTCAGTATCTTAGGATACTGAAAACCAGTGTAAAAGAGGGAGGGAGGAAAGGCCCTATCAGAAACTTCCGGAAAGAGACCAGCAAAACAAAGTAGGCTTCTATGCAGTGGCGATTGTCCTAGAAGAGACCTATGCTGGGCTGCATTACAGGCATGTGCCATGATGCCCACTCCCTACCTTGGGTGACATTTAATTGGACTCTTCAAAGGCCCAGCAAATCATTCACATAAAAGCCTTGCAAGCTTTCAATTGAGGACTTTAGTCACCTCAGATATAGGGCTTTGGAGATTAACTAGGGAAAGTTTTACAAGATGGTGAAGGTAATGAATCATGAATTTTCCAAGAGTAGACTCAACATGCACAAACCAAGTGCAGCTGTCTCAGATTCGCTCCGTGTGCATTTTGCTCCCTGTAATTTTGTCATCAATTTTCATCTTTTGTTTAAACATATTTGTCTTTTGGACAAGATAGGTCATATTTCATAGGTTTGATGAATTTTCTCCTTGGTCCAGTTTCACAGAATTTGCACTTAATTAATTGCCCAACCTTTAATTCGACAGACTGTTTTTAATGGCTCTGTGGTTTCAAAAAGCATAGACACAGTGGAATTTCGCAAAAGTAATTGTTTTTGTGTCACTTCCAAAGAAAGTCGCAATTATTAAAATGTGTAAATAATTTGTCAAATGCGCAATGAGCAATAATTAGGAAGATACCAAATAAACCTTTAATGGATATTTTTAATTTGGCGTTCAGCAGGAGTATTTAAATAATGCAACAAAATATGTCATTTTTTTCCTCAGGACTACAGAAGCCAAATTCTGATGTGAAATGCCTCCTTTCAACCACAGAGATTGGGTTGCAATAGAGGTGACTAGAACAAAAGAGTTTCCTAGCTCTAAAGAGAGCCAGGAAGTAGAGACCCCCTCCCCCCCCCCAGCCCCATCCAGGCAGACAGCTGAGAGTCTGAAAATCTGCCTATCCAAAGCATCATTCAAGCCCTGCCGCTCTGGGTGCCTGGTGAAAGGCAGGCAGGAGGAGAGGAGACAGAGGTCACTTGTTGTCAATTCTTTAGAAATGTGCGGCCGAGGCAGCTCATAAGAAGTGCCGTGTTTCCCTAGCAACTTGGCGCAGTGTTCATGCGCTAGGTACATTTTTTCCCCCTTGTTATTTTCCGACCGTCTTTTTGTGCTGTGAACTCTTTTGAATGTATTCTCCCAGTTACAGGAGACTGTATTAAGAGGATTAAGAGGCTGGTGTGTTTTTTGGAAGAGAAGTGGCCAGAGTTTGAGGGAGTTAAAAACTGGAGTTCAGTAGGTAGTCAGATTACAGAGAAAAAAAACAGGAGAGGAAAGGACCAAAAGAAAATCAGAAGTGTACGGATTTCTTAAACCTGTGATAGCCCGGCATGCCTGACATAGAATTTTACCACCTCTATGACACTGTTGTATTTAGCTTTGTTGCTGTTGTTTTTGATTTGTGTTGCTGTTTGTTTGTGACGGGGTCTCTGACTGAGTAGCAGGCTGGCCTCAGAGGATCTTGCTTTAGCATCCAGAACGCTGAGGATACACGCACATGCTTCCATGCTCTCCCTTGTCATCTCTTAAAGCTTAGATAAAACGTCTGTTCCAGGAAGACCCATGCCTGCACTTTGACCTGGTGATCGCTCAGGAGCACAGGGGTCAGAGTTAACTTTGGTTCCTGTGTCCCCTCCTTCTCGGTTTTGAGAGGCAGAACGAGGACCTGGAAACAGTTCTTACCAAGACCCGCTCTTTTGCTAGCTTATCCTCACTCCTCACTGTGGATCACCAAAGCACTGGGCTGGACCTGCAGCGGGGCCCACACGCCTTCACACCAGGGGCGGCACGGTAGATCGTCTAGTAACTCAGACAGACTCTCGGCCGCCCTTGCAGTTTCTACCACAACGTCCGTTACATACGATAGCCCAACACTATAGCCCAAAACAACCACAATACACACACACACACACACACACACGTGCATGGTTATGATGTGTCCCCAAACATGGCTAACCCTAAAGACACTGAAATTTGAATTCCACGCTATTTCTATGTGTCACAAAATCTTAAATATTTCCATTGCTCTAAAACATCAAGCGCATTCTTGGCTCTCGGGTGTCCTGAATAGCAGCGTTGGGGTAGACACCGCCCGTGGGCCGTGGTTTGCTGATTCTGGTTCAGGGGGCAGGGTTTCTCCATCCTGAAGGATTGCCACCTGGGAGGGGACACAGGTAGTGACAGTGCAGAAGAGGCAGTAAAGGTATGAGAAATAATGCAAAGGAAATAAACCATAGTAGAGAATGTTACCATAGTAGAGAATGGCTGAGGGCCACGGCTGCTGTCAGGAGGAATCTGGGATGTGAATGGCGAAGGGACACAGGCCGTGGTAGCATGGCGTCGGTGGGCACACCACAGGCTCTAGCAGTCATCTGACTCAGTATTGATTCCCCAATGTACCCCCACAAAATGCCAGGGAACAGCGATCGATTCACTCAGCCCTGTTAAGAAGACTAAGGAGATAAAGCATGTGTCCAACTGAACAATCCTATTAATATTTACAAATTTCTAGGTTCTGTCTAGAAAAAAAGCTCATCTTCAGCCACCAAGACATGGTTGCTCTAAATGTACAGCTGAGTTTGTCAAGTCCTTTTTATTACTTTAAGTTGAAAATAGTACCATGACCTTGGGCATTGCTACGATTCCTCAGACTTCACAGAGTGAATAATGGAGAACTCTCAAAACACAAATTTGAAGTTCCATCTTATTGGACTATGGTAACTTCATTTTTCATAGCCACTGGAGTGATAGTTTTTTAGGGAAGAAACAAAATTATGTTTGTGAAATTTCTACTGGGGAAAATGGAGAGTTGCAAAAGAACTTGCTGCTTTAATTTGGTGTTTTGGATGAATTCAAACGTAAAAAATATTCGGTCATTGTTCAGATTTGCAGATGAATCTAAAGCATTGCCACTTTTCATCACAGATGGTGTCATGATATCCCTTCCAGCAATTCTGGAACAGGAGTCCAATGCCTGAGCTGCTATTAAGTGAATTTGAACTCGGGACTTCTAAGCGGAAATAGCCTCTACTTGTGGAAGAATTTAAAGTGTTATTTTGTTGGTCCTTTGGTGGTTGGTGACTAGTGATAGCCTTACTAAAGGGCTTTGCAACTTGTTGTTCTTAATTTTTTGAAACTATGGGAGCATGTACACACACACACACACACACACACACACACACACACACACACACACACAAGCTGTGGTCTGGGGGCAAACCCTGGTCTACCCAACACTTTTTGAGTGGCCTATAAGCTGAGAATATTGGGTCACCCAAGGTGACACATAAAACTCAAATTTTTACATTCATTATGTCTTTGCTAAAGCCGGACTTTTCAGTGGCTCGGTTGAATAACAAAGCAAACATTTCTAGCAGTATAAGTTTTACTATTGTAATGTTTTCCCATATTTTCATAGCATCAACTAGTTATACCCGGGGCTCCATCCTGCGTACGTCCATGCATGCGTACAAGGTACCTTGATCAGACTCACCTCTTTCTGTCACTCTCCTTCATCCCCTGCCCCCTCCCACACCCGTCTCAACAGGCCTTACAGCACTCCCTGTACTCGTTGTACAGGGAGTGGTAAAATTCAGAATTCACTGTCCACAGTAAAGACCATTTCCATCCGTGGCTCTCTGTGGACATTAGTCTCACCTGACCCTCAAGAAAAGAGCTTTGACAGCAAGAGTTTACTAGTCCTGATCTAAGGTAGCTAGAAGAGAACAGAAAACGCCAGAGTGTATCACATGATGAGGCCAATGTCTCCTGCAATGATTCCACAAAGCAGCTGTACACTGACTGTGCACACGTGGGCTGCAACACCAACCGTGTTTCCTGCAGAGAATTATGGTCCAAATGTTTTTCATGGTCCTCGAAGCAGATTAGAATCAGCCTATGGACTGTGCTTCTAACTCAGGAAAGTCTACAAAAGGTGGTCAGGTGATGAGCAAGGAGGGAGAGAGAACTGATGGAGGGAGGGAGGGATTCTGTGCATCACAGGCACGTAAAGTATCTCATCAAAGGTTCTTTTGCAAGCCAGACATCAGTGGCTCATGCCTGTAATCCCAGATACTCGGGAAGCTGAAATCTGAGGATCACAGTTCAAAGCCAGCCCGGGCAGGAAAGTCCGTGGAACTCTTATCTCCAATAAACCAATAGAAAATCAAAAGTGGTGTTGTGGCTCCAGTGGTAGAGCACTGAAAAGCTGAGGGACAGCGCCCAAGCCCAGTTCAAGCCCCACGACTGACAAAAAAAAAAAAAAAAGGTTCTTTTCCACTGAAGAAGAGATGAAATGATTAACTAAAACAAAAATACAAATAGCATCTATGACCTGCAAGAATGTGTACCATTCGACGGATAGGGTTCTTCAGAGCCTGCAGAGAACAGATATAAAATGTGCAACTAAATCTTCACCTCAAAGAAGATTCCAGACACAGGGCCAGCCAGGCTGGAGAGACTTGGAAGAAATGCAGATGAAAACACTGCCCACCCCCCATAATCATTATACTAACCAATAACAAAAACAGTTACTGTGATAACTAAAATCATGTTTACCCAACACCTCTCAGCAGGGATTGTTGTAAGCCCATTCATTTCATCCAGCCTTCAGAATGACTCTGTTGAATTACTATCCTTATTTCCCAGTTTAAAATACTGAGAATGGGAAAGGATGGTAGGGGAAAAACAAAGGAGGAGGTAAAAATATTAAGAATGCCTGGATGCCGGTGGTTCACACTTGTTATCCTAGCGACTCAGGAGGCTGAGATCTGAGGATCACAGTGTGAAGCCAGCCTGGGTAAGAAAGTCTGCAAGACTCTTACCTCCAACAAAATTCCAAAAAGGCTGAAGTGGAGCTGTGACTCAAGTGGTAGAGTTTTTTCTGCCTTAAGCAAAAAAGCTCAGGGAAGGCATCCAGGCCCAGGTCTAGCAACACACACACACACACACACACACACACACACACACACACACACACACACACACACACACACACACACACACACACACACACATATACTGAGGCACAAAGAGACCAAATAACCCACCCAGTGTCACCAGGAAATGAGAACATGGGGTAGAATTTAAAGCCAGGCAATGGGAATTCCAAAGTTGCCCTTCAGACCCATTCATTAGACTTTATCAGCATTCCTGTCTCTCATTTTTTTAACTCATGGGATTTTTTTCTTTGTATTATTATCTTTAAGTAGTTAGACAAAGGTGTTGCTTATGAATGTAATATGTCATGGTCAATATATATCACCTCAGAAGAACACTGAGCCCTCTGAGGGACAGAAGCCAGGTTTTGTCACACACACAGTCTTGTGCAGACAACAGTGCAGAAGCCGCCCTCATCAACCATACACGTACAACCTGATACTGCCAGAGGTACAAGGCGTCCGGACTGGACTGTCCCCAGATCTGAATGATTGGCACATAATTCCAATCCACCCTCTTTGCTGGATGCCCAACCTGGACGATGTTTTCTCAATAACCATTTTTTTTTTTTTTGCTGCCTCGTCTCCTTCTGTTACACTCTGCCACGTGACAGCTCCAGCCTTCCTTCCTAACGTGATTCATCAGAAAAATCAAGGGGGAAAATAGTCGTGATCTGATATACTGAGCGCTCTTAAATTACACAGCGGCCCCTTCCCGGATGGCACAGGGGAAGATATAAACAGGATGACTGAGTGCGTCTCCGCCCGTCACGTCCATGAACTGGGGAGTGGGGTACGCCTGTGAATCATGTTCTCTGAAACTCCACACATCCATCCAGACACAAGGTAACCAAGCTAGCTTGCCAGCGATGAAAGTCTGAGTAATTCAGAGGAGGCTGTAATTCTTTATAAAACATACACTAAGTAGTTTTGTTGACTCGTACATGACATTTCCAAGGTGGCTGGAAAACCAGACCATTTGTTACACAGAGTCGGGGTCAATAGACTGTGTGGGGAAAGATGAGCAATGTAAAAACAGAAGAAGAAAAAAAAACTGTTTAATTGAATGGAGGCTGAATGCTTCCATACTGTCCACATCTTAAATTTTCTGTTTAAAGCTCAAGATTGAGGAGGAGGAGGAGGAGGAGGAGGAGGAGGAGGAGGGGGAGGAGGAGGGGGAGGGGGAGGAGGAGGAGGGGGAGGAGGAGGAGGAGGGGGAGGGAGAAGGGGAAGGGGGAATCACAGCAATGTGCCATCACACCAGGGCTATATTGCTTCTTAGATATAGTAAAGAAGAAAAGGAACTGTGCTTGTTTCATTAGACAAAGAAGAAGGAACTAAGTGAAGGGTGAATTACTTTTATTCCTTTGTTTGTTTGTTTGTTTGAGTGGCTGTCCTCTATGTCATTCTGACAGACTCTGAAAAATTAACACATCACCAGGACTTACCATGTGAGATTTAACTTTTGATAAACAACAAAGTGGGTTACTGCTGTGCTAGCTATTTTTAATCCACCTTGTGAGTGTGCTTTTTTTATTGCTTTATACAGCATTTCTGCTTCTCTCTAAAGCACCAACTAAAAAATCTATCCAGCTGTCATTCGCTGCCCGCTACCATCTATCACCCCACCCCGCCTGGCAGGTCTAGTCCATGAGGCAGAGGGGAGAGGAGACAGGAGGCAGAGTCCAAGGACTGTCACATGGGATGGAAAAAAAACTTGTCACAATTATTTATGGCTCGTGCTGGGGCACATAATAGAAGCCGTAAGCCTCAGAACACCGCAACATCGTCCAGCTTGGGCACAGGCAGCTCAGTTTTACACATACAATTTCCTGAACAATGCAGAACACTTGCCAAGTGACAGTGACAAATACAGGAGTTGGTGGCTGTAGCTCTGTGGGCTGGTGGGAGCATGTGGTGTCACCTGTCAGGAGAGGGACCACGTGAAGTCCCTAAGCCTCCAATACCTTTCTTCCCGGAGAAAGACTTCCTGTCTTGTGATGCTCTGAACTCATCTTTATAGACGAAGATGTGGTGGGTTCCAGCCCCTATGTTATCATTTGAAGCCATATTTACCCTTTCCAAAGAGGGATGGCTTCTGAGTTCACTTCTGTTCATCTCCTGCTCATCCCCTGTCCCCATCCACTCCCCTCTCTCCTCCTTCTCTCCTCCCTCCTTCTCTCTCTCTCTCTCTCAGACACACACACACACACCAAAAACAAGGTGGTAATTGCAAGATTTTGCCTGTGAGCATCTTCTGTGTTCAAGCTGACTAAATACCCATATTTCTATACAGTTGGTTCCATTCATTTTCTGCCTCTGGATGTATTTGCAGAAGCAAGTGCTGGATTCAATGGCATTTCATCCAGTTCTGTCATCTCGGTCCTGCTGCAAGGCTGTTTGGTTTATAGTGGCCTTGTGAGGCTCTAGCCCTGTGGAGGAACTTAGAGGAAGCCCCAGCCCCATTGTCTCCACCCGACAAACCATGGTAAACCAAAGAGCTGAGCTTGCAACACTTGCAATAATTAAACATAGAATGGAAGTCAGGTCTAGAAAGTGACTCTTGCGCGCTTTATGACTCTGGCGTGGCCCCACATTAACCTAGGTGCCCACTCTGAGACCCTGGCATCACCTGCCCAGACTCTACTGATGAGAAATGGCAAGGACCTTAATTAAAGAAAATAGGAGAATGGCCTGAGGAAGCCAAATCAGAAATTAATACAAAGAAGAATAAAATCCAGGGTGAATAAATGTGCCCAAGAACATCCGTTTAGAATTTGCTAAACTGAAAACTCAGCCGGCTCTAGTTTAGAAACATCTAGGACGCCATGATAAAAATGGCAACCAGACTTTCATGGTGTGGTTAACTAACCAAAAGATCTCACCTGTGTGGGTGGAATTCTGCATGCCACAGTCATAAGCCTAGAGGGAGGTCTGAAGTATGTTAAGAAGTGGAGACATCCAAGATCTGCCGACCCCCTGGGATGCCCTCCTCCCTCTGCTCACCCCTCCCCCTCTCCATCTCCATGGCCGACCCCCTGGGATGCCCTCCTCCCTCTGCTCACCCCTCCCCCTCTCCATCTCCATGGCCAGCCTTGCATCTGGCTACGTCACCTTGGTTTCAACATCTTCCTGTTGGGTTTCAACCTCTTTAGGCTGACCGTGGAGTCCTCCAAATGCTACCCTCTTGGCTTCAGCCCATCTCACTTTGATGGCACCCATTTGGCCATTGGAGAAATTTCAGTTCACAGCACTTCTTTCCTGTCCTTTCCATTGTTTTCCTAAGACCTTTACATATGTAGAATGTAGTACATATGTAGTAAGCTTTGCCTCCTCACAGGGAGGTATGTATGCATGCCTGTATATGCTTCTCACAGTTCCAAAAAGGCAAGAGAGAACCCCCTGCTCTGCCCAGGCCAGAGCCTGGAGCATGGACAGTGTTTCCCCAATCCCCATAGAGTCTTTCAGGTAAAAACCAACTCCTCAAGCTGGGAGCCCACAGGGACCCTGGCATCTGAGAGGCCCATGCCCAACGCACAGCCACTGCACTAGAATTGCTAACCAGCTTCCTGCTAGCTGCACCTCCTATTCAACACAACTTATGGGACAGTGGATATTGTCAGATGCAAACGTCACTCCATCTTCATCATTAGCAGAAATTTTAGCCAGAACCTTGAGGACAGAGGGACAAAGAGAACACAAAATCCCCGCTTTCGTGACATTTTCTCTGCATATTATGGTTCACTAGGCATTTGTCCACGATCATATTTGGTCTTGCAGTAACCATGTTAACACAGGAGAGTAGGTGCCTTCATTTCCATGTAATAAATGAGAATCTAAAGGAAGTGGCTTCCTTGAGATTCCCCAGATAGGGGACCCATATCCATCAAGGGCCATATGTGACCTGTCAACCACAGCATTCTGAACTCTCCAAGTTACTGATGATTCTGGAGTTCACAAACTCTCCTTTGGGAGGTGTTATTTTATCAATACCCAGGGTGATAAAACTATCGTTGCCAGGGCCAAATCCAGCCCTCTGTCTATTATGAATAAAGTTTTATTGACATCCAGCCCCATCTGTTTCATGCATCACCTACGTCTCCCTTTGTGGTGCTTCAGCAAAGCTGAGTGGTCATGTCAGAGATCTTACAGAGAACAGTCGTATTACTGGGCCTTTCATGGGAAGAGTTGGGCCAATCTTGATCTTTTCCATTTGGAATAGGATCGTTTCAGTTCATGCATTGCCAGACCCCAGACTGTGGGATCTGTATGAATTTCTAATCTCAAGGTTTGGTGCAACAGGTTAGTATCAAATACAAGATTCCCTGACTAGTTTGAATATCCTACTGCTATTTGAGTCTTATGCATGGTTTCTGATGATACGAAGAGATTTTCTTAATTCTTGTGAATAATTTTTTGTCTTACTCTATGAAAATATACAATGCCTGGGTTTTTCTTTAAATTATGCCAGAAAAAATCAGAATGTGAAAGAAAAAGGGGTCATTAATGAAGAAAAAACTGAAATAAAAGTGACAAAGTGTCATTCACTGTTAAAGATGGGTGATGAGGTATAAGGGGGTTGTTGTGTTTTTATCATTTCAATAGCATCAAGTTATAATCAAGCAGGGATTTTATTTTTGAAAGGTATTTCATTCATCCTTTTTTAAGCTTATCTGATTGTCTATTTGCAGGTGGCAGAAAAAATATTTCTGAAGATAGGACCCAGATGATCAACCACATAATTTGTGTCTTGGAAAAAGGAAAAATCTGGTACAACTTTCTAGAAAAATCTGCCCTTCATCCGGGATGTTCTCTCCTCCCAACCACCAGCCTGCTTTCTGCCAGCACATTTGTACATTTCCAACATGATGTTAAATATTTAAAGAGTCATTTGGGGACTAAAGTTCAGTGCGGTTTAATGTCTTATAACTACAAGATAACGTTGCTTCAGCTCATCTCTCCCATCAAAAGAGACAGAGTACTTTGCTATGTATGTTTAAGGTTTAATCCTATCAAACTCAGGAAGTTTGAGTTAGAGTACCTCGTTGCCCTGTGAAATCCTCAGGCAGAATTCAATTAGAGATGGAGTTTCAGGGCCCTATGTCTAAGACTCTGAGATTGCACTCTTACATTATTTGATTAATTTTATTGAGGAATTTAAGCGATATTTTCTGACAGCCAAAATATCCTTCCTCCATCAGTGTAGAAAATGCTGCAGTAACTGAAGAAGACATTTTCAAACCGTCACCATCATCTTCCCATCCTTACCACTTCCTTCATGGCTCTCATTGTCATTGTCAATCATCAACCCCTCCATCATTTATGCAGAATCAGCGATTTTGCAATTATACCCAATTTTATTTGCTCCTTGCCATTCTATGAGGCAGATGATGTGAGTTGCCTTGAATTCACATCCAACTTGGGTTCAGGGAAAGGGAAGGAAGAGCAAGAAATAAAAATAACAATGTAAGTGCATATCTAATATGCACTAGAATTCTGTTTTGCACATGTTCTTACTTTATAAAGTGCTTATAATCGTATGCATTATTACATACTGATACAACCTGTACTGTATAATCAGACACATAAAACCACAGTGCTCTATTTTATGGTGATAGAGTTCTCCAATGGTGATACCAACCACTAATTCTGAGCTATTTTAAAATATGGACTCGAAGTTGTGACTCTACCATTTTAAGTTCAGTATAGACAAGTAAATAGAAGTTTAAGAGTTAAGTCTCCTATAGGAATCTTCAGGCACCTGCTTTGACAAATTGTGAGGCATTTCAATTCTGTTTGGGAGCAAAGCTACCTTGTCCTCCAAGAACAGGTCATACTGACAGAGGACTAGCAAGATGAGAACAGGGAGAGAGATAACTTCTTATTTTCATTCACTTTCTATTAGCAAACAGTGGGATTGGGACGAGCTGAACACTCTGGAATAGGAATCGTGGCATTTCACAGGTACTACATCTCAATTAGGATGTCCACACCACCAGCAGAGACTTTTCCATGAGGAGAGAATTACTCTAAAAAGACAGGATGACCAGATGCTCTTGGTTCACATCTTTATTCCCAGCTCCTCAGGAGGCTGAGATCTCAGGATCGAGTTTCCAAGCCAGCCCAGGCAGGAAAGTCTGTGAGACTCGTATCTCCAATTAACTACCAAAAACGCCACAAGTGGAGCTGTGGCTCAAGTGGTAGAGCACTATCCTTGCTACCTTTAAGCACAAAAGCTCAGGGAGGGACAGCATCCAAGCTCTGAGTTCAAGCCTCAGGACCAGCACACACACACACACACACACACACACACACACACACACACACACACACACACACACACACACACACACACACACACACACACACACACACACACACACACACACACACACACACACACACACTGAGCCTCTCAACAGTACCAAAGCAGAACTGACTAGAACACCGCTGAAGCCCCCATTCCTTCTTCAGGCCCTGCCCAGAAGCTATCCCCAGCAGCATTCCCATCCCTGGGTGGCCAGGGACCTGCCTTCCCTTTGGCAGCAGAACACAACGTGCTCGTGTGAAATAGGTGAACACTGGACTCAGTGAGGCCTAGAGAACAGAATGCAAACGCCCGCTTAGAATGCAACGTTCTTTGAGAGGAAGCTGCGGTGAAGTCTCACGCACAGGATACGTTCCTGAGCTCCGTGTCTCCCCCAGGAGCATACACGTGGAGGAAGGGTTTGCTGAACTGGTATTTCCTGAACTGGGACAAACAAGAAAGGGGGAACTTCCTCTTTGAAAGAGAATGAGTTACAGACTTGGCAGCAGACAAGTTGAGATCCTCAGTCAGGATTTGGAACAATGGTGTTCTAGGGACGCCATTCTCTTCTGTTTCTCTCTTGGTGTGAAGACTCCAGCACTCCAGCAATCAAGCAAGCCTATTTGTGGCTCAGACAATGAAACCACAATTGCTCTCCATGCTGGAGGTAAGACTGGCTGTCCTGGGCTTTATGGGGGTTGACAAAGAGCTGAAATCTATCCACGATCTGAAGAATTCTCAGGTGTCACCAGACACAATGCCAGCTGTACTATAAGTAACTTCCACCTTACAGGTTAACTTTAGCAACATGTGCCCAAGAGGTGACTTTACTCTATTCTAACAAAATCCCTGCCTTGTGAAAGTCAGAGTACAATAGACAAAACAATTTAAAATGTAAACAGGCAAATCTATCCTCAGTTTTGCTGAGAGCTGTCAAAGGAAAGAAAAGAATGCCATACACATATACATAATCCATACACACATACATTTCCTAACTCTGCTCACTTAGAGACCCAAGAAGCCCAGACACCTAGTGACAGAAAGCACAATTTCTGCCTAGATCTTGGCCTCTAAATACCATTTTCTGATTTAAAAAAAAAGGAAGCAGGAATCCTTGGAGAAATGGAAATTAAAAGACAAGCCTAGAACATCCCTTGCTGCCAAAAGCTGAGCCCTAGCTCATATAACCAACCAGAAAAGTCTCTTTTTGTTCCAAAATTATGTTGGGGTGGGGAAGAGGAAGAGGAAGAGCCCCTCCCACCAGCAGCACCCTAAATGGCAGTTTACCCCCACTGTCCTGTTCAAAATAAAGTTGCTTCCAAAGCAGTGGCCACCCTCTTCTGCTCCTGGCATTTTCTACCAACCATTCTGTCTATTGTTCTGCAAGGCATTTACCATGTCTGAAGTTACGTGTGCTATGTTGGAAAAAGGAGGGAAAGGAGAGGGGGAAAAGGGATGGGGGAAGGAAGGGAGGAAAAAGAAGGAGGAAAGCGAAGGGAAGGGAAGAATTATAAATTGTGTGTAGATTCTGATGGATAACTGTAAATTTCACAGACTATCAGGTAAAAGAATAGCTATAATTCATATTTCCCTTCTCCTTGCATCTGGGTATATAAAATCTCTTGCTCTTGGGTATGAATCCTTTACATTATTTTAAGTTCATAAAAAAAAATAATAATTCCTTCACTGGGAAGCCTTTAGCAACTACTCCGCTCCAATACTTCCCAACTCCTTTTAACCATGGATCCACATCCTTACACCACACTTCATGCCCACGTCCACTAAGTGAAGTAAGTTCCCTGGAAGGGTATCGGCAGCTGTGAGGGGAGGGGGGCTGGCATGGCTGGCAGGAGCCTGGATGTCCCATTCAGCACAGCCACTATCACCACCTGTCACTCGGCAGCCCTGCTCATGCTGGGCTGCTACGTTAGGAAAACATGGAAATACTAAAATTTAGAAAGACCTGGAAACGTTAAGAGTCCTAGGCTTTCTGCATTAAAAGTGCTGAGCTAATCAGTTTCATGCTAAACTTCTATTTTCCTTTAAATGGTTCTGATTTGATTATAAGTCCACTCATAGCTATGCTACATATATATATATGTGTGTGTGTATATATATATATATATATATATATGTAATTAGCTAACAGTCTGAACACCAACAGTCTTTATTTTATCCATCAGTGTTGTATCATCTCGCGAGGCAGCGCCCTGGTACTACTTGAAATAGTGACTTTTCTTACTTTTGTGCAAATTGTGTGTATAATAACCCCGTGATGTGCTTTAGCCTTCATTGTTCTTCCATTTGAGGAACTGCTGATTTGAAACATAATTTAGCAAATTCTTCAGTCAAGCATAATCAGGACAAAAATTTTTCCTCCCATAAAATTTTCAGAGACGTTCGGGCAAAGACCACAATAGCTGAGCGAAGTTTGCTGAGAAACTTCTAGCTCGAATACTTTCCATTCCCAAAATATATTATTACCGAGTATAACTGCCCAAACACACAGACTGTCCATTAAAAAGAATCTATCTAATGCAATCTTTAACAAAGTTTTCTGGAGCTACAATTATCTCCTCAAAGCCCACAGCATGAATTTTTTAAAACGAATCTGAGGCCATTACAAAGTGATGGATTGACAGCCCTGGAGACTGAAGTCTTCCTTTGAACCACAAGCCGGGTATGGCCAAGACAGAGGCAATGAGCATTCGTCCTCCTCCTCCTTGTCCCTCTCCTCAGACCCACAGAGGAGACACGGCTAGGGACCAAGAGACCCTGCGGTTTGTGCTTCTCTTTAATCCCTGACCATTTTGTAGACTGGCGTTGCTGGAATGCAAGTCTTGTCTAGATGAGGAAAATCAGACATGCAAGTCTCTCTGGAGGACACAGATTGCTTTCTAACTCCTGCACCTTCTTGTTCCCCAGGCCAGTTAAAAACCAATCGCTCAACTCACTAGCCACTCTGTGGAGAATGAACCATAAACTTGTGGGTGGGGATGGGAAGGAAAAACTGAGAGAGAGAGGGCAAGGTCGAGATTGTACAAAAAGAAACATATGGCTTACCTAACTTAGTAACTGTACCCTTCTGTACATCACCTTTGTAGGAACAACTAAATTTTTTAATAACAATAATGAAAGATAACAAAAAAAACAACTGCTTAGACAGCTAGGTTATCAATGGGCTCTTGCTAAATACCAGAAACCAAAGCAAAATAGATAGGGGGCAGGATACATTCACATCAGCTGCATCTTCTCCTGAGAAAGAAAATGCTAGATTGGACCGGTCACCATGACATGAAAGTTTGGGGTCTTTCAACAACAACAACAGCAACAACAACACACACACACGCATACACACACACACACAAACACACACACACACAAACACACACACACACATACACACACACAGAAACAAACACACACACACAAACACACAAACAAACACACACACATACACACAAACACACACACATACACACACACAGAAACAAACACACACACAAACACACACACACAAACACACACATACACACACACAAACACACACACATACACACAAACACACACACACAAACACACACACACATACACACACACAAACACACACACACAAACAAACACACACACATACACACAAACACACACACACATACACACACAGAAACAAACACACACACAAACACACACACACAAACACACACACATACACACACACAAACACACACACACACACAAACACACACACACAAACACACACACACAAACACACACACACAAACACACACACAAACACACACACACAAACACACACACACACACAAACACACACACACACACACAAGCCTGTTCTTAAGTCTTGAGATGACTAAATCATGTGAATAACAGGTCAAGCCAACCAGCAATTAGAGTTAAACCCTTTCTGCACAAGGCCTTCTTAGCCTTAGCCTTGTGGGCATTTGGGCCTAGAATGTTCTCTGATGTGGCATCAGGAAGATAGGGAGTATTTTTTTCCCAACATCCCTGGTTTCTGTCTACCAAATGCCGCAGTACTTTCCCAGCTGTGGCCACCAAGAATGTCTCTAGACAGTGTCATGTGCTCCCTGGGGACCAAAAACATTCCCAAGCTGAACGCTCTACTCCACAGGTCCAGTTCTCTCTCTCTCTCTCTCTCTCTCTCTCTCTCTCTATCTCTATCTCTCCCTCCCTCCTCTCTCCCCCTCTCTCTCCCACTCTCTCTTCCTCTCTCTCCTCCCCCTGCCCCACAGTAGTCCCAGTTTTGTGACTTATTTCACAACATGGTTGTCTATTCCTACACACACATCTCTAGAGGGATAATTCCAAATACATCATCATATACATGTGTTGTAATACACATGACATATGGGCAAGGAAAGACTCGCAGGCCGAGGGGCTCTGGTCCACCCCTTGCGCTGGGGCCTCCTCCTTCTCCACGAGCTGAATTACACCCCAGCTCCCTGGCGGGGCGGCTGCCCGGAGGAGCTGTGATGAGCTCCACATTGTTTGGTTCAGAGATCATGATTTACAGCCCCCAAATACGGGATTTTAATTTGTTAGATCTGTCTATTAAACTCTGCCTTCCTCCTCCCCTTTCTTAGAATGAAAAGCAGATTATTTAGTGCGCAATCTGAAAATCTGCCGGTTATTAAATTTTCCTTTTCGTTTAGTTTTGAAGCTTTTATGCCCCTGAAACTTATTTACATGCTGTATATATTAAATAAAGTGTAATCCATAGTACTCAGAGGATTTGGAGCATGATGAGGTACTCTTCTTTCCCTTGGTCTCCCAGCAGAATCAGCTGACTCCCTGAAAGAGGGAGACATGTACGACGCTGGTCCAAGACTCAAGATCTCATCTCCACTCGAGCTAGAAATACACAGAGGCTTTCAGGAGGTGAGTTCCACACCTTCTGATCCTGCGTGTGAGCTCAACGTCCAATGTAATACTGACATCTAATGCAATAAAATATAGCCTTCTGCATGCTAATAAGAGAAATACAAATTCTTACACAGTATTGTGTCTATTGTTGTATACTTGTACCTAATTTTTCTTTAAAATGTGCTTGAGAAGCGAAAGAGTTCACAGTATTATATTCGCAGGGACATTTTCTTAAAAAATGAAGTCAGCCTTATCATTCCTTGCCAATAAGATGAATTAATTTATACGATCATTAGTAAAATGCATGATTGCCTTGTGATACTCAATATCTACTGGTTGGCAGGCCTGGACACAGGTTTATTAATGTCCACAATTGCTTGGAACAAGAAGTATATTTAATCCAAGCTTCGGAGAAGCTAAGTTACTTTTCCAAGTTTGCACGGCAAGTAATGGAATTGGATTCCAATGCAGATGACACCCTGTCCATGCTGGCCCTGCTTTAGTATCTCGCTGCCTTTTCTCTTCAGCTCTCTGTGGCCTGATATTTGACATTAAGCAGTGTCTTGGGGCAAATCAAAATATATTTCAGTCTCTGGAGCGTGTTAAACTATATTTAAGCCCAATGCCTGTAATCCCAGCTACTCAAGAGTGTATGAACTAGAAGATCAATGTCCAACGCCAGCCTGGGAAGAAAAGTTCATGTAATTCCCATCAAGAGGGAAAGCACCAGCCAAGTAAGAACGTTGATAGAACATAAGACCATGCATTCAAACCCCAGTAGTGGCAAAATACATACACCCATACATACACATACACCTAAGCAGAGCTTTTGATATTTTTATTTAGGTTTTAATTATCCCACTAAAATTATACATATTAACAGCGTATCATGTGTTGTTCTAATACAAATTTATGCTGTGCAATGTTAAAATCAGGGTATGCATATCTGTTTCTGCAAGCATTTATCACTACTTATTGTGGACATACCTCCTCTCTTTTAGCTTTTTGGAAGTAGACAGCACATCATTGTCATTACCTGCAGTTGTCCTACTGTGCTCCTAAACCCTTGTAACTGCGACTTACAACGTTCTCTGATGAGGAACCCCCCGCTGCATCCTCACCCCGCCTTTCTCTTTGCTTCTTAATTTTAGCTCCTACTCTCAGACTCCTGGACATCGTGGAGATTAATATCCAAATACCAATGTTATTACATCATTCATTAATATCATTATTTTATTTATATAATTATAATATTCATATTTACAATATTTGGTATTATATTAATTAATGTAATGGCTAGCCAAATACTTGGTCTGTAAAATGGCAGAACACCAAGCATTGCTTGGTAGGCCCTGCCCCTCACCTGCTCTCTCCTGTGTGCCCATGACAGAGCCACAGCTCCCAGCTCCTCCGGCCTCCTCTCTGCCTCCCTCTCAGTCCCACGCTCCAGACTCTGAGCCACTCCAGGGCCCCACGGTGTCCAGGGCCTCTCCTAGTGCACGCCACCCTCCTGTGCTCACCCTGGTACCACACTGCGGCAGGAGAGGGAAGTCTGCAGCTGCCCTCCTCACGCCTGCGGCTCAATGTAGAAGAGAGACGTGAAGGAAAAGTTACACAAAGCAGTGCGCATGTCAGACTGCAATAAAGGTGGTGCCAATAAGCTAAGAGATACGGAAGTGCTGGAACTGGGAAAGTCTCATAAATTGAAAAGGGGGCCAGCCAGGGAAAGGCAGCCTGGCAAGGCAACCTCTGAGCTACAGCCAGAGACGAGAGAACAGCACGGGCGCTGGGCATGAGCATGAGGCCCACACGGCTGTCTGTGCACGTGCGCACGCGCACACACACACACACACGGCGGGAAGCAGGGGAAAAAGTCATTGTGCATAGGACAGGCTTGGAGAGCTTGGGTGGCTATCAGCGTGGTAAAATGGATCCTCTCATTTCCTGTGCCTTTGGTCGCTCAGAGGCTGTATCCTCATACCAAGTCTTCATCCATTTCTATTGTTAAAAGAAGTATCTGGAACTGGGCCATTTCTACACAGGAATCCACTGCCCACAGTTCAGGAGGCTGGAGACCTCGTGATGAAGGTGCAGGTACGTTCCGTGAGAGCCTGAGAGCCTGAGCTACACTTCCACCATGACATGCTGAGCCGGCTGGCTCCACAGAAGATGAACCTACACCATCGCTCCTCTGAAGGGAGGGAGGGAGCCAGCCCGCCTCTCAGGCCTTTCAGAAGGGGCCCTGTCCATACCTGCCCATCTCCTTTGTTCTCAGGCTTCCCTCCCCTCTCAGAGGCCTGCCACTTAATCCTCCCCCACCCCTTGGACCAGTAAGTTGTACATATGAACTTGGGGGATACCTGCAAACCCTAGATAGCACATGGCACCTCCAGAATCATGCTTGATGCCTTTCGTGTGGAGCTTAAAAAAACTCTGTTCAATGAACCAGAAAGCTCTAGGAAATACAAATGGGGTTTGGGAAGGGAAGCCCCATCTAAATGGGCTCCAGCAACTTGTGGCTATTGGGGAATAAGATCCCTGGGGCCTGCTGTCACTCTGTCTGTTTCTTGAAGGAACCAAGATAAACCACCACTGCCGTGTAGCATTTCTGAGAGACATGACCAGCAACAAGATTCTAGATAGCGGTCAGAACTTGGGTGTGGGCCCACATCAAACCTTCTGTCTCCCTGGCAGATCTAAAGCTGGAGAGTCGCCTCTCGAGTGTACTACCAAATGACCCAGCCTTTTGAAAAATGATGCTTCCGAAATCCTGTTTCGTGGGGGTTGGCTGCGCGTTCCTGGGGTTAATGAAGCACCTCTTCCCTCCTTACCTTTCCGCAGGCCTCCGCCACCAGGACTGCTCATTTAACGGACCACGAGTAAACCTATACATTAAATTTCCTTAATTGTCACTAAAAAGGATTGCTATCTTTAAATGCAGATGTAAACAAAAAAAAGGGGGGAACTTTGTTTAAAAATGAGCCAGAGTTAAACACAAAGTAGGGAGGTTTCTCATGTTGGCTGTAACAGGGGAAATGCTGAATAAGCAGTGGTTTTTTTACATTAATAATAATAGGAAACGGTAGATACTGGCACCTCAGCACAATTCTAATTTAATGAGAAACAATAAAATAGTTTTCCAAAGGGGCCTATTTAGGTCCAAGAAAGGGTGATATTAAAGTTTCAAGATTTATTCTACTTTCGTTAAGGTATGCTGATACACATTTTCTAAGGCTATATTCTGTTCACTGATTAGATCTCTCTCTTTATAATTTTCTTACTTGTAAGGGAATTAGATTGGTATTTTCCAGGCCAAATAACTTTAAGACAAAGTATTTAAACTGAATCAATTCATTTCCAGCACAAGTAAGGTTGATTTAAACCCTACATCACTCAGAACCCTTGGAGGCAAATTTTTAATATATTTAGATATCATTAACTGCAAAACCATGGGAGTCAAGTGTTAAGAAGCTTTTAAAGAAAAATGGATATACATTAAACTTATGTAAAAAGTCCTGTCTTTGAATTAAGTCTCCTTTTTTTAGTGTTATTGAAATTAAATCTACTAGTTAACCGGGATGGATTGTTCCTTGTGACTTTAAATAAATAAACACTTGTTAAAATAAATAATTATTTAAATAAATTTAATAATTTAAATGATTTAAATAAATAAATATTGAGAAGCTAGAAATGATGATCGTGATGGTGATGGTGTGATCATGGTGATGATGGTGATGGTGATAAAGGTTGATATGATGATGAATATGATAACTATAAAGAAGGTGCTGGTGGTGATGATAATGTTGAGCTGGTGATGGTGGGGGTAGTGATGGTGGTGGTGGTGGTGATTATGATGATAACGATGCTGGAGATAGCAGAGACAATGGCAAGACAGAACCATGGTGACAGGATTGGACTCTGTGCTAAGTACGTTCTATTCCTTGTGTCATTGACTCCTCCCATTCACGACGGGCTGAGGTCTATGCTGAATGGGAGCGTTCCCTTCCCTGACACCTTGCAACTTTCTTTGCACGCCCATTTTTGAGGATGAGAAAGCCGGGTCTTGTGAGGAGACAGTCCCCCGGGCTGGTGGAGACGGAGGGCTCTGCCTGCCATTATTGCAATCTGAAATGTCTGCCAAAGGCTTGTTTTGTCTGAAGGCTTGGTCCCCTGTGGGACAGTGTTCACAGGCTGGCGTGGAGAAGGCTGGGCCGAGGGCTCTTAGCTATCTACACCATGATGGGTTCTTCGCTTCATGGTAGAACTTCAGCCTAATTAGCGGAAGCAGGCCACTGTAGGCCTGGCCTTGAAGGGAATTTTCTGTCCCCAGCACCCCGTTCTTGGCCACCATGAGGTGAGCAGATTCACCGGAACACTCAGCCAGTCACAGGCCCAAAGCCAAGAGGTCAAAGGTCACGGCCTCTGAAGCCGTGATTCAAAATAAATCTCTGGCTTTCTCAGCAATTTTGTCCCAGGGACAGAGAGCTGAGCGCCACAGTCCCTGGGTTTCACCATATGCACAACAACTGACCGTTCTGTGGTTTGGGATGTCTCCAAGATGAAACTTCCTTGCGGTGGGGGAGGGGGTCTTCAGGAAGGAGGAAGCCTAGGAGGCCCCTTTGTGAATGGATTCCCACCTCAGGCCAGCGCTAGGGGAGTTCACTCAGGCCCATGTCCTCCAGTCTTCTATCATGTGGGGATGTACGGCTGACTCGTCTTCTTCCCAGAAGTCAAGCACCAGGAGCCATCTCTGTCTCTCTCCCACCCCCCACACCAAATGTGTCAGCAATTGGTCTTGAATTCCCGATCTCCAGAACTGTGACAAAATAAATTTTATTTCTAAATGGCCAGTTTCTACTTCAAACCATCCGAACAAAGAGAAGAAGTAACCATATTCCCACTGCACCACAGAGCTGTTAGGACATTCAAGTTACTAGACAAAGGACTCTGCAAACCATGAGCATATGCCCACCAGCACTGGATAGCTCCTACCTGTGAACGTCCTCGATGCCTTCATCTGTCAATACAAATGATCGTATTCTTCCATCCCTCTTACCCACGCATGGAGAGGAGGGAAGGGAAGAAAGCAAGCTCCCATCGCGCCCCGGGAAACGCCACTAGGAACCTCTCTTTCATCCCCTCACACTTACGATGCCCAGCGCGAAGGGACCAGATGGTAGAGCACTTTGGTGGATGAATGAGAGTCCCTGATCAGAGGCAATGAATAAATGAATAGGTGCACTACAATTTAAGGCTTAAGCAGGGTCGACGATCGTCTCTGTGGGATACGTGTCAACCTGATGTCTGTATAATCAGAACAAAGTTCCAAAAGCTGGAGACAGTGGCTGGTGTGTAGCACATATTCAACCCTGGGTTTGAGCCCTGCTCTATGCAGACTCTGAGATTTCCTCACCCTAGCCACGCCATGAAGACCATCACCTCACAACAGGGCCAACAATCAGCAACACCTGACTCAGCCAGTGCCAGGTATCGTGCAAACTGGTTCACGCTTTGTGAGGATAGAAACCAACTTATAAAACCAGCAAAGCCGGCTCTGTTCTCCGTCCTCTGTCTCCTGCTCTGGGACAACTGTGCATTAAATTTCTTCTATGAATATTTAAAGATACCCTCCTGCTAAATAGACACCTTCCTTGATCGCTGCTGGACTTGGTCTGAGTTCTATCACATTTATAATGGAATCTGAACTTCTTAAAGCAACCTCCAAGGCGCCATGTGATTGGGTTCTTGCCTGCTCCTCTCTGTTTTCAGTTGCTGAACTCCAGTTTCCTGGTTCTGTTTTCCAGGAGAACTGCCATCTTTTTACTTCAGATGCTTTATATTTGCAATGTGTCGCCCCTGCCTAGGAGATTTCCCTGGTTCTTCCTTCCCGTGTCTGTTTAGCATTCACATCTTGGCTCTTACGTCCTTCTCTCAGAGTTCTTGCCTGGCAGTCCAGCCTGAGCATGAACATTCCCAGAGCTGTGCTAGAGTCCTAGGCACACCTCCTCGCCGCCCCCTCCCCAGCCACACTGGGTCTGAAGTCAGGCATGGTGAGAGCATTTACACCAAAGAAGTTGGCAGACAATCCGGGTGCCGCTGGCTCACATCTGTCATCCTAGCTACTCAGGAGGCTGAGCTCTGAGGATCACGGTTCAAAGCCAGCCCAGGCAGGAAAGTCCATGAGACTCTTATCTCCAATGAACCACCAGAAAACCGGAAATGGTGCTGTGGCTCAAGTGGTAGAGTGCTCACCTTGGGCTGAAGTGCTGAGGGCCAGTGCCCAGGCCCAGAGTTCAAGCCCCATGATCAACAGACAAAGAAAGAAAAGAAGTTGGCCGACAGTATAAAGCACCGCTTCTTCCCTTCTCCCTCCCTTCTCCCTCCAGTAATGTTCAAGCAGTGGTTGAACACTGCCAGCATCACCACTCCCTTCTGCTCTCCACCTGTCCCTGTCCAACCAGTGCCTTTGTCCATTTATGCATAGCATCTATCATTTTATATTTTCCCTATGCTGTTTATTTTTTAAATCAGCTAACTCTTCCTACAAATATGCAACCCAACAAGAGCCAAGACATTGGTCAAGCTGTTTATCACTATTTCTCTAACACTAAGAAGCACATCTGGAAGAGCTTTCAAAATTCTTAGAATTGAATTAATTCAACGTAATATATGTATTAAGTGTATATACATACATATATATGTAATATATAAAGTATATATATGGTATATACTTAATATACACCATATATATAATTAGTATATACCATATATATGTAGTAAATATACTAAGCATATTATATACTAAGTATATTATACTATATGTATAATATACTAAGTATATTACATATAAGTATGTTATATATACTTAGGATATATAATAGTATATTATATATTAATATGCTGCCTACTTTATTTAAGATTTGAGGGCCAGGTGCTGATGGCCCATGCCTATATCCTAACTACTCAGGAAGCTAAGATCTGAGGATTGCAGTCCAAAAAAAAAAAAAAGCTCAGGGACTGCACCCAGGCCCTGAGTTCAAGCCCCGCATCCAATTTTTAAAAAAAGAGATTTTTGGATTTCCTATTGAAGGATATTGACAAACTAGAATTTTCTAGTAGCGATAGCTCCAGCAAATCAAAACTGACAGCATAGGCATGCTTTACCATCACCAATTAAGTTCTGGAATGATCATTTAAGACACCAATTACCAGTTTCCCTACTCCATAATATCTGTTTGGAAATTGTGAAGAGCTCAGCCTTGTCTCTTTCCATTGTAGAGTTCTGTATAGAAAAACATCTCCCTCCTGAAGGGCACTTCCTGTGTAATCCCTTTGTGAGGCTAACAGGACCATCTGGCCCCATCCATCTTGCTGTAATTTGATCCTGGGTTAATTGCGCCTTGTCACTAGCCATGATTGACACTGTATGTTTGCTCTCTTCTCGAAGACTAGTTCATTATGGAGGGAGCTTTTTGAAGATGCAGATTCTTGAAGATCTTTTCATAGTTGCTTGAATGGGGCCAAGGATTTCTGTGAGGGTTTCCCTGGCAATGTCTGGGATCGGTACATCACCCAAAGTAAGATGAGAGATGGGAAGGTAGCCACAACAGGAAAGAAGACATCAATCTTGCAGAAGGTTGGCAAGCAGCATCGAATAGACAAAGGAAAGAAGAGCAATTAAATAATCCTGCTGATTGATTATCCAGGCATGCTGGATAATGTCGATGGGAACCGCCACTCAGCGCAAGTATGGCGCTGGGCTTGAAGTACACAGCTATGGGCATGCAGGAGCTAAGCAAGAAGAGTACAAAATAAAAGAAGGCAGAGGACAAAATAAAATTGATGGAGAAGGGACACTGGGAGAAAATAAAGTCCTCATGCCCCCTTTCTAAGGGCAACACATGCCCCAACTACAGGCAACTCTTACCAAAAAAACAAAATGGAACCAGCAGAATATGGATGTAGGTAATGAATATTGTTAGCTGTCTCTCTCCATATCCATTCTTTCCTTCTTTGGTTTTGTAACACTCTTCCCAAACATGGTTGCCCCTACATCCATTCTATTGTCCACACTGGTCTTGGCTAATGGGGGTACTCTACTTGGTTTATCAGTGATTAATATAAGGGCAAGTATATGGCCCATTTCTAGCCAATGAGACCTAAACAAAGAGCAATGGACTTCCAAGGAAAGAAACAGAGTCAGTCATTCTTCCTCTGCATAGCATTGCTGCTAGTTGTGATAACTAGAAATTGCTGCCATCTTGCTACCAGACATACACAGAGAAGAAAGAGGAGCTCAGGACCCCTTAGCCCTAGATCTCTGTCTCACACCTGGAACCAACCTCCAGACGTTATGCCATATGACATAATAAACATTCTGAAGAAGGAGTTGTTACTTGTAGTCCAAGTGATTAACACATCTATCATCTTTGCCAGAGAAGTAAATCATGTCCTTTTTTTAAGTTTTTGTCCCTAATTTTTAAAATCATATGAAAGATACGAAAGAGTCCCTTTGATTGAAAGCAATCAAATGAACTTCAGTGGGATGGGGGGGAGGGACATTGTTCTTTTCAACTCGTGAGCTGCCACTTTAACCCCCAGTTCACAGCAGATCCTGCTCCGGAGCCTGGGCAGACTCTATGTCCTTGAAACGTTACGGGCAGCCTCGCTGCTGCCAACCAAGAGAGTGCTCAGCCCTGCCGCTGCTGTGCTCTTGCTATAGTTTGGATCCTAGCCTCAGAGCTCCACCCTTGTTCTTCCTTCTGATTCTCCCATGATTCCTTCTGCATCTTGTTCGGATCTCTGGTTCACTGATACTGTGATTTACAACAGTGTGTGTGGGGGGGGGGGGGTCCTGGTTCCTGACACAAAATTCCAGAAGCCCTTGGAGCCTCCAGAGTGTTAAGGGGTCTTCTGTATGATGGTAAGATGACCAGTGGCTGTTGGCATCTGGATACCTTAGGGACTGAAAGGGCTGGGAGGGGCTGGGACTTTCAGCTCCATCTTTCAACCTCACTGGAGGACAGAGGAGCTATAGTGGAGCTGTTTGCCATGGCCAATAACTTCATCACGCAGGTCTCTGTCATGAGCCTGCATGCAAACCCAGAAGGATGGAGTTCAGAGTTTCCAGAGCTGTGTACATCAAGGTCCCTGAGAGGGGAGAGGTACAGAGCACCCCAGCCCTAGGTAGGTGTGTATCTGGCCCTTCATCTGTATCCTCTCTACCATCCTATATAGTCGATGGCTAAGCATACGTCAAGCAAATTAATCATCCTCGGGATGGGGTGGGGGTAGGAGAGGGATGCAGGAAGCACAGATTCATGGCTGGTAAACAACAAGTGTCATGGAGACATGGTAGGTGCGGGTTACCTCCTGAGACCCAGCCCTGGCGTGTGAACAGTGACACCATCCGGATAAAGTGTCAGAATTGAACTATCAGACCCCAAGCTGGAATCCACTGGAACACAGCTTGCTCTGTATGTAGCAGACTGAATTCTTATCATTTTATGCTGCTCTAAAATACATGGGTTTTAAATGTATGTTAATCTTTTTTGTTCCAGAAGAAGCAACACTGGCTTGGTATTCCCCTAGCCATGTGACCTCGTCAGCTGGCAGCCGGAAAGAGCTCAGGGGTAGATATCCCCCTCTCCCCTCACAACAGAGCTCCCCAAGAAAGAGATCTTTCAAAAGAGCATATCTGACCTCAGCCCAGCCACCATTTTGCACCATGCTTCACGTCTCCCTTTGGTGTCCCTCTTCAGCTGTCGATTAGAGATGATCAGATACACCTCTTGAAGATGGCGACGGGGCAGTAGGGAAACGCCACAGCTCTCTCCAACCAAAAAGAGAGTTCGAGTTCCAACGCTTAATCTCCCCAAGAGACCGACAACAACAAAAAGACGAACACTCAGAGAAAAACCAGAGGCGGAGAATAACAAAAAAGAAAGAGGAAAAGAATTTCAAAACAGAGAAAAGCGAAGACCCCTCCCCCAACCTTTACTGGCCGCGCGGCAGCGCGCCAAGCCGCCGGCCAGCCGGCCCGGCGGGGGCTGTGGGAGCCCCAGAGAAACAGCAGAGACACAGGGGGCCACTTTCAGAACATCTGGTACTGGTTTGCAGAACAGCAGATCACCAGGAACAGAGAAACCTACCAGCCGGGAGTCTCCACGAGGATCCCACCCCCACCCCTCACTCTCCACCCGAGCAGAGAGGCTCCATCCCGCCAAAGTCGCTCGGCATCAGCAGAGTGACAAAAGGACCTGCGGCAGACCACCCGGCCCGCCGGATCGCGATCGCAACGATCCAGCACTCTCCACCCGAGCAGAGAGGTTCCATCCCGCCAAAGCGGCTCGGCGCGACAAAGGGTCCTGTCTGCAGACCACCCGCCCGCCCGATCACGATCGCAACAACCCGGCGGGGTCACTTGGGCCCCAGAGGTACCGAGAAGAAGCTGCCTGAGCGTGGACACTCTTGACCCAACAGCTTCGACAGAGGCAGAGACAGAAAAGAATCACACAGAGCCACCACCGCCCAACCCAGCCCGGATTGCAACAACAACTGACGACCTACACCACACAGAAACAACCAGCTCCAGGGTGAGTACCCCACAGGGGAAGTGTATCCCTCAAGGGAGACCAGAGCTGGAGGGAATCCCCAGACCCTGACCTAGACTCCCTACCCCAGCACCCGGACCACAGGACCCACTAAAACTGGGAACTGTTTGAGAGCTCCACCAGCCCGTGGAGCACACTCAGCTGGCCAGGCTAGAGCAAGAGCACCCCTGGAAGGGAGCTTAAATGCCCAAGCCAGGAACAGCGCCCCTGGGTCAAGACTACCAACAGTAGAAGAAATTTGAACTGTGTCCCCCAGGCTGTATAACCTAGGGGGTATACACATCAGCACAGGCCTAACAAGCGCGCTCCAGGCTGGGGCCGGAACCAAGCCCGGGGATCCGGCACCTGAACAACACAACCAACTCCTCCCAATTGAAGTAAAAAGCTGAGCATACGCCTCAACAGAGGGGAGAAAACCAGGAAACAACACTCCCCTGGGAAGCACGCCTGTGACAACAAAAGACCTGGAGGCCCAGGACAAGAGAAGCCCAAACCCCACCAAAACTCCACCCATATACCCTAGACTGGGAATTGGGCAACACAGGCTGCCAGCACCTGATAGTAAGCAGGAGCTCAGACTGTTAAGGCGGCTCAGCAATAGAGTGATAGTCTTGGATGTATGAGGCCCTGGATCTGATTCCTCAGCATCACAAAAGCAAAAAGGGTCAGAAGTGGTGCTGTGGCTCAAACGGTAGGGTGCCAGCCTTGAGCTGAAAAGCTGAGGGACAGCACCCAAACCTAGAGTTCAAGCCCACAACCAGCCCAAAACAAATAAACAAAAACACATCAGGAGCCCATAGCAGACTCCAGCATTTGGGAGAGTGCATCCAGAGCATCTGTTCTTCACAAGAGCACCCGTAGGAGCAAACACAAGCAGTCTAGGCTGCTCAACCCTTCCAAAGGCGGGAACTGTCAGCAATCTACAGCAGAGAGCTGAGAATCCTAAGTAAGTCAGAATAGCAGCTGGAAATAGGCTCCCAACAGAACCCAGATCAGGCACAGACTCTCTCTACCAATACAGAATCAGCAACCAAGCAAAGACAGACACACCAAAACAAAATTGAAGAGCAGTCTCCTGAACCTCCATGCGAAAATCACAGAGAAAAATCACAAGGTTTACTACCACCCAGGACAGCAAGCTCACCTCAAAAGCCAGCAGCCACACAGGGGAGAGCCCCAGTGGGAGCAAAGCAGGAATGGAAGACAAAGGCTACTTCCAAGGGTTGCTGGAGGCAATGACTCAAGAAATAAAGCGAGAAATTTATCAGAAATTGAAAGAGCACAAGGATGAACTATCCAAAGAGATACAGGGTATCAAACAAGAGATGCATGCAAAAATAGAAGCTGCACAAACCTCAATAAGAAGTGAGATAAACGCCAAATTAGAGGTAATGCATACCTCATTGAGAGGTGAGATCAGTACTCTGAGAACCAACATTGAATCCATAAAGGGATCCATTTCCTCCATGCAAACCACAATAGAAGCCACTGTCAACAGAGTGAATGAAATGGAAGGTCGAGTGTCAGATACAGAAGACAGAATACACCAACTGGACCAAAAAGTGACAGATATGGAAAAATTACTCAAATTAAACCAAAGGGATATTCAAGAGCAAGCAGATAATGCTAAAAAATTTAACCTTCGCATAATTGGAGTGGACGAAGGTGAGGAATTCCAGAGCAAGGGAATGCAACACCTATTTAACAAGATAATCAATGAAAATTTTCCCCACCTCAAAAACGACCATCTTAACTACATCACAAAAGCTTATCGAACACCCAACAAGCAAGACCCCAGGAGAAACACTTCTAGACACATTATAGTAAAAATGATAGATCTGAATAATAAGGAAACAATCCTGCATGCAGCAAAAATGAAGAAGGAGCTATACTACAATGGGAAAAAAATAAGAATTACTGCAGATCTCTCCACACAAACAATGAATGCAAGAAAAGCCTGGGAAAGCACCATACGAGCCCTGAGAGCCAATAACTGCCAACCCAGACTGATCTACCCGGCAAAGCTAGCATTCACATTTGATGGAGAACTGAAAACTTTTAATAGCAAAGAAAAACTAAATGAATACATAAACATTAAGCCAGCATTACAAAGAATTCTAAGAGGGGGGACACAACCTGAAGAAAGCAGCCAGGAACTGGGGCCTGCCCCAAACAGGCATTACTCAAAGTCTAACTGAGCAAGCACAGGAGGAAAGGAAAAAAGAAAAACTTAGGAAAACGGAATGGCAGGGACAACAATGCATCTCTCTATACTTTCTCTTAATATAAATGGGCTGAATTCGCCAATTAAAAGAAAACGAACTGAGGACTGGATAAGAAAACAAGACCCATCCATCTGTTGCCTTCAGGAGACCCACCTCTCAGCCAAACATACAAACAAACTCAGAGTGAAGGGGTGGAAAAGGATCTACCAATCAAACGCCCCCAGTAAGAAAGCAGGTGTAGCTATCCTGATATCTGACAAAATAAACTTTTCATTAAAATCAGTACAGAAAGACAAGGACGGACACTACATATTAATAAAGGGAACAATCCAAGAGGAGGATATAACCATCATCAACTTATATGCCCCAAATATTGGTGCACCCAGATATGTCAAACAAATGCTCTCAAACTTACAGAATAAAATAGATCCCAATACGATAATACTAGGAGACTTTAACACACCACTCTCACCAAAGGACAGGTCTACCAACCAGAGGATTGGCAAAGAAGCTACCGAATTAAGAGAGGCCATACTGCAAGCGGAATTAACTGACATCTACCGAGTATTTCACCCTAAAACAACACAGTACACATTCTTCTCAGCAGCTCACGGAACTTTCTCCAAAATAGACCATATCATAGTTCATGCAAGGAACTTAAGCAAATACAAAGGGATCGACATAATCCCCTGTATCCTATCTGACCACAGTGGAATCAAGCTAGCTCTCAATAACAAAGCATACCGCAGAAATTTCTCCAATACATGGAAATTGAACAGCACACTCCTTAACAATGCCTGGATAACAGAAGAGATCAGAGAAGAAATAAAGCACTTCCTACAACTCAATGAAAATGAAAACACCTCACAAAGAAACTTGTGGGACACAGCAAAAGCAGTCCTGAGGGGCAAATTTATTGCCCTCAGTGCCCACATCAAGAGAATGGAGACAGACCAAGTAAATAACCTCATGTTGCAATTAAAACAGCTAGAAAAACAGGAAAAAATGGAACCTAAAGCTACTAGAAGAAGCCAGATAACCAAATTAAAAGCAGAGATTAACCAATTAGAAAATCAGAAAACCATAACCAAAATAAACCAAACAAAAAGCTGGTTCTTTGAAAAAATAAACAAAATTGATGGCCCATTGGCTAGATTAATTAAAAAAAGAAGAGAGGAAACCCATATTAATAGGATTAGGGATGCCACGGGAAACATCACCACACGTACCCAAGATATCCAAACAATTCTAACAGACTACTTTCAAAAGCTATACTCTCTAAAGGAAGAAAATCGGGCAGAAATGGATGCATTTTTAGAGAAATACAAGTTGCCCAAACTGAGCAAAGAAGAAGTTAACCAATTAAATAAGCCAATATCCTATAATGAGATACAGGAAGCTATCAAAAGTCTTCCAACAAAAAAAAGCCCAGGACCAGATGGATTCACAGCAGAATTCTATAAGACCTTTAAACAAGAACTAATACCCATACTCCTCAAGCTCTTCAGAGAAACAGAGAAGGAAGGAGCTATCCCAAACTCATTCTACGAAGCCAATATCACACTCATCCCCAAACCAGGCAAAGACCCAACCAAAAAGGAGAATTACAGGCCAATCTCCTTGATGAACACAGATGCAAAGATCCTTAACAAGATTCTAGCTAACAGAATCCAGAAACACATAAAAAAAATAATTCACTATGACCAGGTAGGCTTCATCCCAGAGACACAGGGATGGTTTAACATACGTAAGTCAATAAATGTAATCCAACATATCAACAGAGCCAAGGTCAAGAATCACATGATTATCGCTACAGATGCAGAAAAGGCCTTTGACAAAATTCAACATTCATTCATGCTAAAAGCTCTGGAGAAAATAGGAATAGAAGGAACATTTCTAAAAACAATAAAAGCCATTTATGACAGACCAATAGCCAATATTATACTTAATGGGGAAAAGCTACAACCAATTCTCCTAAAATCAGGAACAAGGCAAGGATGCCCACTGTCTCCACTCCTCTTCAATATAGTCCTAGAACCCTTAGCCAGGGCAATAAGGCAAGAAAAAGATATTAAAGGGATCCTCATAGGAAAAGAAGAAGTTAAACTATCCCTTTTTGCAGACGACATGATACTATACCTCCACGATCCCAAAAACTCCATCCCCAAACTCTTAGAAATCATAAATCACTTTGGCAAAATAGCAGGATACAAAATAAACCCACAAAAATCAGTTGCCTTCCTATACACTGATAATGTACAGGAAGAGAGGGAAATAAAGGGAGCAACCCCATTCACAATAACCTCCCGAAAAATAAAATATTTAGGAATTAACCTAACCAAAGATGTAAAAGAACTATTTAATGAGAACTATAAAAAGTTAAAGAAAGAAATTGCAGAAGACACTAGGAAATGGAAAGACCTCCCATGCTCCTGGATAGGCCGACTTAATATAGTAAAGATGGTAATACTTCCAAAACTAATATACAAATTCAACGCAATTCCTATTAAAATCCCAATGACGTACATCACTGAAATACAGAAAACAGTCCAAAAATTCATATGGAACAACAAAAGACCTAGAATAGCCAAAACAATTCTAGGGGATAAAGACAATATGGGAGGGCTATCCATGCCGAACTTCAAACTCTACTACAGAGCTATAATAACAAAGACAGCATGGTACTGGCACAAAAACAGACCCGAAGACCAATGGAACAGAATAGAAGATCCAGAAATAAATCCACAGGCCTACAGCCAGCTGATATTCGACAAAGGAGCCAAAGACATACAATGGAAGAAACACAGCCTCTTCAACCGCTGGTGCTGGGAAAACTGGGCAGCCACATGCAGAAAACTAAAAGTGGACCCCAGCCTATCACCATGCACCAACATCAACTCAAAATGGATTAAAGACCTTAACATTAAACCTGAATCTCTGAAACTACTGCAGGACCGAGTAGGAGAGACACTTGAACTAATAGGCACAGGAAGGAACTTCCTGAACAGAGTCCCAGGGTCACAACAAATTGGAGAGAGACTCGACAAATGGGACTACCTTAAAATAAAAAGCTTCTGCACAGATAAAGCTATCGCAACCAAGCTAGAAAGACAACCAACTAATTGGGAAAAAATATTTACCAGCAATATATCAGACAAGGGGTTAACATCCTGTATATACAGGGAACTCAAGAAACTAATCCCTCCCAAACCCAACACACCAATTACTAAATGGGCAAGGGAACTAAAGAGGGACTTCTCAAATGAAGAAATAAAAATGGCAAAGAAACACATGAGGAAATGTTCATCATCCCTGGTGGTGAAGGAAATGCAAATAAAGACAACCCTGAGATACCACCTTACCCCAGTCAGAATGTCCCACATCCACAAATCAGCCAACGACAAATGCTGGAGGGGATGTGGAGAACGAGGAACGCTATTACACTGCTGGTGGGAATGTACACTCATACAACCACTTTGGAAAGCAGTCTGGAGGGTCCTTAGAAAGCTAAAGATTGACCTCCCTTACGACCCAGTCATACCACTTCTAGGCATCTACCCTGAACAACAGGAACCAATATACAAGGACACGTGCACCTCCATGTTTATTGCAGCACTGTTCGCAATAGCTAGGATATGGAAACAACCTAGATGCCCCACCACAGATGAATGGATCCAAAAATTGTGGTATCTATACACAATGGAATATTATGCAGCCATTAGAAATGACAAAATAATGGCATTTGCAGGGAAATGGATGGAGCTAGAAGGAATCATGTTGAGCGAGGTAAGCCAAGAACGAAGAGACAAACAGTACATGGTCTCCCTGATAAGTGGATGATGAATCCAAAATGTTAGGTGATATGACAAAACTAACAGGACTTAAGAAACAAAGAACTCCCACTCATCTGGTTGAACCACTACTAAATATCCCCATGCTGCTGATCACATATATGGTATATAACATATGAGCACCGTTATATATTACAGACTGTGATAGACAATTTGCTCCAGGAAAGTTAGAATGAACTTGTGACTTTAAATGAGCATCATTATTCCACAATACTGTGAATTTCCGGAAATTAAGTAATCACTTAATCACGATCAAAAAAAAAAAAAAAAAAAAGAACCTTGGGGAAGGGAGGGAGGGAGGGGATGGTAGGGGGAAAACAATGGAGGGGGTAACAATGTTCAAGAGGAAGTGGAAGTGTACTCATTACCTCACTCATGTAACTGTAACCCTCTGTATAGTATCTCTACAATAAAAAAAATTAAAAAAAAAAAAAAAGAGCATATCTGCCCTTGACCTAGAAATAAAATACACTCCACACCTTTATACCTGCTGCTGCTTATCCTTCCTGCCTTGCTGTGACCTGGGGCTGGAGGATGGAGGACACCCTGCAGACTCTCTGTGCCTCCCCTGTCCAGGATCTCCAATAAAACCCCTTGCTCTTGTGTCCTATTGTAAGAATGCACTGAATTTGCGCCTCCACTGGAAGAAGGGTCTATGCCAGGTTGCCCTCCCCCAGAATGTGGAGAGACACCAAGCCAAGCTCCCAGCACCAGGGCAAAGATGGACTAGCAGAAGCTGGGCACAGCTGGGCACAGCTGTCTGTGACATCACCAGATTACCCACCAGAGAGGGGCCCAGCCATGGCTCACACAAGGACACATCAGACCATCTGCCAGGGAACAGAAGCATCCTGAAAGATGCAGGCAGCCAGCTCAGGCACAGCGCACAGTTCCCCTCCGTCCCCGTGGGGAGCAAAGCGTGACAGAAGTGTTGTACCGAGAAGTGTGTGCCATGTGCAAGGAGAAGAGGAAAAGGCCCTTGGCTTTTTCGTGTTCTCCCCGTTTTCACTATACCCTGGACTCAACAAGAGGTTCGTCTGTGTTGCTCAGTGCTAAGTACTGTTCTGAGGGCAATGTCTAACAACACAGGTACTCAGTCTACATTTACTGAATTGGATAATGATGGGAAGAATTAAAAGCACCTAGCCCAGCACCTTGCAACTGAATGGCTGATCAGTGTCAGCAGCAGCCTCAAAACAGAACTATGGTGGGCAGATGAATTTTAGTCTACAACAGCTGGTCCATACAGGACCAGGTTTATCTGTGTCTCAAGATCAATGTTAGTCTGTTCTAAGCCCTCGCTCCGTAGCTGGTGAGAGAACCAAAGTCAAACACTAGGAATAGACTCTCCCTAGCTAACCGTGAACCCAGGAGAGAACTGCACAAAGGGCCTTTGGTTTTTAGGTGCTGATGAATACTAGCTGTAGAACGCTCCTAGATTTGCCATGTAAGGCTCAGCTGGGTCCTGGGATCTGCGAAAGAAGGCGCAGTTCCCTCCTACCAGAAACAAGACCCAGGTCCCTTCCTCCACTCCAAGATGGCTCTCCACCCTTTCTTCCTCTGCTCCTACCTCTACCCCCCCTCCCCTGCAGTGCCCTTCAAATGACTTTCAATTTTCCAACTTTTCAGCTTGGAAAATCTTGCAATTGGCCCAACTACACACGAGCTGCTACAAAATGCTAAGTGAGGCATTTAAACAGACTTGTTGAAATTCAACCAGGCAGAGTCAAAGCTTCAGTTCCCTTCTTTGCATGGAAGAGAAATACATTCAGTGAGAACAAAATATAGCGTGGTACCCAAAAAATTCATGTTAGAACCAGCATGTGTGTGTGTGTGTGTGTGTGCATTTAGCACATCACCTAGTCCATAGGAGTTAAATGCACGTTAATTCATGACTCAATGAAGACAGTGAGCTTACCTAAAGAGGATTTATCTAAACAATGGCCTCCAGGAAAGCTATGTCCCCAGAGGTCCTTCGCATGTCCAATTCCTCTTTTCTCACCTGTCACTCTTGCTGGACTCCTGGAGGCTGACCTTCCACCTCCCAGCAGGTGCATCCTGGGATACAGACATCTAAGAAAGAGAACAAGGGTGGGAGGACTTCTTCCCACCCAGGATCCGTCTAGATGGAGCTGCCAGCAGCTGCCCAGGTGCCTTGTTTCAATCATTTGTTATGGACTGGGTGCTTGAGTCTCTTCAAATTCCTAAGTTGAAATTCCCTCCGTGGTGCGAGGTGGGATGGAATCAGGAGATGGGGTTTGAGAGGGACTAGGTTGTGAAGATGAAAGCCACCTAAATGTGCTAAGCAGGCTTGAGAGGCTGGGCTGCCTCAGTCTCTTTCTACCATGTAAGCATGCAGCAAGAAGTTGGCAGTCTGCCAAGGGTCTCATATCTAAAATATACTTGGAACTCAAAAAATTAAATCCCCCAACAACAAATCCTCAAAGAAACAACTGCCCAATAAATAAGTGGGCAAAAGACTTAAAGAGAAACTTCTCTGAAGAAGAAAGAAGGATGGCCAATAGACACATGAAGAAATGTTCAACATCCCTAGCCATAAAAGAAATGCAAATCAAAACAACATTGAGATACCACCTCACTCCAGTTAGAATGGCAAAAATCAAGAACTCTAACAACAACAGATGCTGGAGGGGATGTGGACAGAAGGGAACCTTACTTCATTGTTGGTGGGAATGTAAACTTGTTCAACCACTTTGGAAAGCAGTATGGAGGTTCCTCAAAAGACTTCACATAGAGCTCCCCTGTGACCCAGCAATCCCACTTTTGGGCATTTACCCAAATGTTTACAAACAAGACCACACTAAAGCTACCAGCACAACTATGTTTATTGCAGCCTTATTTACCATAGCTAAGATATGGAACCAACCCAGATGCCCCTCAGTAGATGAATGGATCAAGAAAATGTGGTATATATACACAATGGAATTCTATACCTCCATCAGAAAGAATGACATTGCCCCATTTGTTAGGAAATGGAAAAACTTGGAAAAAATTATATTAAGTGAAGTAAGCCAGGCCCAAAGAAACATAGGTCCCATGGTTTCCCTTATTTGCAATAGCTAGTATATGTACGAGTCAAGCGGAAAAGGTCAGATAATGTGATGTTAAGAAAATGAACCCTTAGATATGTATTTTAATGTTTTTTTCTTTCATGCATGTGTTTCTAACGCATTTATAAGATTACTTCTTTGTTGCTTTGTATGTCCCTCCCCCACAGTATAACCCCTGCTTTCACTATATTTGATGTCAGTATAACTTGTGAAGGGGATGGGGAAAAACCAGTTGATTAAGGATACAGGTGGACCTGTTGCAACAATGAGAAGTACAAGTTGTCATGTCCAAAACGAGCTTTACAACGTCGGGGGGGGGAGGGAGGGGGAGGATTGGGATTGGGATTGGGGGGAGGGGGGAGGCTGGAAGGGATGTGAAGGGTAAACAAAGGAGGAGGCTGCAATGCTTGGTAAGAAATGTATGCATTATCCTGCCCATGTAATTGTAACCCCTCTGTACAGTATGTTCACAAATAAAATAAAATTTAAAAAAAAAAAAAGAAGTTGGCAGTCTGCAGCCTGCAAGACCAGCAATGCTAGTAGTGCTCAGGTCTCACACCCCCAGTCTCTAGAACTGAGAGAAATGAGTTACTGTTGTATACAAGACACCCAACCCATGGTCCTTGTTTACAGCAGCCCGAACAGAACAAGAAAGTGCGCACACACACACACACACACACACACACACACACACACACACACACACACACACACACACACACACACAGAGGAACCAGAGACATGTCATACACAAGTGCTCAAAGGCACACCTGTACACGGGGACTTGTTTCAGGAATTGGAGGCATTGGAAGGAGCAGGGTACACTAGCTGTCTCTGAAAGGCCATTGTCTCCATGACCCTTGCTGGGGTTTGATGCCCACAGGGTATGGCAGCAGGAAGATGGAGCTGAAATGAGGAAAGCAAGGACACGTGAAGGCCTTACAACATGAGCAGGAGCTTCAGGGATGGGAGGAAACTCCCCAGGTCGATTCTATCGCCGCTGACAGGATGCTGCAGCCACCTGGTCCTTTATCACTGAGCTGAACGCCTTGTGTGGGGGTGGGAGTCGCTGCAGGAGAGATGGGGCCAGGAGGCAGCAAGAGCAGGCCCAGCAGCTCAAGCCAGAGCGATGAGCCAGCAGACAACCACATGTGCAGAAGCCGTGTTCATCCTCCAGATCTCGCCCTCCACCCTGGCCACACACCCCAGAGAAGGGGCTTCTGGGAAACGTAATTCAGCCTGCACATGGGGACGTGTACACAGCTAGCCCCTCCCTCAAGGAAAGCTTGCATTTCTTCAGCTGGCTGACTGTTATAGACAGGACAGGAAACTCTCCTCCTCTTACCCCAGTCAGATCAAGGGGTGAGCACCACTGCCCTTAGTCACCAGCCCTCGAGTGCTCCTTGTTTCTTATGTCTCTCTAATCACTTCTGTAGCCCCCGCTAACTCTTGCTGGGTACTGGTGAGTGGCAAGCCTACCCTGATACAAAAGAAACAGCATTTGGGTTGTTGGCTTATTTATGGTCTGTCCTTGCTGGAGATAGGTTGATTCGAACAGTATTTGTTGAGCTGGACACCAGTGGCTCACGCCCGTAATCCCAGCTACTCAGGAGGGTGAGATCTGAGGATCGTGGTTCAAAGCCAGCCCAGGCAGGCAAGTCTGTGAGACTCTTATCTCCAATACCAGCAAAAAGCCAGAGGTGGAATTGTGTCTCAAGAGGTAGAGTGCTAAGGGAGAGTGCCCAGGTCCTGAGTTCAAGCCCCAGTACTGGTATGCACACACAAGTATACAAACACACACACACACACACACATATACACACACACACACACACACACACACACACACACACACACACACACACACAATCTTTCTTTTAGTAAAAAAAAAGGGGGGAGTGTTGGGGGGAGAACAGACACCCATTCCCCCCAATGGCCTTCCAGTTGGCTCTTTAAATCAGTATGTCAATTATCCCTCCCACCACAGTGCAAGATGACTGAGCAGAATCCCCAGGGGGTGGGCAAATGAGACCTGAGAAGGACAGGGAGAGGCCCAAGGCATACATTGAAGAAGAGGAAGTGGGCTTTATTTGGGGGAGGGGCGGTCAGTTGCGGGGTTTGAACTCTGGGCCTGGGCACTGTCCCTCAGCTCTTCAGCTCAAGGCGAGCGCTCTACCACTTGAGCCACAGCGCCACTTCCGGTTTTCTGGTGGTTCATTGGAGATGAGTCTCATGGACTTCCCTTGCCCCGGCTGACTGGCTTTGAACGGGAGGTGGTATTTTCACTTGGGGTACTGCTTCTCTATGTGCAAGGAATTGTGTCACATGCTTTATTTCTTTTTACATGTTACAATAGACACAATAAGGGAGATATGATTTCTACCCCCCCCCTTTTATGCAAGAGGAGAGTTCCGGACAGAGCAGATGCCACGATATTAACCCAGCTCGGCCTGGCCCCAGAGCTTAGCGTCTCCCTACACAGCAGGGAACCCCTCAAGCACAACTGTCCCAACATCCAACCTCGAATATCTCTCTCCATAAATACAGCAGGATCTCCATATCTACAGAAACACAAGCCCGCATATCCATTACATTCTATTCGACACATAACACAGATCTTCCATCTAACGCTTCAAGCTATTCGACTTCCAGGTTTGAATTATTCACGTCTTCCAACCTCCATTAACCGAGTTTGGGGAAAAAAAGCTAGCTGCCACATAAGTCTTGATGAGAATAAAGTCTCTTTATTACTATTATTATTCCCCTAATGGGCTGTGCAGTCTCGTACATAACTTTTTAGTCCTTCATAAAATTCCGTTGATAAACATTTGACAACCTGTTACAATTTTAAAACTTTCATTGCCGGGCGTGGAAGGCACAGCTCAGTGTGGTGGTCTAAGGCTCCACGGTGCCTGGCTCGGATGCCATAAAGAATTTTGCAGCCTTTCTCCGAGCCTAATTTATGACATGTGAGCTGATGAACGACCAAGATTCACTATTGGCCATTACAAGAAACAGGCCAACCAATTCATAATTTTCAGGAAAGCTGGTTTTAACAGCCCTATTAGTTTTACAATTCCAACTTCTGTAAGCTTCAATTTGTTATGTTTAAGTTATTTGCTCTGAGGAGTTTGAGGGCTCTTTCTGGGATCTTGGGTCGGCTTTTTCAAATGCTGTCCAGAAAGATAAGGCCGTGCTCAGAGTTTACTCTGAAATAAAAGTGAAGGCTGGGGATGTCCGTCCCTTAGAATCCACCCAGCCTCTTCCTCCTGCTCTTGTTTATGAAGATGTATAGAATAAACTAGAGATCATTCACAATGTGGTCTCTCTGCCCCATTACCATTTGGACCAGAGAACTAAGCCAGATCCTGTTGTTAGATTTCACAATACTAATCCCTTTGTCCACTGAGGCAGACAAAGGTTAATCTGTAAGGATAAAATATGGGTAGTCAAAAGTGTGTGTACTTCTGGGCTGTGTCAGCCTAAAAGCAAAGTCATAAAAATAGGCTTTGATGTGTGTCTGAAATATTTCAATACACACACATTGTCTTAGCTATTCATCCATAAGACAAATCATTTTTAAATACTTACTTCAGGGGTTGACAAAATGCAGCCTACAGATCAGATCGAACCCTTAGCCTTTTCTTGTAGGGCCCACAAGCCCTAAGTGTGGTCTTCGGCCAAAAGAATAGTAGGGTTTCCTGATACATGGACATTCTATGAAAGTCAACTTCACAGTGATCATAAATAACGTTTTATTGGCACTCTGTCACACCCAGTTGTGTGGCTATGTTCGTGCTACAGTGTCAAGAGTCCAGTCGGGATGACAGAGCATTATGGCCTGCAAAGCGCATGCACGATTGCTATCTGACCTTGATCTATGGGGTGACAGGCACTAGAGAAGAGTGGGAGGTGGAGAAAGAGGAAGGAGGGAGGCAAGGAAGGAGGAATAGGAGATAAAAGGGAAAGGAAAGAGATAGGGAGGGAAAGGAAAAGAAGAGAGGACAGGAGGAAGAAAGAGAGAGACAAAGAAAACTCATAGGCAGTAGGGGAAGAACAAGGCCTGACATCATCGCCAGCACCATGAATGTGTTGAACGGCTATGGAGAGAGGCAAGTTGGAAAGGGAGGACTCTTATTCTACAGAGAGTGCTAAGAAATGCTCATTGACCTGTGTGCAGAGGGTCATGGAAGTGGGAGAAGGAGCCCATGTTAACTGGGAGTTGGACCAACCAGGAGAACAGCACATGCAAGGGTCCTGGGAGACAAGGGTAGTAGAGCAGCAGTGGAAGGTGGGGGGAGGAATGCATTTTTCATTGCACAGAGAACTACTTACTGGCTAATACAGGGAACTAATTTTTTGATAGTCCCAACATCCTTTAAGGAAAGCAACTGGTTTCTTTTCTGAGGATCTATCCTAAGGTAACAACTAAAGTTGTACATCATGTTTCTTCAGTACACTATAGAGACCAAATACAAAAACAAAAATATGGAAGTGACCTACATATCAATCTGTGAGGGATGGGTTCATAGAAGAAGAAGAAAGTAGAAGGGCCTAGATTCTGGAAGATTTTCTCTGATGCAGCAGCCTAGATATAATGTCCATGAGAAAAGGGAGGCTCAGAGACAGGTGCTTTTAGGACCTCTGAAATTTCAGAAGTGGGGCCATCTTCATACGGAGGGCATCCAGACCAGGTGATGAGCACCACACCCTGAAAACTCAAAGCTGACCCCACCCTACCCAGTCCAAAGCCTTCTCTAGAATTATGACTCCCTGCCAGGTACAGTGGCTCATTCCTGTAATCCTAGCTACTCAGGAGGCTGAGATCTGAGGGTCCAAGTACAAAACCAGCCTGAGCAGGAAAGTCCAAGAGACTCTTTTCTCCAATTAACTACCAAAAGCCAGAAATGGAGCTGTGGCTCAAGTGACCATGAGTGAAAAAGCTAAGGGACAGTGCCCTGGCCCTGAGTTCCAGCCCCAGGACTGGCACAAAATTAAAAAATCAAAGAATGTGACACTTTGTTAACCTGAAATAAAGACAAGTACATTTTCTACCTGTTGAATTTTTTTTAAAAACTCATTATAAGGCTCCAACTTTTACAGGAAGAAGACAAATACATGAACTTTAATAATTAATATGCATCGTAGTGTCTTAGGCATAGTAATATTTTTTTAAAAACTAATGAAATAATCCGATAGTTGTGTGTACCTGTGTCTGTGTCTGTGTGACCTTCCCTGAACGCAGCAGCTGTACATACAGATGGATCCGGCGTATTGAATAGAAGACCTGGGTGCCAGGATGGCCTTACCATTGGGGACACATTTTTTTTCAAATGGTGAATAAATAACTCTTGGTGAATTTCCAAATAAAATAAGATATAATTCTCTTTCAGCTTGTAGAGTGCATTAAAGTTGCACAAAGAGTGCTTTGTGCTATTTATAAAGTGGAATTTGGTTCTGGGTCCAGCTCTTTCTGAGCAGGTTTTCCAGTGACCCGGGTGACAGGACGCTGGGAAGTTGTGTGGGTGGAGAACAATCCCTCATTGTGTGGAACCAGGCCCGACAGGGCAGGATGTGGAGCAAGCCTGGCACACTCACTGCTTCAACACCCATGCTGGAATCTCTGCTCTAACCAGGGCTAGCAGTCTTGGTGGGCAAGGAGGGAGGAGGAGGGGGAGGATGCTAGGATTCTGGAACAAAAGTCTTTAGCAATGGAAAAAGGTGACCAAGAAGAAGATAGGAACGCACAGAGCAAGGATGGAGGGTGGGCTTCTTGGTGTGGGATGACGGGCTCTATTTTGTAACATCAGTCAGCTTTAGCATCGAGGCAAATTTCAGACTACCAGCCTGATCCCATTGAGGGAAAAGGCAGAAAGAGAGCAGCTCTGATGATGCTCCACAGACAGCTCAGAAAGCCTGGGGTGAGTACAGAACCACACAGACAGCAGGCAAGAGCCTCACATGAACAGAAATTTCACAGAGGAAGTGGCACTGTGGCTCAAGGGGTAGAGCACTCGCCTTGAGCTGTAGAGCTGAGGGACAGCGCCCAGGCCCAGAGTTCAAGCCCCACAGCCAACAAATAAAAATAAAATACCCTTTAAAAAAAAAAGAAATTTCACAGAAAGGAGCAACAATGTGACTTATGCAGAGATGAGAGACCACCAACCCAACCTCCCAACGTGGAATGATTCTTCCCTTGGATGAAGTGGCCAGCCCAGAGATTCAATCTAGGATGAGGGAGAATGCTTTCCTGAAAGCCATTAAATCCTCAGCCAAGTTTTTTTAGCCAAGCAATAAAATTCTGGAAGAAAAATAGGGGCATGTTTTGGAAAGAAGGTAGAAGAGAATACAGGCACAGACTGTATTCTGGGTGTGACCAAACCAGATCTGACAGCCATGGAGGAGGCAGAACTTGAGTGAATTCATCTTACACACAGTCATCAAATTATTATAATTTAGCTTCAGCAGCTGCCCAAAAGAAAAAAATACATTACTACAGTGAAGCACGGTGAAATAGTTTGCACATACAGCAAACGGGGCAAATTGTGCCACTTCATTGATTTTGTAAAACTAAAAGATCTCCTCCTTTGTCTTGTTTCGTTTCGCTAATTGCATCATTAGCAGAAGGCCATTTGGCCAACACGGAGGAGATAGAAGCTTCTTTTTTTTCTCTAGATTTTAAGTGGAAATGTGAATTAATTCAGAAAAAAAAAATATTCATGGGGATGAGTTGCAGAAGCCATAAAAGAGATTGTCCATAGACACCATCTTAAAAAGAAATCAAAAGAATTAACTTTCTCCGTGTATAATTGGCATGACCCAGCGCAGCTCCTCCATCTTTATCATGGAGGCTTTCTGCTGGTGACAGAAATGCAGGGAGAATGCCCAGGCTCAGGACAAGAAGGGTATGAAGAGAAAAGAGTGGACAAAAGAGAACAGATAGTCAGACCAGGTAGGAGTGGGAACTCTCTGGGCTCCATCCAGGGGCCAGCAGTCTCTAGAGGAAAAAGGCATCCATGGATGAGGGCAACATGCGGTGGGCTGGAACTAAGCACACGAACAAATGTCAATGTCCTTGAAAGAAATGCATGGTACTAACAAATGTCCGGCACGCATGCCTGGCAGTACAGCCTAGCATGTGTACAGGAATGGAGAACAGATTGCACGGTACCAAAGGAGTCTGTGCCTATCATCTTAATGAGAAAAACCCATGGGTTGGTGGATTCTGCTCCCATGAGGACCACCAGTGTCACTTGGTATCTAGAAATATGACACCACCTTGTCCCGCTCTGACCGAGTTCACAAGCTCAGAGCCATCTGCACAGCACGCTGGTGCGCCACGTGGAAGGAAGGCACCGCAGTGGAATCGGAGCTGTCTATGCAAAGACCATCTCTGAATACACATCTCATGTGAATTCCCAGAATTCATGTGACCCACACCATCTCAAAGTGTGCACTGGGCCTTTGCTCCCAGAATGAGCTACACCATGATTCTTCCACCTGCAAATGGCAGCTTGCAGGATTTCTCCACCTCTCTCTCTCTCTCTCTCTCTCTCTCTCTCTCTCTCTCTCTCTCTCTCTCTCTCTCTCTCTCTCTCTCTCTCTCTCTCTCTCTCTCTCTCTCTCACACACACACACACACACACACACACACACAGAATTGAGCGTGCACACCAGCAAAGAGACCCCCTAGGACACTTTGAGTAACAAGTACTTGAACAAGATGAGAAGTAGAGGTGGAAGAGGAGGGATTAAACTTCAGCCCTCGGAAGTCAGGTTGAAGAGTTGGCGGGTAGGGTGTGGAATGGGAGAGAAGAGGAAGTCCAGGGTGATTCTACCTTCCAGTAATGAGAGTTCCCGGCACATCCAGTTCAGCCAGGGGGCTGCCATCTCTCCCCCGACCCTGGCTGGAATGCCAGCCCCATGGCAGCCATCCTGGGCCTTGAGGTCAAAGTCAAGGTCACCAAAGTGGGAAACATGGAACAGGAGATTCCAGGGCTCCTGACAGCAGGGCTACTGCATCGCCTTAGACCCGTGTGTCTGTGAGACTAAGATGAATTGCTCTTGTGTTTGAGCCACCATTTGGGGACATCTGTATTAAACAGACCACAGTCAGAATCTGCACAGAGTGTAGGGTTCTAAGCACAGGGGCAATGGACGGTGGAAGACGGACCCGGTGGCCATCTCCCCAGTCAGCAAATCGTTAATGCCACAAGTTCTGCCATCACTGGTGTTTTAGTTTGTTTTTGATGAAAACCTCACAGTTCTGCTAGAATTCCATTCTGCCTAAGATCTACTGCATTTGATTTGTTCAAACCAAACCCTGAGCCTTCTTCATTTACCCGTGTAACCAACCTTGTTTTATCTTGTCAGTATATCTTCACTCCGGGACTTATCAGTGACTCCAGCAACTTCTATGATCCAGACAGAGCCACCAAATCACTGAGCTGACACAGCCCACGTGAACCCCAGGTCTCTACATCGGCTCACTTCCTCAGTGAGTTCATTGGAGTTTCTTGCTGCTTTGGCCAGAAAGAGAAAACTGTACACTGGCCACAAGTAAATCTATGTTGCTCATGTGTGAACACACAAAGATGACCCCCAAACCCAGAAGAATAAAATGATATTTTCATTACCATGAACACACACACACACACACACACACACACACACACACACACACACACACGTGCTACCCTCTCTCAAGTACCTCATCATCCCAGTGAGTTCCTTTGCAAGCAAAAAAAAAAAAAAAAAAGACTCCAGTTATTTCCCTAGTAAGGATATTTAATATTATCAATAAATTATATGGATATGGAACACTATCATAGTATGAATGACAATAGCTAGACTCAACTCAGTGCCCAGGATTGCTTTCCACCCATTTTTTCGTGCCACCTTGTTGGATAATTTGAACCTAATACTTAGGAAGAGTAACCTGTGAAGAAGACAAACAGTTGGCCAGGTCTTGGCTGGTCTGGAAATCAAAGCTATTCAGTCAAACCCTGGAGTTGAGTTTTCACCAGGCACACCCGCCTTCAGGGAGGGTTTGCAGCTCTGCTCTTACAGCGCAGCCAGCAGCCTGCCAGCCTCATACCTGTCTTCCGAGTCTGCCCTTGCACAAGACACCTGCCCAAGGTCATGCATGGCCTTCTCCTGGTAGCCTGGTGGCCAGCAAGGCTTGGGAACCACTCTGGGCCAACACAAGGCATGCTAAAGGACAGCCCTCATGCCATAGTGCCCTACTGGCTGGACATGGACCAGAGACCCTTGAAATTCAAATTCAGCCTCTGTGTGAGCTTGCTACCTCATTCTTGTGGTGCCTGTTCTGGGGATACCCACCCATACCATCAACTTACCAACAGAGGTGGCCAGCAAATGAATGGATGGAAGCAGAAATACTCAGTAACTCCCAGCTGAGGTCTGGGTTTTGTATAAAAATGTATTCCAAGCACCTTCCTGGTTCTCAAGTGCCAACTGCACCGACTGGACCCAGGTCAGAGGGGCTCAACCCTGGCTGCTCATTAAGACCAGCCCCATAGGTTTGTGTTTATATTTGTGTTAAGCATACTCTGAATCCACTGGAATTCTATTGACTGCACTCAGAGGGACAGCTGGGGACCTGGGGGACAGGGTGACTTATGCCCATACTTCTCCCACTTTTGTGTGTATGTGAGTTCCCTGGGCCATGGCTAAAATGTAAGCATGGAGCCAGTGCATGCGGGATGCTATACTGCGAAACTATGGGTTCACAGGAGTAGGGAAAGACTCGGGCCCCAGGCAAATGCCCTGCACCTATTGAATGGTTTTACAGGAGAGACACACGTCCTGCCTGTGAGTGGATGATCATTCTTAAACTCCTAGCCGGGTGCTGGTGGCTCAGTAATCCTAGCTACTCAGGAGGCTGAGATCTGAAGATCACAGTTCAAAAGCCAGTAGGGAAAAAAAAAGCCAATAAGGGCAGAAAAGTCCCTGTGAGACTCTTATCTCCAATTATCCACTCAAAAATCCGAAAGCGGAGCTGTGGCCCAATTGGTAAAGTGCTGGCCTTACACACAAAGAGGCTCGAGGACAGCACCCAGGTCCTGAGTTCAAGCTCCACAACCAACAAAAAGAAAGTGAGAGAGAGAGAGAGAAAGAAAGAGAGAGAGAGAGAGAGAGAGAGAGAGAGAGAGAGAGCGAGGGAGGGAGGGAGGGAGGGAGGAAGGAAGGAAGGAAGGAAGGAAGGAAGGAAGGAAGGAAGGAAGGAAGGAAGGAAGGAAGGAAGGAAGGGGGAGAGAGAAAGAGAGAGAAAGGAAAAAAGAAAGAAAGAAAGAAAGACTCCTGAACATGGACCATTGTTCTTCAATAGACAAGAAGGGGGTAGAAGCAAAGAGCAATATACAGCACAAACCATTCCTCTTACTCCATTTAAAAATTCAAATAAAGTTTTGCATTATTGATTGGTTTTTGTTTTGGGTTTGCTTGGGGGGGGGTTACATCTGCATGCTTAGAATACTTGTGAGTGTGTGTATATGTGGATGTGTGAATTCTGATGTATCAAGACTTCTTTGCTAAACACCATCATCTCCACCAACAACTTTGACAACACACTTTCATTTTTGTCAGGTTTACTTGGGATGAGACGCACTGGGCCATTAAAAGGTGGGAAAGCGTCCCGCTGAGTGGATATGAGAGAAGGCCGCTGTTTTGTCACATGTCAGCTGCCCATCAGCTGAGGCAGAGAAAGCAACTGGTATGTGATGGGGTCATAAGGAGCCCTCCAAACCTTAATTATCAGAGTGCCCCCCAGTTCCACGGGGCCTGTCACTGACAAGCTCAGAGGCAGACGAGAAGACAAACAGCACATCACCAACCGGTTAATTAGCACCAAGCACAAAGCAAGCCAAATTACAAGCCCAAGGAAAATCTGCCACAGAGTCGCTCTTTATAGTTTGCATTTGAGCAACACGTGCAAGAGGAAGTAGTGTTTTTCAGACTCCAAAAAGGAGCTCAATCACTATGTTGAGTACACCGCACAAACGAGGAAGAAATTGTTACTGAAGACCTACTGTGTGCCTGGTCTTGTCGCTACAACGATGAATGCTATGTGGCTGATTCTTATTTTTGCATAGTCACTGACAAATACATTTTGCCTACTACATATGACTAAACTGGAGCGCTGGGCTAATTGTATGTGTGTATGTGTGCACATGCGTGTGCGCACATGTGTGTGTGTGTGTGTGTGTGCGTGCTAGAACCAGAGCTTGAACTCAGGGCCGCAAGCACTTCCTTAGCTTTCTTTGCTCAAGATGGGCGCTCTACCTCTTGAGTCACACCTCCAGTTCCAACACTGGGCTAATTCTCAGCACATAGTTACAAAAGCTGCAGACAGCCTGACACGTGCTACAGTAAGAATGAACCTTAGGGACCTCGTGCAAAGAGAAAGAAGCCACTCACAAAAGGGCAAACGTGGTACAAGTCCACTGTATGAGGTACCCAGAGGAGTCAAATTGAGAGACAAATGATAGATGGTGGTTTCCAGGTCCTGGAAGGAGAAGGATGAGAAGTTAGTGTTTAATGATTGCAGGGAGTATGCTCAGAAAGTTGTAGAGAAAGATGGTGCCACTCAACCGTGCGATTGCACCTTCATGCCACTGAAACTTACACTGAGAACTGCGCATCCACGTCATGTTTTGTATATGTTTTCTGCCCTAACAATATTTTAAAGGGAAATGGGAGTGAGCCAAAGGCATGATTGCTGCCCTCCTCCCAGAAATTACACTGCAGTGAGAAACGTGGCATGAAATAAACTGAGCCACATGGCTGCGTGGGTCTGAGGGAAAGAAGAGCATCTCCGGTCGGGGCCGGGTCAATGTGACACCCAGGCCCGTGCAGAAATCACCCACACACACTCACTTCGTTTCACCAAGGGATCTAGGATGCTGGAGGTTTATAGATAAATCATTTACGACATAACCAAGAGGCCTACAAGCACAGACTTCGCAAGATAGAGGGTCAAGAGGCGAGGCCAATTGAAGATCAATCAGAAATTACAATAAGCATCCTGGTAATTACAGCAAAAACGAATGGGAAAAAGATGATCCAACTCATAAAAGTTTACTCCATGCCCAGTCTTACACACACACACACACACACACACACACACACTGATGTAAAAATTAAAATCCATACGATGCCACCTGGTTTGCGTGTTTCATAGGCACTGTTATTACTTGCGAGTGAGCATAATACTGCATATTTACTCGTCCAATATTTCTGCTCCTGTTGATGAGGTGAATATTGATTTTTTTTTCAAAACCCAAAACCAACATGTTGTTCCAGTACTCAATGCTCTTGTGCAAAGGACTTAAGCTTTTGTGTCATTGTTTCAAAAAAATCCTTTGAGCAAAAGCTTCTCATTAAAATGTAGAGAAGACAAGTATCCAAAAATTCAACTTGGAATTTGCATTGAAAGAAAGAAAAAAAAAAGCTTCACAAAGCTTTTGGATTGAACGCTGTGTTTTTATGCCTAACAAAATGGCAAGCTTTCAGAATTTCCTGGAATATTTACCAACTCCTTGAAACACCTGAAGTGTTTCTTGACTGTTGGATTGGTTGGCAGAGAGGGTGTGAGGAAAGAGAAAATACCAGAAAGGGGTGCGGGGGAGAGGTGGGGGAGAGAACTCAGAAAAGGATACCTTTTAAATAAACCCACCAAATGATCACATTCTTTATCAGTGACTTTATCAGGGCTAACGCAAAGAGAATACTGCCAAGATAATTAACAATCCTTCTAGTTTTAAAAAAAGTCGAAGTTGATTATCTAAAGGGCAGGCTGCTCTTTAAATTAAAGATGATATCGAAGACATTTACAGCAATCTATGTTATGGCACAGATATTACACATAAATATATAGGTCGGGAGTCCAGCCCTATTGTCCATGAGGGCCAGCAGGTGAGACCAAGGAGCAGCTGGATGCGATTGAGAGAACACATTACTGACAGTGTAGGTGGACAGATTTTTCATAGCCAATGGTGGCAGGACAGATATAGCCCCATAATGACAGCTTACACATTTCTCAAAATGCTGATTCTCCTATACATTGTCCTGGGTTTTAAATACTAGCATGTATAGAATGAGCCAAACAAAGTGCACCTGCATTCTGACTTTCCCAGGACCACTCATTTTGATTTCCCTCCTACTCGACCCCAGCTCCCCTCAACTTGATGGAAGAAGAACCTTCCAGAATTCTATGCTAGGCACAGGATTTCATAACCCTGGCCTTGGATGCCCTCAGGAAGAAAAAGTACATCCCTGAGTCAGGACAGACCCGGCTCCCTGGCCTGGGCTGGCCTGGGGATCTTCCAGCCAGTACTGCCTGGGTGCTGGGCATGAACGGCTCTCCCCTCCCTCCTCAGTCTCTACCCCACCACAGCCCAGACAGGGGGAAGGCTCCTCGCAGCTCACCGGCTTTCAGCATAAAAAGGTGGATTCATGAAGATAGACGATAGTTTCTTTAAAGTCCAGACTTACCTTTGGCAATTAAACAAAAAGCAAGGATATTCTTTTTGGCTAGTTCCTGTCCCATTTCAAGCAGATAGATTCATATTTCTTTATCTACAGAACTACTCAGTGGAAGGTAGACGTGTGTGTGTGTGTGTGTGTGTGTGTGTGTGTGTGTGTGTGTGTGTGTTTATGAAACTATCAAATAAAGGGGTTAGAGGCATGGCTCTGTTAGTAGAGCACTAAACAATGAACAAAAGCATCAGGCGCTGAGTTCAAGTCCCCATCTCAGACCAAAAAAGAAAAAGAAAAGAAAGAAACTATTTTCCAAATGAACTCTCCTGGGTAAACACCGTGTATCTGGACACAAATGCAGCCTCACTGTGTGTAGGGAAAGCCAGGCACTAATCATACGATAAGGAGTAAACACGGGACCCATCCATTGGGGAGACCACAGTCATCATGGAAGAACTCAACAGCTCATGACTGGTGATGGCTGGTGTAGGTGCGTGTGTGCATGGCAAACAGGGGAGCACCCTTTCTTACTGGCTGTCAGGGGCTCTGGCCTCATGTCTCCATGAGGCTGCTACATAGCCAACTGGGCTCAGAGTGTTTTCAACTGTTTGGGATGATTGAGCCAAGCTGTGTGGGCATGCAGTTGATGGGAGCTGTATATTTCCTCCCTGTTTACTGTTCAACTTGGCCCCAAGAATGTCTGGGTGCAGGTAAGAATGTGGAGCACAGTTGACCTGACTAAAACCAACCTGCATTTTTGGTTTAATAATATGTACATATTTGTTCTGGTAGGCCACCATTGTAAACTAGGGGCTGTTTGTTATACAGCCAAGTTCTCTGATGCATCACTACAGTTTATGGACAGCTTTTCCTGTTCTTAATGAGAAGGGCCGATAGTCGTCTGCACAAATAACATCCACACATCAACTAAACCATCTCACAAAAATAAAAATAAGAATCCTAGATGAAAAATCTTTTTACTTTCTTTGTAGTTGGTGTTGCTTTGAAGAGATAATGAGGGACTGACGCTTGCTAGCCACACCCTAAAGTGTTTCGCCCTCTATTTATCGATAGGGCGTCGCGTCCTACAATGTGCCTAGTTTAGGCTTCCCATTTTAGCTGAGATGGAAGGCATGCACCACCATGCCTAGCTTCTTTCTCTTGAGATGGAGTCTGCCAGACTTTTCCACCCAAGCTGACCTGCAACCTCGTTCATCCCAAGCTCACTCAGCCTCCCACAAATGACGGGAGATGTATCACTGTTGTCAGCAATTGATTGAGACAGAGTCTCGTGTGTGTGTACAGCCTGGCCTCCAACTATGATCCTCCTGAACTCAGTCTCTCATGTAGCTAGGATTGCATGCACGAGCCACCAGCAGCACCCGGCTTTCCTTTACCTTCTGTGCCTTTGTCTATCTCTCTCTTTCCTTGTAGGACTTCCCACAATCTAACAAACTGTATTGTTACTTTGTTAGTTTGTTTCTGACTGCTTTTATTAGAGCCAAGATCCAGAAAAAATAAATATACATATATTCTACTCTTTCATCTACAGCGCCTACAAAGTGCCAGGCATATGGGAGGTGTTCGACGTAAACTTTTTGAGCAAATAAAGACTGGAGTTAGACAACTCTACATTTAACTGCTCTCCCTGACATCCCTGGGTGTGTGGCCTTGAGCAGGTCCGTTGCCCCCTCGGCATCTGTTTCCTCGCCTGCTCAATATGGTCATCACAATGACCTCCTCCCACAGTGGCTGGGAATCAGGTGACGCTGGAAGAAGCACCACCAACCAGACACGAGTGGAGGATCTCATCTTCAAGAGGCCCGCTGCGTGTTCCAGCAGACACATTTACATACAGATAGCTGGGAAGTAAGGGTGGCCCCGTCGTTCGGGGACCAGCTCATCTTCATTCCAATTCTGAGTAGAGACAGTTTTGCCCTTTGGGCACGGAGACTGAATTGCCTCCTGTCTTTGGGGATTCAAAACAGAAATAAAAGTGGGGAGCAGAGGGGGGTAATCTCCTCTAGAAAAAGGTCAAAATTCAGGTTTGGGAGATTTGCCAGTGCAACCAAGATCCAGACTTCCAAACATAAAACACAGCCACAGCCGCTCAGAGCACCTGACTCATCTGGGAGGGAGTAACTGCGGCCTGGAGCACTGGAGAACCAGCCCGTGAAAATTGGCAGGGAAGGGTCGCCGCCCAGCTCCATCTCCGAGGACGCAGTGCAATGGCTTGGATTTCTAACATTATTTCGAAGATGCTATTTATCATCATCAGGAGAATGACTATGAAAGGACCATCGTGTGTGTTTGTCGGTCAGCTGCATGAGCTCACAAAAAGATGCTAATTCCCCCTGGCAAACAAATACCTTGTCTTTATATTTGTCCAAATGGAGACAGATACTGTGGTGAACTTCCCATCCAAAACCATCAATGGAAAGTCATTTCTTTCCCCCCTTCTTTAGTGTTTCCTATCATTCACTCCAAGCGCTGTGTAGAGGCAGTGAGAAATGCCTGTAAAAAGGGCTTTTAAACTCTTAGTTGTTTGCTGAATATTAGTAACACTATAAAAAGTTTATGTTAATTAATGCTGCATTTTAATAGATTTCCTGGAAGTTTCTATCTCTGTACTATAAAGGCTTTCAAGATAATGTATTATACAGTGGTTATCATAAACTCTAAAGCAATTCAAATATTCCTTTTATGTCTCAATAACTTTCCCCCCAAAGTTACAGTATTTAAAAGATTCAAATGCAGAAATAAAAAGAAAAAAAATCTCCTCACCAGGGGATATTTTAAATTTTTATGTCTCTCATCATGATTAATCTAATTTCTCAGCAACAGTGTACTTAAGTTTGCTTACAAGCAAAAAAAAAAAAAAGCTATCCAAATATACCCCATCGGCTATGTTGGGATGGACTGTCCTCATAAAGCAGAAGACATGTTTTACAGGAGATAGACAGTCAGATAATTCAAAACTAGTCTTCCTCCAGCCCAGCCCTCTCCCCATCTGAGTACCCATTATCATTATTTATCTCTCTGAGTTTAGGCAAAAAGAATAATTTGGCAGTTCAAAGACACCCCAGTATTCATCCTCAGCAGGCAGACCAAAAGGAGAGTTTGATTGCAAGAATTTCAAGAGAGATCAGATCCAAATTAAACTTCAATATTTGGGTTTCAGATGTTAAAAATTCAAGCTCCAGAACACGGAATCTCTGTCCATTTCTTTTTACCAGCCAAAAGAGATGTCTGCTTGCTTTCTTCCTTCCAGAAGCTTTTGAACATCTCATTCCAATAAGAATCAACCATTTCTTACACTGATAACGATTTCCTGGTAACTTTAAAGATAGGAAATAATAAGCACCACGAGATATAGAATCTTAATGCAAATGGCATTAATAGTGTCTACAAGTGGAAAAGCTCTGAAGAGAGAATTGGCAAGATTCCTCACACAAATGAAGCTACATTTCAGTATTTGAATCATAAACGTGTCCTCTCCCAGAAATCCACTTGGGCTTAGAAAACATTACAACGCTTGCACACACTCCCATTGCTCACCTTTCTCCTGCCAAATTACACATGGGGAGTATGTTCAAGCAAGGCTTTGGAAGCGGTGCGATGCCTGCCTTTCCCGTTCCCTAAGTCCCCGCTTCCAAAGCATTTGTCATCTGCTCTCTGCATCCAACAGCATCTGTGTTGTATTATGCTAAATCCCAACTGCAGAAAAGGAATCTGCTTCCTGAACTTCTAAGCACCGTCATGATTTGCCCATCAAAATTCTAAGCCCTCAGCATGACCTTCCTACACTCGATTAGAACAGTAAAAACACATACATAAATGTAGGTGGGTGTGCATGCATGCACGCTGTGTGTCTGAGCACTGATTTTGCTAGCTAACAAAGGCCCAAAGTAAACAGCTCCAAGTTTACAAATGCTGATGAGAGACCATCCCCAGAATCACGTAACTTCCGTGTGAGAACTACAGGAATCAGGGGGTAGGAAACCGTCTCCAGAAACTGTCTCCATCCAGGACCAATGCAGCTGTGCGATAGGAAATCTCTCAGTACAATCTTGGCCAAACTGGGATGCTTTGTCACTTTAAAAGCTAAAATCAGCCCAATGCCGGTGACTCACACCTGTCAGCCTAGCTACTCAGGAGGCTGAGACCTGAGGATCACAGATCAAGCCAGCCCCGGGCAGGAAAGTCCATGAGCCTCTTCTCTCCAACAAACCACCAGAAAACCAGAAGTGGCGCTGTGACTCAAAGTGGTAGAGCACTAGCCCTTGAGCAAAAGAGCTCAGGGACAGAGCCCAGGCCCAGAGTTCAAGCCCCACAATGGACAAAAATTAAAAATTAAAAAGCTGAAATTAGCAATGAAGGGGAACTTTCAAAGGGGAAGAAAGTTCCAAATTACTTAGAAGCTATGGTCCTGCAAGGAAAAACACTGTATTTGTTTAACTAGTCCCTCCCTGATCTAGTCCCAATACCACATCTCCATCCCAAAACATGGTCTTCCATCCAGGATTTCACTTTGTCTCTCTCTCCTCTTCTCTCCTTTCCTCTCCTTTCATCTGCTTTCTATCTCTATCTCTCTGTCCCTTCTCTTTCCCTCTCTTGCTTCTCTCTTACTCTCTCCTCTCTCTCCCTTCTTTCCTATCTCTCCGGCATCTTTTCCATAGCATTTTCATCTCTTTCATACCACCTTAAATCTATACCTTACAGCCTTCATGTAACGTTTCCCCCCCCCCCCCCCCGCAAGAACCTTCTCTCCTGGTCCCCTGCCCCTCCTCCCACTCCTAAAATGTAAATACAATTAGTTGGTGGAGAGAGTCTTTCTCCTTTTGCTTCTTTGCCAAGCGTCTCAGTGACAGGTCCTGGGGAAGGGTGTTTCACGCGTGGTTCTCAAGGAAGACCCGAAGGGGGAAAGAAAAGAAGGAAGGAAACACAGCCTGAGGAAAAAGTCTATAAAGATTTCTCGCTTTCCTAATCCCTTCTCTCTAATGTTTCTTTGTAAATTTGTCAGATGGGAATGAAATTGCCTCATAACTCTCCAGACGTGAAGAGCATCTCTGAAGAAAATTACGTACTTGTCAAAGCAAGGGGGAATTTATGTTGGTGTTCCTGAGATGTGATTTTATTCCGTCTATTTCCTTTGTGCACACCAGAGCAACTAGAGAGACAAAACACACACACACACACACACACACACACACACACACACACACACACCTCGTTTATGGGTATTTTTTTTTCACTCTGGTGCATTTTTTGCCTCTATTTTCCCCTTTGTTTTGCTATTCCCCCTCCTTCCATCTCTGTTTATTGCCTCCGTCGGTCGAACCCTCTCCTCCTATGGGGAAAGGCAGCCATGATTTCTACCCGGGTCGTTCCTACAAGCGTAAGGATGATTTCCCCGTGGATGAAAGCAGGAGGGGTGTCTTACGTTCCTCCATCCTGCCCGCCGCTGGCCAGGGGCAATTTGGGTACCAAAGTCTCACTGATGACCTTCCTGTTAGTGACATGCTTCCTGAAATGAATTCCTTCTCTGCAGCTTCCATCCTCTGCATGGAGAAGCTGCGAAATCACCTGGGCCTGCAAGGTTCCCCACAAGGCACTCACTTAGGTAGAGGACTGGGAGGCAGGCAGACCCAGGCTCAAATCCCAGCTCTTCCACGAACCTTCCAGGCAAAGCGTTCAGCTTCTCTGGACTTCCGCATTCCCTGTTGGTTAGAAGGAGCACCGCTGGGTGGGACTCCAGAACACTTCCAGCCCAGAGGCCGCTGCACCCTGGGACTGAGGACTTGCAAGGCCGACAGACAGCCTCTGCATCCCAGCTGTGGCCTGTTCCCTGACCAGCTAACTCACCTTTCTGATGCCTGTTTCCTTGTCTTTAAAGTGGGGTGAGTAAAACCTACTTCACAGAGCTACTAGGGAGCACATGGGAGGGGTTCTCTGTTAGAACCAAGCATGGGGCGCAGAGTTTCTATTCACTATGTTCCCTGTCTTCACCATGCATTCATTTCTCAAGAGCCTGTTTCTCTGACATACAAGGCTCATCTCTCCACAAGCGTCCAGGAGATGGAGAATGAATGGCTGTCCACATGCCTTGTTAGAGGTGAGTCTACACATTTTGCCGCATTTCCCTATTGTGCTTTTGGTATTTTTTTAATATTAAAGGGAATAAAGAAAAATGTTCACGTCCTGTGCAAGCTCACCCAGAACAATTTGTTAGAGATTTAAATAAAGAGTATAAACACCACAGAATATTTTCACACAAGCCACAATGCCACAAGGTGCCCTGGATCTTTCTGGAAGCTCATTTTCACTTTCTGGGAGTGGAAAAAGTACCACAAGCTCTTGCATTGCTGGGTCTAGACGGATCGCTAAGATTTTTTCCAGAAGGGTTCCTTGAGGAAATATGAGTTAGGAATTAAGACAATTGTGCTAACTTCATCGATAGACATAATGGCAAAGAAGCCCCAGAGCTGAGATGACCAGCTCACAGGACTTCAAAAACACACCTCCCATGGACAAGACACCTTGGCCTCCTTCTCCCCTGTGGCTTCACATGCTCTCCTTCGGATACGCAAGGTCAAGTACCATCAGAACACAAGTAAATGGAAAACCCTAGACACAATTCTGAAGTTGCACTGTCCTGTCACAAGATGGCATCAGCCTGGCCTAGAGCTGCATCCCAGCGCTGCAAGGTGGCGGCCTGGCGCTCTACCCCGGGGCCCAGTCACGTCCCTGCCCCTGCTAGTCACTGCCCTGCTGTCATTACAAGAAGACAGAGAAAGCCCAGGAAGACCACTGGAGCCGGAGCCCACATTCACCTGACCTTCTGTAGAGTGTGTCCTAAGAGCTGCTCTCTTTATTCCATTCTTAGTTCGAAGCTCTCTCTGTGCCTGACTTTTAAATTAAGCTTTGTCATCGATGTACATGTATCGGGTAGATAAGGATTTTCGCATACTATTTCCATAGTATTTCCATGGTGAGTGTCTCTGGCAACCTCTTGGTGAACTTCCCCCCAGGGAAGGAACTCTACCACACCGGCGTTCCCTCCACCGAGCACCAGCACCATGCATCACTACCACCACCTCGGATGACCCGTCTCTGCCTCACCGGAAGTTCAAGTGGAGACCAGAAACCCTCACTGCACCCCCACCTGCAGATGGAGAAGGTTACAAAATCAGTCATCCTTTTCCCCCACAGCTCCGGGGAGCCCTACAGATACAAGCTGCTAGGATCCAGGGAGCCAGCTATGTGAGGGACCAGATCAAGGTCATCTGACTGGCAAGCTCAAGGGAAAGTGGGTCTCCCTGACATCGGGATGCCAGTGCAATTCTGTTTGCCTTTGGTTAGATCATGTTCTACCATTGGAATCATTACCAAGCTCAAGGAAGTCTTCCTCCCCCCGCCACACACATACCACACGAGTCTATTTCCTTGGCCTTTCTGATGGGAATATACATTGTTTATTACCCCCTCCGTTTACCACCCCCCAAATATCATTACAATGTCTGTGCTGTGATCTATGCATAGTTGTTACCCTTTTAATGGATTAAAAAAAAAAGATTTAAGTACTTCATTCTGTTGCATTTTGACAGCTGTTAGCCATCATTTTTCTATTCACCTGCATTTAGCAATCCCATAAAGGAAGGCAATCTCACAGAGAACAGGAGCCGGGCACTGCAGGGTGATAATTCTGTGTCACTCTAGCCCTATAAATACCTGCCGACGACGCTCCGTGCTGAGTCAGCAGTCTGTGACGGCGTGGTGGCCATACCCTTTTATCTGGGTGAGTGTCTCACAGCAATTGGACCACCACCCCTGCAGTGAAAATCCATAGTATCGATCAGGCCATTTCTCCACTGTAATTCTTTTGTAGGAAATCCCTGATGACAAATTTTATCTGCACCACTTTTTGATGTAAAGGCTCTCCAAGGGCAGAGTTAAGCGCCGGGCCGTTCCACGTTATCAAGCAGCCGTTTTATTTACTGAAACTACAATTGTGGTCACATGTGCATGTGCACTCATGCATGCGCACACACGCGCGCACACACACACACACACACACACACACACACACACAAAGAGAGAGAGAGGAAGATGGGGGGGTGGAGCCACATAGTATTTCAGTGAAAACCATAGGGAATGGAGAGAAAAGGTCCTGTCAGATACAAGGCTGACCCCTGTTCAGAACTGCATAAATGGTAGCAGTGCAGGTTTGGTCTGTAGGCTGGGTTGATGGAGGGTTGTATGTGGAAAGGAAGTTGGTTCTATTTTCCTCCCATGCTGCCCTGAGCTTTCCCCTCTCCTGGGACCTGCTAAGCTTCCTACCCTGTGTCCCCAATACGTTAGGGGAATCTTTATCTGATGGTGTACATCAGCAATTAAGATCAGGGGCGAATCCAGAGACCCAGACAAACTTCTGTAAAATATCCAAACCCCTAAAGAAGGAAGGAAAAGGTTACATAAGAACCTATATTCTGTACAGAATTGCTGGCCTGGCTATTCTGGGCACAAGTACAAAAAAAATGAATAGAGGAAAAAGAAGAAGAATGTCCCTCTGAAATTTGCACAGCTGCAGATCCCAAAGAATTTCTACTAGGTCCCTGCAGCTCAGGGGACAGGAAAGGTCTTTCTCCTAGTTCACCAAGGCCAGCCGCAGCATCTTACTCAAGAGTGTCCAGGTCACTCCGCTTCACCACTGACAATTTGGGATCAGGAAGTTCTTTGTGGGTGCTGCCCTCTGCATTGTAGGGTTTTAGCAGCCCCTCTAGCTCTTCCCCTACCAGCACTCCCGTCTCCTACTTGTGATGATCAAAACTGCCATGGAGCTGGGCGCCGGTGGTTCACGCCTATAATCCTAGCTACTCAGGAGGCTGACATCTGAGCAGTGCTGTTTGAAGCCAGGAAAGTCCATGAGATTCTTATCTCCAGTTAACCTCCAGAAAATCAGAAGTGGTGCTGTGGCTTATATAGTAGAGAGCTCACCTTGAGCTGACGAGCTCAGGGACAGCACCAAGGCCCAGAGCTCAAGCCCCACCACCAACAAAAAAAAAAAAAAAAAAAAAGCAAGAGCTTTCACCAGTACCGGCTTTGGTACCCATCACCCAGTGCCGTCCTCTAGAAGGAAGTTGCCCCACAGGGCATCATCGTGGTAAACAAAGGTGATTCCATGCACCTCCTCCAAGGGCAACTCCTGTCCCCTCTAAGCCCGGACAGGATCAGCCCTTCTGTGCTCAGCTGTATGGAAGTCTCGGGCTAGCAGCAAACCAGACATCCTGACCAGTCCTCTATTCATTGTAGACTTGAATTTTTTTTTTTGCATTTGTTAAATATCTTTCTAATGGTACAGTAAAATATTGATTTATCTCAGAATCTAAGATGTTCTGGTGCCCCTCCCCCTTTAAATATGGAGTCTTCGGCAAATGTTTCATGTCTGTCAGCCTCTTCTCTCTGGGAACGACATCTCCATGTTTTCTGATTTCTGAAGTTTAGTGGGGGGAAACTTTTTTCATACGCAAAGGAATCAGTGACCTCTTTATTCAAACCCGTGAGGAATTCGCAGTAAGTGAAATGCCCACTGCGTTAAGCAAATACCTGCACATCTATCTTCATAAAGAAATAGCACACACACCGGTCAGAGGATACTGATGACGGAATCTTAAAATGATGCTTCAATAATAAAGTGGGGGCGGGGGGAAGCCCAAGAGAATAGAATTTAAATTTGTAACATGTTCTAAATGATGCTTTAAAAAAAAAAAGGAGGGAAAACACAAGGGGGAAAAAACATAGCAAAAGTCAGAAGTAGTTTTCTCTGAAAGAAACGACAGGTGGTTATTTATTCTTTCTTCTGGAAGGAAGTGCAGGATCCTAAAAAATATCAAATATTCATTTTGGAATCCGTTTGTTTGAATTCTGAATCCTATATCTACTTTAGGCAAGTCACTTGACTTGTTTCAGTGGCAAACACTTTTCATGAGCTTCAAATTATCATGAGGCTAGCACTGGAGTAGGTGGGGATATATATATATATATATAATGTACCAATGCACACATGTGCTTCTATGTAATGATTGGCCAAATCAAGGTGATGCTCAATACCTGGTAGATTACCAAATATTATACATGTTCAGCAGTTAACAAGTCCTCATTGAAAACAAGTGTAATTATTCTAATCAGAAGACAATAGGTCATAGAAAAGGTTTAGGGAGGCCCTAATGAAAGCGAATGTCCATAGTAGAGTTAGCTGTCACACAGTCTTCAAAGGACTCACCACCTGTGGGGAATGGGACACACTTGAGAAGGTACAGAGATGGAAAAAGGGAAGGGGAAAGACAGGAGACAGCCAGGACCTCCTGAACTAGAACCGGCTTCTCAGACACAAGCAGGCTCTGATCTCCTCGCTTTCTAGCCCTGTTTCAAGTCATCTAGGTCTCTCCTCAAACCCCTTCAATCTAGAGGTCCACCATTTCTACCGAATTATCCTCATCATCAAGAACAGAATTACCGCCGGACTCTGGCGGCTCACGCCTATAATCCTAGCTACTTAGGAGGCTGAGATCTGAGGATCACGGTTCAAAGCCAGCCCAGGCAAGGAAAGTCCTCTGTGAGACTCTTATCTCCAATAAACCACTCAGAAAACAGGAAGTGGTGCTGTGGCTCAAGTGGTAGAGCGCTCGCCTTGTACTGAAGAGCTGAGAGACAGCGCCCAGGCCCAGAGTTCAAGCCCCACAACCAACAAAAAATAAATTAAAAAAAAAAAAAAGAACAGAATTACCTGCTCATCTCACTCCAACTCTTTTAACACACAAGGCTCTGACCACTGGTGTAAAGAAGAAAGACTAAATATGTCAGGGGAGAGGGGGGAAAGAAAGTAAAGATGAGAAATGACCAGAAAAGTCAAGTTACTCTTAGTGGGACACTCAGCTGCTTCATCTCCCAGTGATGGTCACAAGGTCTCCAGGTCAGAGGTCATGAACTAATGTAGTCTTAGGCCAAGTTATTGTTAGAAGTAAAGTTTGTTGAGACATAACCGAAACCATCTGTTTCCTTCTTGCTTAAAACACCATCCACTCTGTGCTTACAGGGTTGAGGAGTTGAAACCCTGAAAGCTAAAAATGTTTGTATCTGGCCCTGTACAGAAAATGTTTGTAAGCTGGGCGCTGGTGGCTCACATTGTCACCCTCGCTACTCAAGAGGCTGAGATCTGAGGATCACAGATCAAAGCCAGCCTGGGCAGGAAAGTCCATGAGACTCTTATCTCCAATGAACCACCAGAAAACCGGAAGTGGCGCTGTGGCTCAAGTGGTAGAGTGATCACCTAGAGCTGAAGCCCCACGACCAGCCAAAAAAAAAAAAAAAGAAAGAAAGAAAGAAAACATTTACAGATCCCTTCACTAAACCAGTGAACTAAACAAAGCTTAAATGTTTGTGTTATTTGGTACTCAGCCATAACTTGAAGAGCTCAAGAAATTCATTTCTCATGTCTCATTTCTTCTAAGTCATATATATGATCTAAGCCAGACCACAGAGCAGGTGGCATTTTGCTTATTAAATACAAGGCTTATATGCTAAGCCAATCATGTAAAAATAAATGCGTTGGAGAATAGTAGCCTGTGTTGATATAATTTTACCCTAGGCTCTGTTACAATTTCTAACCAAAGGCTAGCCGTGTTTCAATTGAGGATCTTGGTTTCTTACAATGATCAATATATGAAAATATTGACTGATCATGGCTCTCAAATTGAAATTTACTTCAGTTTATGTGATTAAGAACATTGTCATTTGCTGTCTAGAAAATTATGCAGAAGCTCCAGTCCAAAGATTAATACCAACAATAAATAAACTCAACAGACGTGGTTAAGAATCAGCAACTTTTTCCTATAGAAAAATGGAGTGGGAATATGTTGGCTTTGCATATATAATAAGTGGACATAATTGTGTTCCAATAAAACTTTATTTATAAAAAAAGATAACTGGTTATATTTGGCCCAAAGACTATATTTTATCAACCCTAGGACAGCAAAGCTTACAAAAACCAACATTCTACAAGGGCCAGGAAGGTAATATAAATAAGTGAAGTGGGCCTGTGTCACACATCTAGCAAAAATAAGATTGTGATACATTCTAGAATGTGGGCCCAGCTCTCTGATGAGAATGCTTCTTCTCAACCATGGGGTATATGGGCTTAGGTCCTCCACTGATTTAAAACAAAAATCTCTATTTCCTGCTTTATATGTAAAATGTGGGCAATGCCTTCCATTTCTCTACACATCTGGGGAGTATCAGCACAAATATGCTTGTGATTCAGAGTTTCTCAACCTCAGCCACACTGATATTTGAGGCTGACTGACTGCATCTAGCAGGGGCAGCCCTCCCCTCGGGATCTGGTAACAAACCATGTCTGACGGCATTTTCACATGACCTCTAGGCAAAGCCACGTGTGTGGAGAGCCACGGAACAGGGCTTAGCCACCTGTTGCCAATCTCTGCTTACTTTACATCACTATCTGCTTCCCCCCCGCAACCCCCTTCATGTTTCCAATAGATCTTCTTTGGTTCCTTTAAGAAGGAAGAAAATGGGAAAAGAAGGTATCAAAAGAATACCCAAAGACAACCTCCGGTGGTGTTAAAAAGTTACGAGAGATGATGGGGGAGGACATCAAGGTTGATGGGATACAATGAGCAGCCAGACATTAAATACCCACATCCGGACATACAGAAGCCCCACATCACCACAACGAGAAAAACCATCCTAGAATGTTAAACATCTTTTTTCCCCTCTAAAACAAGTTCTAGGCCCTTATGTTTAACTTGGATACCAGTACGCAGATTCCATCTTTATGACATTTCAGACACATGCTACAGTTCCTTCTCTTCTTCCTCCTTCATCTCAAGCACAAGTTCTTATGTTCCAGGAAGCATTCATGTTAACCTAATATCAGTGTTGCTCCTACATTGGAAAACTCCTTTTGTTGGTGGTGGTGGTGGTCATGGGACCTAAACTCAGTCAGGGCCTGGGCACTGCCCCTCAGCTCTTCAGCTCAAGGCTAACGCTCTACCACTTGAGCCACAGAGCCACTTCGGGCCTTTTCTGCTTATGTGGTACATGAAGGCGTGCAAGGCAAGTACTCTACCACTGAGCCACCTTCCCAGCCCTAGAAAACTCCATTTTTGAGTGCCATATTGCAACAGCTGCTTCCAGAAGAACCACTTACATTTTCACAATGGTCACAAAGACAGGTGGCTTTTCTGTTCTCCCTAGACCTGAGTTTGCCTTCTGGAACAAAGCTGTGACGTTCTCACTAGGAAAGCTGAGTTATTTCACAGTTCATCCTTAGTCTTATTTGTTGGTGTTAAAATGAAGAGATCCCTACTAGGGACACAAACTTTCTAGCATAAGAAGAAAGTATTTTGATATGTTAAATGAAGGGTAAATAATTCCTAGTAATTTATTCACTCTTTGTGGCTCTTCTCTATTCAAAGTAGAGACTGATACCTCAAGTCCCCAGATACTGGTATGGCAGAGCTGAAGGACAAAAGTGTCAGGGTTTCAGCTTTGACTTTCAAAGCCAAGATTTGGCGGGGAAGGGGGATGAAAGATTCTATACTTATATTTTTTAAAATGTATAATTGGGGAGTACCAATGCTCCCTCCCCAGGAAACATTTGGGAGAGGAAGAGTAAAGCAAATGAGCTTAGTTGATGGAATTGTAGGTCCCAGGGGAGTCTATGAATGTTAAACTCCCTACACACACACACACACACACACACACACACTTGCTCCCCCATCCTGAAGTAACCTGAAGGGAGGGAAATGCTAAGACTTGCTCTTTAGGAGGAACACAAAAGAGGTAGCAAGTATGGCAGAGGTGTTCACCACCTGGTCTGTAATTGACCTGGCCAGGAATGTAACATGATGTCAGAATATTTTCTCTGTTGTCAATCTCTCTCTTCCCCCCCCCTTTCCCTCCCTCCCTCTCTCCTTCCCTCCTTCTCAAATACAGTCAATAGAGTGAATAGATGAGCTAGTCATAGGAGTGAGGACAAGCTGAATACAAAAGCAATATTTGCTGCTGGACAACTATAGACTAAATGGTCCTACCCAAGTCCTCTAGGATGTGCATACATTTCCCCAGTGTTATTGATCTAAACCATCTTCCCCTAAAATTCACATCTTAAAGCCCTAATTCCAAGTACGTGAATGTGGGTGTATTTAAGATAATATTGTGGTAGATAGAGTTAGCCAGAGGTGGCAGCACACACCTGTAATCCCAGTACTTCCTAGGAGGCATCAGAAGGGTCACAAGTTCAAGGCCAGTTCATGCAACCTGTCAAGATCCTATCTAAAAAGAGAAGTCATTAAATTAAAAGGAGAGTCCTAGTCAGGTGCCGGTGGCTCATGCCTATAACCCTAGCTACTCAGAAGACTGAGATCTGAGACTTGCGGTTCAAAGCCAGACCAAGTAAAAAGTCCCCATGAGACCCTTTTCTCCAATTAACCACTCAAGTCCCAGAAGTGGTACTGTGGCTCAAGTGGTAGAGGGCTAGCCTTGAGCACAAAGAGGCTCAGAGCCCATAACACACACACACACACACACACACACACACACACACACACACACACACACACACACACACACACACACACACAAAGTGAGTCCTGATCTATTATGACCAGTGTATAAGAAAAAGGAACTTGGATACAGAGAAACCAAGGAAACAGAGTAAATTAAAGTATATTATATGCATGTATGGAACTGTCACAATGAAACACCTTTTTTACAGTTATTATATACTAGTTAAGATATTGTACAAAACAAGAATGAAGCCAGGAACACCGCATATGTATATGAAAATAAAGACCATGACAAGACACAGGAGGAAGGCAAGGAAGGAAGACATAGAAGATGCCAACGCTGGTGGCACACACCGGCTCTAGAACTAAAGAAGTGCATTTGTGCTACTTAAGTCCTTAGTGTGTGGCATCTGATGATGGCAGCCCTGGTAAAAATCATACACTGCAAGAAGAGTCGGAAGCAAGAAGACCGTTACCAGTCAGGATGTGCAAACTCTGCTGAGGTAACAAGTGGTCCCCGGCCTACATGGCTGGAAATCAAGATTCCTAGAACTTACTGAGCCCAGGAAACTCTCCTTGTGGTAGGCGCCCTCCTGAAGGCACATTAGCTGGCCTTGCTAGATGGTTAAAGACAGAAGAGGGCAGTAGGTGGGGATGTGTGCCCACATGGCTGCCGCTGGGCAGGCACCCCTCCTATGCCTATTTCTGCAGGCCTTTGGCACATGGGCCCTGGAAGCGCTGCTGTATGTAAGCACAGGCCTTCCTCTCTGGGGCTCCGGGAAGAGCCCCTTCCACACTGGTGAGCCAAGGCAGGTGTCTCCATCGAGGGGAAACTTCTGAGAACATTCGTCAGACAAGGAAACCAATCATGAGACTCCCAGCGGCCAATCGATTAAGCCAAAATCACACCCTCAGCCCCGGAACCCCTTTCCGCATAGAGTCTGCTTTTCTTTTTCTCTCAGATTTTGTTCTGATTGCTGTGAACACTTTCCTGTCTTTTCATTCTTTAATCAGTGGAGGAAACACAGACCTAGGCAGTATGGCTTACCACAACTGAAGACAGCGGAAGGCAAAACATGAACAGAGGCCTACCAGCTTTCCAATGCCTCCACCCAACAGAGACCCCTATCGGCCCACATCACGTCATACATCACCCTGACCCTGTGAGGTGGGGCACGCCATCTTCCCGTGCACGCAGAACAGAGCCTGGTCAATATCCAAAGAGCACAACACAAACGCACTGCCCCAAATGGCCCAGAATCAGCTGCCAACTGGATTGGTCATTTCCACCTCCCTGACGGAAGGAGGGCCAGGAAGAAGAAGTCAAGGAAATGCAGCATCACCCTCCTTTCACACCTGAATTAGCCATCTGTGAGTTGGGGATCACTAGCCCAAGTTTAAGGTCAGGAAAGTTAGATCTCCACAGGAGATCCCCATCATTGTCAGACATCGGTGACTACAGCAACTCCATATTATAACAACTGCCACAACATCCAGTGCTCAGGGCAAAATTCCTTTACCTTAGCTCAAGTCTGAAGCCCGCTCTACTCTCTGGACAAGGCTGGTCACATGAATTCTCCATGCACCAGGCTCGGTTACCAAGCTGGGCCGGTGATGGCTGAGGGGACGCTGGGTGGCCAGGAAGGAAGAACTTAGCTGCATTTCCTCTGGAGTCTCCCTCGAGCAGGCTGGTCCAGGCTTTCTTGTGGTTGTGTGAGGATCTGAGAAACAGAGACACTAAGGAGAGAAAGAGAGACCAAGCAAGAACTAAGTGACTTGGGACAAGCATCCACCATTTCTGTCATATTCTGCTAGCCAAAGCAAGACACAAGGACAGCTGATGCACAGAAGTTGAAGAAACAGACCTCTTAATGCACAAAGAGTAGCTAAAAAGAAAATTGGGAATTGGGACTTTTAATATCACTTCATTGCACACATACAAGTGATTCAGAGCCTGCTCCTTGTGGGGAGGGGGGTGATGGGGGGTGGTATTAGGATAAGCTCAGGGCCTCACACTTGCTGGATGTTCTATTGTTTAAACCATCCCTCCAGCTCTCTTGGCTTTAGTTATTTGGGGACACAAGTTCTTGTTTTATTGCTCAGGACAGACTAGACCATGATCTTCCTATCTGTGCTCCCCAACTAGCCGGGATGAAAGACACATGCCACCACACCCAGCTACTGGTTGAGATGAAGATCTTACGAACTGTGGCCTCAAACTCTGATCCTCCCAATTTCTACCTCTTGAGTCGCTAGGGTTGCAGGTGTGAACAACCAGATCTAGCCATCAGCCCCACACATCTGTAAGTGCCTCACCTCAGAATCACCCAGAGGGCATAACCCAGCTCCCTAAACACACAGACTTCTGGGACCAACACCCCACCGCATCCCTGGCCTCTCCCCACCCCCACTCCACTTTGCACCTAGAGCTAATGACTCAGTTGGTGTAGGGAAACAGAAATGTGTATTTTAAGTCAGCTAGCTCCCTGCAGATGCAGATACTGACTGACCATACTGGTCAGAAAGTAACCCTTTCAGAACCACCAGAAGAGCTTCATTTACAAATGAAGGGAATACATAAATAAATAAAAATAATGAATAAAGAATGTCCCAGCTTCCAAGCCCAGGCTTGGGTGGAAGCCTGAGCGGACCCCCGGGCCTCCTGGCTGCCTCTCCTCATCTCCTCCCCTACACTCCTGCTTGTCTTCGTTCACCTCTGCCTTGAAGACTGTCATTATTTCTATCATCATCATTAGGAATGATTAAGAAGATGGAGACATGACATGATGTTTTAACATCCGGCCTAAGGCACAGTAAAAGCTGGGTCTGACCAGGCCTCAATGTCAGCCAGGGAATGACACTCAGCCCCGGAAACCCCATACCATGGCTCTTAAATTAAGCAATCCCCATCAGCGGAGCCATTAATTTACCAAGAGGTCAAGTGTGTCCTAACGAATTACAATGTGATCTCAGGGTTCCCGAGTGAGGGCTGGGCACATGCCCTGGAACCTTCCCTAGACTAGACAGATGGCATTCATTATGTCTCTCGTCGGCCAGTGTAGTGGATTCTACAGAAATGGCCAGGCATTTCTCTGAGGAGCCATTCTACGAGGCAGAGTCCCCTATTTCTTCTTGCATGCCTTCTTCCTGAGCCACAGTAACGTTAGAGAACCTGCCTGGGTGAGAGGTGTTCATGCCAGGTCCTCAGTTTTTCTTGAACAATGATACAAGATATGATTTCATGAAAAATCGCCCCTGGAAGAAATGTCTTTCTAAAGTCGAGTTTGTGGAACGCTTTGTATCCCAATGATTGCAATACTTCGGTTTCCTTGTTAAGGAGAAGTATGAAATCAGTTGTGTCATCCACCTGCTTTTCTCTTTGGCTACCAGGAAGCTCAGTGACCATTTTGAAACTCAGTGATGGTCAAGTTTAGAGACATATGCCTTCTTGATGTCCTATATTAATTTCCACTTCCCTTGATCCTAAATGTCTGCATTTTCTTATTTTATCATCTCGTTCTGCTAGCTACTTTCTGTGTAGGTCTCCCTCGTATTCTGTTTAGAACAAAGCAGGTAGTAAGTAGAATGGGCATATACCCCATGTGGTTCGGTTACCACTCAATCATCTTCAACCCGGGATGGGATTCTTTTCTCAAAATAAGCACACGTACCATGGGGCTATGCCACGCCCCCAGCCTAAGGAAGTCTATGGATAAATCACAGGATCGAGGACGTTTAGGAAAGCAAGAATTCAGGGTGGGCAGCCAGTCCGTGTGACAGTGAGTCTCTTCCCTGTCCCATACCAGGACCACCCTGCAAGGGCCCCACAGGCTCCTCCCCAGCAGGGTTCAGGGCTGGCCAGATCCCTGGGAAACAAAGTGTTCTGGTTAAAAGCACAGTGCCGCATTCCATCACCCACACAGAAGATTTATGAAATTCTGACGAGGTTAATGGAGAACAGACTCAGAGGACAGACACAGAAAACAAACACCTTTCTTCTTACCCTATCTTAACAAAACCCAGATCGACAGTGCTTTCGATCACCTCTCCTGGAAAAGTGAGCAGCTCAAGCACTGGATACTTGTCTGACAAACTCTTTTTTGGTGCAAACAAACCACATATCCGGACGGTCGAAGAGCCCATGGCTTTACATCATCTAAAAATACCTAGATGCTTCCTGGGCCATCTACGGTGCCAGCTTTTAGGCACATTTCCTTCAGACCTCACTGGGCCACTTCCCCAAAGACTGGCAACTGACAGCAACCCAGGAATGATGCAGGTGGCCTGGAGCATCCGGGCGAGCCTGGGAAAAGACCCAGATGCATGCTGGGAGCCAGCTCAGAGGACAGACCCACAGCAGCACTAGGGGCAAACAAGACAGGGGCACCCTGGGCGGGCATGGGGCTGCCTTCTTCTTCCCGCTGAGCTTCTCCCAGCCCGGGGAGTCCAGACCACAGACAAACCCAAGGGACACGTTTCCCTTTGTGATTTAAAAGTCATCTCTAGAGGTTGTGTTAAGGAACTCTAGAGGGGGGAGGAAAGAAATGATCTCATCCCTCATTAAATGTGATAGGAAGGGTTTAAGATAGCCTTTTCCTTCCATCTTCTCCTGATGGGAGACACTGCCACCAGGATCATTTGGATACAAACTATGGGATCAGACCTCAGCAAAGAGGCCTCAGAATGAGTTAGAAAACACCAGTGAGATGCTGACACTCAGGCCTGGAAAACACCAGTGGTACCCTGCCAACACTCCTACCTCAGACACACCAATAGGCTGGGCACTGGTGACTCACACCTGTAATCCTAGCTACTCAGGAGGCTGAGCTCTCAAGACCACAGTTCAAAGCTGGCCTGGGCAGAAAAGTCTCCGTGAGACTATTCAAAAATGGGAAATGGCACTGTGGCGCAAGTGGCAACGTGCTAGCCTTGAGCAAATGAGCTCAGGGATAAAACCCAGACCTTGAGTTCAAGCCCCACAACTGACAAAACAAAAAACAAAAAAACAAAACCACCATTGGTATCCCAAGCCAACACTTACGCCTTGCTCCTCCGGTCTCCCGGCCCTGGGCTTCTCTCCTCCACTCTGGACTCTGGGCTCCCACATGTGGAGGAGCAAACGTTTTCCCTTTTTCTCATTGTTTAGACTCCTTTCTATGCTTAGTATCAGAGAGCTTTAGCCTCATGTCTCTCCTAACCCAAGAAATCCCCACCCAAGCCACACTCACACATGCATGGGCGTGTGTGTATGTGTATGCACACGTGTGTACACACACATACACACACACACACAGGTGCAGGCTGTTCATCGTAAACTGTGGGTGTCCAGGAACCTCCTCAAAGTTTCCCTAAGTCCTCTCTGCCTCTGCACAGTCAAACCCAACATATCTACACAGTAGATTAGAAATGGTCATGGGGGACCCGTCTACCTGTGTCCGATTGGGTCTTGCTTTGCAATACCTACTATCAGAGGGATGGATGTTAAGCCGGTGCTCAGTGCAATCCTTGTTGGCAATCGTAAGAGGGACTTTGAGAACAGACCAGTGCTCATCCCTGATCCCCGGGACCTGATACCTGATACCTGATACCTGGGGAGTCTCCCACATAATAGATGTCTATCAATCTGCTCATCTGCAAACAACAGAAATGTATGGTGCACACTGAGAGCCAGTGGCTCACATCTGTCATCCTAACTACTCAGAAGGCTGAGATCTGAGGATTGTAGTTCAAAGCCAGCCCGGGCAAGAAAGTCCGTGAGACTTAGCTCCAATAAACCACTCAGAAAACCGGAAGTGGTACTGTGCTCAAGTGGTAGAGCACTTGCCTTGAGCTAGAGAGCTGAGGGACAGCACCCAGGCCCAGAGTTCAAGCCCTGGAAGTCCAGGCTCCAATGGGGTCCAGTGCAGGTTTGCTTCAAAGGTGGCACTGGTGCCCTGTGTTCACATTCCTAGGTCTCTGGGACTGAGGCTCCTTCTCCTTCTATATCTAGCACTCAAAAGCTGTGGCTGCTCTAGCCTGACTTTCACACACAGCACTCCTGACTATTCAGGACCAGCTTTGTACAGGATTTCTCCCCACCACTTAGTGTCTGCCCGGAGTCCCGGCTGCCACGCTGCTGCCATGCTAGATCCAGACGTCCTGTGGTTGTATGTAAGCAGCCTTCCATTTCCAGATCCGTCCTCAATGTCACCACACACCCCTATGTGTCCCCACCAAGCAAGGCCCACTAACCTGTGCATGAGGAACTATTGATGGGCAGGAGCTCCCTCCCCCTCTCCCCCCAAGTCTTGTCGTGTTGACAACAGTGGCCCAGAGATCTCACCCCCAGGGGCCCGGCTGTCTGGCTTTATCTTGATAGCTTTACGATAGCGGGAGCCTGGGTCAAAACTCCCAAACACACCATTTCCTTTTTCATCCTGACCTATTGCATCTGGCCTTCCCTGCTGCCTGCAAACACAGATGCTGGAAATCTCACGCGGGGGTAGGGAACTCGCTTATCAATTACAAGTGAGGGGAAGGCAGGTGCTGGGGGAAGTGACAGCCATGGGTATGAGTTAGGGATTTGGGGAGGTCTTGAGGTCCTAGCGTGTCATTCATGAAAGCTGGTTTTCCAAACTTACCACTTTAAGGAAGAGGTACCTGAAGGAAAGGGGCACTTGGAATGCTTGATCCTGGGCCCTCCACTGGAACACTGCCTTGGAACACTCGATCCTGGGCCCTCCACTGGAACACTGCCTTGGAACGCTCGATCCTGGGCCCTGCACTGGAACACTGCCTTGGAACGCTCGATCCTGGGCCCTCCACTGGAACACTGCCTTGGAACACTCGATCCTGGGCCCTGCACTGGAACACTGCCTTGGAACGCTCAATCCTGGGCCCTGCACTGGAACACTCCTTGGAACGCTCGATCCTGGGCCCTGCACTGGAACACTGCCTTGGAAATGGGGCTGGGGAGCTGGCTCTGCTCCACAGGTGAGGCTGGGAGACTGGGTGTGGCTGATGGACCCCCTCCAGAGTCACCTACGCTGCCTCCTGGAGGCCCAGGCACACCTCGGTACACTGTGAAGCCATCATCCAGGCTACACTCACAACTGATAGGCACCGTGGCCAAATGAAGCTGCTGGCTGGGTGCTGGTGGCTCACGCCTGTAATCCTGGCTACTCAGGAGGCTGGGATCGGAGGATCATGGTTCCAAGCCAGCCTGAGCAGGAAAGTCTATGTGGATTGAGCAGCTAGACTCCCCCCTGGCTTTCCTTCCTGAAGATAGGCCTTGTCAGATTCTCAGCCTCCTGAGAACCCTGCCTGGCTACACAGAGTCGCCCCAGCTCCAGAAGTGTGGCTAGAATGATCGTACTAGAAAGCATGGCTCTATGGGCATCATGACTACAAGAGAATTCTAGAGACGTGTCTGGATGCCCTGGCTTTGAGCCACTTGAGGAAGGGCTTCAGGCCTGCTGGTCATGGCCAGGTGCCATCAATCCCTTGATTGATCTACAGAGGCCAATAATAATGCTATTTAGCATGGTTACCACATCTGATCCTGGTCAGGGTTAATCAAACCTTTAGTTCTCATTTAGTAACTAAAGGTGAGCTTTTTAAGATAGACATGGTAGAGCAGTGCAGGCAAATGCTGGCCCCTTTGTGTGAGCTGTATACTGCGACTTCACGCCCCATCTGCAGAGCTGACTAGAGGTGAGCCTAAGATATTTACTCCCTGGCTCTTTACCAGAAACTTTGTTGACCCCTACCACAGAGCTTAGAATGGTGGATTTCAAAACTCTGGGCTTCACACGGGTGATTTAACCTTCAATTTGTATAAACGATGTCTAGGTCCTCTTGAAGCTGTAAAGAGCAAACACACACTCTGCAAGGAGCCATAGATCATCCCATTAGACCACCACCGTTCTCATTAGAAGAGCCAGAGCTGCTGGAGCCTGTGCAGACCTGGGAACACAGCTCCCAGCATACTCTGGGAGCCGAGCTGAGGTGCTTCTAGAAACATTGTGGGCTGAGACAACTGGAACTCTGTTCTGGTCTCCTTCCAAACTCCGGAGCTGCATACATCTGCTCCCACAAATTCATCACAAGGACATACGTGGATAAAGCATGTTCAAGCATCAGCAATGAAACGCCAGGCAAACATGCCAGGGCGCATGAGGGAATGGATAGCACTCCACAACAAGGAAATGGTTTCTCAGCTGTGTTATTGCTAGGATGCTCATGAGACCACTGGCCAGCCAATAAGGTAACTGAAATTACAATCCAGTTATACTCAAGGAAACCAAGGATCAGCGAGCTTATACAACATGCCAAAAGTTATACAGCTGGCAAGTGGTAAAGCCAGGATCTGAGCAATTGATCTCGACACCAGAGACAACCCTCTAATCCAGGAATGGGCAAATATTTTCTACAACGGGCCTCCAGATAGCAAATATTCATCTCCAGAGGCCTTTGTCTGTCACTGCCAGTCAACCCTGCTCTCGTAGGGAAAATGATTCATACATGATATGCAAATAAGTGGGTGTGGCTGTGTGCCAATAAAACTTTATTGACAACAACATATTGCTGGGTAGGTTTGGCTCATTGGCTGTGATTTGCCCTCTCATATTCCAAATGTGAAGTCAGGTTTCATTTTATTGACATGTGTTGGGCATCCACGTATCTCTGGCCATGTCCTAGAAGTGGAAGAATCCTTCCTATTGTTGACAAATGAAAAATAAGAACAAATCTGTCCTCGCTTGATTGCCCTGAACCACCAACTAAAATCATCCCTTTTTGTTTTCTTTCAGAATTGCATTTACCTCCGAATAGAAAGGCTTTCTTACATAACTCCAGCTCTGCGAACACAACTGAATCTTCCTCTCCAGTGGGCAATGTGGCCTTCCCTTTCAACTGTTCCCAGACATAGCATGGCAAGTTGCTGCCACAGCTTGTGGATTTCCACGTGGGGGCTCAAAATGGACCCCGAACTAGCTGTCCACAGTGAGCAGGAAACAGATGCCAGGTTCACCAGATAGGAAGATCTCAGAAAGGCTGGCAGTGCCCCACCCAGGCAGGCAGAAAGGCGGCTCTTAAACCATCCAAGCCCAGTCTGCTCTTATGATGAAGACAGACAGCGTCCTTCCACACCACAGACAAAGCCGGATCTTATATAACAGGAGCCAGCAGAAATTTGGGGGTGGGGGGCAAAAACTCATCTTAGATTGAAAACCAGAGATCAGTCTAGACAGGATCTGTTCTCATCAATTGTGCTTTTCTGGAAGGAAATGCCAGCCAGCTTCCCCCAAAGTTCAAAGGGTGAGCTAAGAACACAAGCAACAAAAAGCCCTGGATGTCCGTGGCTTGTCCAGGTCGTAATTCTTTCCCACAAAGTTACCTTTCCTGTTTCTATGAATTACTCTTACATTCTTGTAAGAGATATGGTTTGAGGTATTTATGGTGCATTCAATTCTGCTATCATTGATTTATTGAACGAAACCAGCTCGGAGGATGATGGAAAGGCCCTAATTCCAAAAACTCTTACATCTCGGCACGAAGAACATTTTCTGCCCTGTTGGCCTCCTGCAGATGACCAGCCGAGATAAACAGAGGCCACTCGACTCAGTGTTGCAATGTGCGTGGTGATGTGAAGAAATCAATCAGACAAAAGCAGATTATTACAGTGTCTGCAAGAGATCAAACAGTGCTGGCATTCGCACCCACACACGCCTGATTTACAGGCAAGCTGATAAAGTACTGCAGCTCACTGTCAGGAGAACATGACAAGCCCTTGAGCTCTGTGGATAAATTATTGCTGAAGCCCATGATAACATTTCTCCACCTAGCAACCAAACATAACAGGATGTGGCTTTTAGTGCTAGGAGCCCAATGATACACAGATGAGAATCTGAGCTCTGAAGGCCCAGGCCAAATAGTCCCTGGGACACACACATGCAACCCTACAGGTAATTAACAACCACCCCCACACACACCACCACTCTAGCCCCTCCCCCTTCTCCCCTCCCCTCCCCCCATCCTGCCATCACTGTGCTGCTAAATCAAGCACCAACCCAAAGTTCCAGCATTTCCTGAGCTGAGGAACTGGGAAACCAGGCCTGATTTCCCATACCCTGCCCCACCCAGTGGAGGCCCCAAAACGAGGAACCTGTCTTGTAATACCAAACTAGAGAATGCATTAAACAACCCTGAATCCTCACAGTGAGAAAAATGACCTCTTCCTGGTTCTTTGTTGTAGTTGAATTTCACAATCACATGGAGGAGAAAGCCTCAGTATACCCAGGCGCATCTCCAGTACACCTTGTGTGTCATTGTGTTTCTTAACTGTGATTGCATAAATGGAGCTCACTGGAATCTGGAAAGCTAACATTATTTTATTTTGATTGCGTGTTTGTGTGCTGGTTCTGGGCCTAGAACTCAAGGCCTAGGCACTGCCCCTTAGCTTTTTCGCTCAAGGCTGGCAACTCTACCACTTGAGCCACAGCTCCACATCTGGACATTTTTTTTTTTTTTTGTGGTTGATTGGAGATAAGAGTCTCGCAGACTTTCCTGCCCCAGCAGACTTTGAACCCTGATCCTCAGATCTCAGCCTCTGGAGTAGCTAGGAGTAGCTAGGATTACAGGTGTGAGTGGGCCACCAGCACCTGCCTCGATTGTTTTCACTTGTAATTATCATCCTTTCCTAGTGAAGCTGTTTCTCAATCGATGGAGAGTCTGGCCATTGTTTTTTTTTGTTTTTTTTTTTGTTTTTTTTTTTTTTTGGGTCCAGTCGTGGGGCCTGAACTCTGGGCCTGGGCGCTGTCCCTCAGCTCTTCAGCTCAAGGCTAGCACTCTACCACTTGAGCCACAGCGCCACTTCTGGCTTTTTTCTTTTTGCTTATGTGGTGCTGAGGAATGGAACCCAGGGCCTCATGCATGCAAGGCAAGCACTCTACCACTGAGCCACCTTCCCAGCCCCTGGCCATTGTTTTTTAAATAAAGTCCCCGTCTGGAGAGGTATCTCAGAGGCAGAGTCCTGGGCTAGCATACACAAGGCCCTGGCTTCAACCAGAATACCACAAAGATAAAAGAAAATAAATGAATTTGAGACCTAAGTCCCATGAGTAAGGAGAGTTTTGCCTTATTTGTTCCATTTTGTCTTATTTGTTCCATTTGTTCTTATTGTTCCATTTGTTCCATGTCATATCCCAAAAATACCAAGTGCCACTACGAAAGACTGCCAATATTGATTCAATAGAAATGATTAAGTGGAAATATTAGTTCAAGGAATGTGCAATGCTGATTTTTTTTTTTGTTGGTGGTGGTCGTGGGGCTTGAATTCTGGGCCTGGGCGCTGTCCCTCAGCTCTTCAGCTGAGGGACACAGCACCACTTGTGGCTTTTTCTGCTTATGTGGTGCTGAGGAATCAAACCCAGGGCCTCATGCATGTGAGGCAAGCGCTCTGCCACTGAGCCACCTTCCCAGCCCAGCTGATATTTTTAAGTACAGAAGATGGAACACCGATAAAATGTATGAAAAGGACACTTGAGCTATACTGTGTCCATCAGCTTCCTGTCACTACTAGATCAACGAGACTCCGGGTTTTAGAGTTCCAGCCCACAGCCTGGTGGACCCATTGCTTCCTGGCCTCTGGTAGGGTTGTGGGAGGGCATTGGTGGGGACCCAGGATGAAGAGGATAATGCAGGGCCAGGCCACACCCACCGGGACCTGAGGACCTCCCACTACTCCCACTCTGAGTTCTCCGAGTATTGTCTTCCCTCACATTTAGAGAGTCAACAGCTTGAATCACATTTCACACAGAAGAAAACCAACTTCAGCTAACCAGCCCAGCATCACGTGATGGTCACGAGGGTCAGGCTAGATTCAAACCCCAATCTGCCTTTCGCCCACCCCCACCCCCACTGGGCTACCCAGCCTTCCAAAGAATGGCGTGTGAAATCATTAGGTAAATGGCTGGAGATCATACTGGAACTGGATTATTAGAGCCTAGTCACACCTGTCCTGCGTTGTAAATGCAATCCACAGAGCAGGCTATCACCTGGTCAGCACAATAGGAAATGAGCTCGCACGTGCCAGGCATGTACTCTACCAGGTGGGCCAACCATGATGCATATTTTGTGTTGGTTGTTTTTGAGATAGGGCCTCTCTTTATGCCCAGGCTTGCCTGGACTTTGATCTTCCTATTGTTTTTTCATGCTTTGCTGGGAGGAAAGTTGTAGCACTATACCTCTTCACTGGTTGAAATAGAAGCTGCTGAACTTTTTGCCCAGATTGGCCTTGAACCGATGATTCCACAATCTCTACCTCCCCAGTAGGTAGGATTATAAGCTTGAGCCATGCCGCCAGACTATTTTCTTATTCTTAACAGCCTGTGTCATCTATATCTTATAAGCAGCTAACTTACTTTCCACCTACAAATCAATGTCTCTGGATTTTCATCCATCTCATTTGCTTTCTCGTCTTCTTTAGCAGATTTGAATAACAATGCAACTAATAAAGCAAACCCACATTACAAAAGACCTAAAATGTTGTGATGAGGCTGAAAGAGAGAATAATGACTATTGGATTTATTACTAGATATATTAATAGACTCAATTAAAAAAAAACATTTGTGAGACAATTGGAGAAATTGGTCTCAATACCTGCTAACATTCAGAAAGCATAGATTTTGTATATAAAAACTGTACTTTGAAGTGTGAATTTTTTTATGTTTTAGAAATACATAGAAGGACTGGCGGACAAAGTTGTCTTTGGTTCCTTTCGTATATTTGGATAAAAGAAAGCAACTTAGCATGGAAGCCCTGGAGAGTTCAGACATCAGTTTGAAAGTCTATGAGCAGGACATGAAGAAGTTGGTGATCCTGAGGAAAACACTATTTGAGTTGAAAGGGGAGAAGCATGTCCTTTCTGAATTACCTCTCTGCCTGATCGTCTCTTAATCGTTTTATTCACCTAATCTAGAATTTTTACCACGATTCTCCACTTGGAACCCTTGGATTAAACACGTCTCCCCGGGAATGCAGACAAGGAAATCATACAGGAGGTAGAACTTCCACTGCTGTAGATATGTCTCCACTCACAGCCTTAAAGCCAAACAGGGCCTGATGTGACAGATAAAATGAGGGTCCTTCTACAACACGTTCTGTTTTCTCATTTGATAGAAAAGAATGTTTTAACCCAGAGAGAATGCTGATTATCCTAATTTTATGGGGGAAAAGTAAAGTAAGACATAGAAAGACAATCTGTGTTACTTCCCACTTAAATAGTAAATTTTTTTATATGATAGAATTCTAAGTTATTTATTTTTGTCCTTGTTCCTCTCTGTCAACGCCAAGTTTTATTTCACATACAAAACAACTTACAATATGTTTAAGAGCATTACAGAATGGGAAGCAACCCAGAAAAACAGTCTCAATTTATTGCTAATCAGAATAAGCAAGTTAAAAATAGTATTATAGACGGGTGCTGGTGACTCATGCCTATAATCCTAGCTACTCAGGAGGCTGAGATCTGAGGATCTCGATTCATAGCCAGCCCAGGCAGGAAAGTCTGTGAGACTCTTATCTCAAATTAACCACCAGAAAACTGGAAGTGGCGCTGTGACTCAAGTGGTAGAGCGCTAGCCTGAGCTGAAGAATGCAGGGACAGCACCCAAGCCCAGAGTTCAAGCCCCACAACAGACACACACACACACACACACACACACACACACACACACACACACACACACACACACACACACACACACACACACACACACACACACACACACACACACACACACACACACACACCAAAATATTACATTATGTTATTTTTGAGAGAAGGAGATTAGATAGACTTTTTCTCTTCTTTTTGTGGTTCTAAATTTTGTATATTTTCCATAAAGGACAGTGTTTGATTTAGTTTGTCATTTGAAAAATAACCACCCCTTTAATCTCTAACTTGCAATCTTCAGCATCTTATAGCCTTTGGGGATGGAAATATTACTGGCTACACCCCAAAATCAATCATTTGTGTTTAGTTCAGTTATGCGAACATTGTCTTGGAAATTTAAGCCCAGCTGGAGAACAATTTTCTTGGGGATTTTCAGAAACACTCATTTTAAGAAAATGCAGAGTGAATTTTGAAATAAAGCAACAACCCTTCTTGCGTCTATCATCACATCTTCAAAGGAATCATCGAGATGTGTTCCTTTTTATTTTTGAAGTCTATCACTCAGGTTTGTTCGAAGCACAAATGGACAATCTATGCAAAACAGTGGAATGCTGTAAAAGGAATATGGCTTTCTTTAAAGGTGAGGTCCAATGATCGAAGTTTTGGTGATTACGTTTCACAGGTGAGACTTTCAGAAAACACAAAGCACGCACATAGCTCTTTCTAGCTGTGCCCTCTCCCCTGGCACTAAGTTTCTCGGTGCTGCCATTGGTGTTGTTCAGAAGGACTTCTTGGGGCAAGGGGATGCAGAGCGGCCTCCTTGGGGTTCTTTAGCACCTTCCACCCTTCGCTGGCCTCTGGCTTCTCTTCACTCCCCCACCCCCCACCCCTCCTTCAAGCCCACCTGAGCATCTCCTACAGCTCTGTGTGTGTCCGTCTCTGCTAAGAAACACCTGACATGGGCTACTTAAGAAATAAATGTTTGTTTTGTCTCGTGGCTCTAGATGTTCAGGTCCAGGATTGGCACGCCTCACTGGAATTTGCAGCCCACTGGGTTGAACCACCCCGCTGGGTTGGACAGCCCCACTGATTTGGGCTGGTAGTGACTGGTAGGGAGGTTGGCACGCCAGAGCATGAGGGATTGTGGATGGAGTGGATGGCTCCATCTCAAGCCAGCAAGCAGAGAGAAAGAGTAGGAGAGGCTGGGGCCCCATAATCCCTTGCAACCTCTATGGCCCCAGTGATCTAAAGACCTCCCAGAAGACTCTACCTCTTCAAAGGTCCACACCACCCTGGGCACCCTGCCTTATCAATGGGCCTTTGGTGGACACTCAGCCAGGCCACTCCCTGGACCTTCAAAAACCTGCCCGTGCATTGCAGTCACTCTGAGACCTCCTGACACACAGGCTGCCTTCCAGATCCATTAAATCCCTACTGAGGACGTGAGAACCAGACATCATGGCTCTGTGAGAACTCCCCAGAAACCGTGAGAAGCCAGCGAGGGGCGCACTACGCTGTGGAGCCTGTTCATCCTTTGGTTCTTCTAAAGAGCTCCCCCCAAAATAGGCCTAGAGATTTTTAGAAAACAGATTCCTGCAAAATCTGTTTAGCAGGAGTAGATTGTCCTGAGAAGCAGGAAATCAACCAGATAGAGTATGGTTTTTATGTTCTTTTTATTTAGTATTTTATTCTTATTATAAAGGTGATGGAGAGAGGGGCTACCGTTACGTAAGTCAGGCAAAGAGTACGTTTCTTTTTGGACAATGTCACCCTTTCCCTCCCTTTCTCCCAGTTTTTCCCTCCCATCCCCACCCACAAATTGCACAGTTAGTTTTCCACGTAGTGTCTAGTGAGTACCATGGCTGCATTTGTCCATCCTTTGTCCCTCCATTTCTGTGCCTCCCCTTACACTTGTGTTTTGTTTTTGAAAAGAAAACTTTTTTTATTTTTATTTTTGTCAGTCGTGGGGTCTGAACTCTAGACCTGGGTGCTGTCCCTCAGCTCTTCAGCTCAAGGCAAGCACTCTACCACTTGAGCCACAGCACCACTTCTGGCTTTTTTCTGCTTATGTGGTGCTGAGGAATGGAACCCAGGGCCTCATGCATGCGAGACAAGCACTCTACCACTGAGCCACCTTCCCAGCCCCTGAACTTTTTTTAAGTTCATTGCAAATAGCAAGTAAAACATTGCTCTTAATTTACAGTGAAGAAATATTTAGACACCAGCCCATAAAGCATTTATCAGGCTTAGAATAAAGCAAAGAAGGAAAGGTCAAAACATGAGCATGTCCATTAAAAAGAACACAGTGAATATGGGTAGTGAGTAATGTCATCCTTGCTTTTTAGACTTAGAAATTATTGTTGGGTTCTTTTTGGTCACAGCTATATTTGGCACTGTGTGGATTATCTAGTACTATTTTTAAATGAATTAACTTCTTTAGTTTTATCAGAAAAGTAAATATTTACGTAATAAGTCTCAAGAGAGTGGAATAGTTAAAGCCCTGAATTTTTTTTTCTCCACAATCCATTTGGCAGTGTTTATTCTCTGCAGGGGGAAAGATGAGCCACCCCAGGGTGGCAGGTTCCAGACAGGAATGGAAGCATTCCCATAAAAAGAAGTGCTTTCCTGAGCCAGCCACAATCCTGCACCCTGGTTTCAATGGTCACCTTCATTTGCATCATTCGTGAATCTCTGTCTCCAGCCCTTACATCCTTTCTCAAGTTAATTTCAACAAAGGTGAGTATCTTTAAGCTGGGCTCATGCCTGTAATCCTGTCAACTTTGGAGGCTAAGAAGGGGAAGATTGAGACGGTCTAGGGTAGAAACATTCACAAGGCCTCTTCTCAAATCATTTTACCCAGACTTACATTTCCCAGAATTCCTGGCTCCTATGAATGCCGATAAAGGTAAGCCCCGTGAGATCTGGCAGAGGAAGTGAAGAGTGCACCAGAGACACGGACAAGGGCTCAGCTCCTTCTGCGGACAGCTGGTAGGACACAGGCCCAGGCGGTGGAAGGTGGTGGAAGATGGCGACAAGGGGAAGATCTGGGTTTGAGGCCATGCTCAGGGCTCTCAACTCTTTCTGCTCTTTTCCACTTAGCCTTCAGCTTTCTTCCTGCACTCACAAGGACTTCAGAGACCATGGTCTCCCACAGACATCCTGCCCAACGCTCACCTCTATTTACGTTTTAGTAGTAAACCCTTTTGCCTCATGGGTTCTATTTTCCTGATGGAGCCCTAGCCCAGGTGGAGATCCCAACAGGTACAGTAACTATTAGTAGTAAGTATAAAGCATTAGTATTATATTAGTCTTATCTATACATATATATGTGTGTGTGTGTATATAGTAGAATTTGGTTGGGGTAGGGGGGTTGTCGGTCATGGGGCTTGAACTCTGGCCTGGGCTGTCTCTGAGCTCTTCAACTCAAGGAGAGGGCTCTACCACTTGAGCCACAGCACCACTATTGGTTTTCTGGTGTTAGTTGGAGATAAGAGACTCACAGAATTTCCTTCCCAGCTTTGAACTGTGATCCTCAGATCTCAGCCTGATGAGTAGCTAGGATTACAGGTGTGAGCCACCAGTGCCTAGCTTAGAGAATTTGTTTTTACTGCACTGTCTTCATGAAGTTACCTTGTTATTCAAACTCTGTCAGTAGCTCACAATCATGTAAAGAGGGTTTATTCTTATTATTGAATGGTTTTGTTTCCTTATAAAGGAGTGTGTGTGTCTGTGTCTGTGTCTGTGTGTGTTGTCATAGACCCACAATGTAATTTTTCAAATTCATTATACTTTAATTTCAATATGTATAAACATAAAAGTAGGTCTAGACTTCTTATTCTGACAATTTTGACATAACTATAAATCTGGAATCATAAGTTTTCAAATCACATTCAAACCTAACTATACAACCAATAAAATTTAAGTTTCTAACATTAATTTGATGTGACAGATAATGTTACTTTTCTGGCACGAAATCGCTGATATTTGGTTTAATAGAAGGAGGGTGTAGCCTGGGGTATATTTGTATATTTAATCTGCTGCTGTATTTCAGCTCCGATAATGCTGATTGGGGAATAACCCTCCTCATGAGCATGCCGTGTGAAATTGTAGTCAGCGCCGCAGCTTTTTTTTTTCCTAACTTAGAGAAGCAGAACCAGAAGTTGGCCCCAACACAGCCCTGGCAAGCCAGGGACACTGAGACCCTCTCAGACCGCCCTGCGTGGTTCTCCTGTCCACGTAAAATGAACATTGTTTGACACAAACCTTCATCAAAGGAAGACTTGGAATGAGGCTGAGTTGTAGGCTGGAGTCTCTCAAAACCAAACTAGAGGCAAATATTTGGATACAGTGGATTTGCAGGGAAGGAGTCTTCGCAAGCCCTGCTAAATGATTTGGAAGGACGTGTGAAAGGGGAGGGGGTCACTGCAGGCACTGGTGAGCCAGCTGCTGCTGCGGGACATGGGACTCCTGAGGAGACTGCCGGGCATGCGCCGGAGCCTGGCAAGGAAGCCCGGTATTTACCATCCAGGTCCATGCGTCTTCAGCAGGCAGATGGTCTCAAAGTGAGCACAAATACCTACCCCAGCCCAGACCTGCCAAGAGAAGGCCCCCAGGCAGGATCAGAGCTGCTGCCCCTAGACTCTGGGCATGCGCAGTGCCTGTAAAACAGGTGAGTCCCTCCTGCTCAGCCCCTGCTCCACTTCCCAGCCTTGCAGGCCCAGGGACACAGGCCATCATCCATGCTCTGGGAGTTTATCCTGCTCTGGTGTGTTTATCCTGCCAGATGCTGAATGCCAATTCCAATTCCACAGCATTTGCTCTGTAAACAGTGGTGAGACATTTATGCACTGGGCTGCAGGACACCCATTAGGCACTGCTGTGTGAGCACCATGAACTCCTGTATTGCTATTGTAGACTCATGTTGCATATACTTATTGTCTGATTTTCTTTTCATTTAAGCAAATTAGATGTCATTGATGGCTCATGCCTATAAACCTAGCTACTCAGGAGGCTGAGATCTAAGATCAAGGTTCAAAGCCAGTCTAGGCAAAAAAATCTGTCACATCCTATCTCCAATTAAGCACCAAAAAGCTGGAAGTGGAGCTGTGGCTCAAGTGTTAGAGCACTAGACTTAAGCAAAAAAGCTCCAGGATAGTACCTAGGCCCTGGTTCAAGTCCCAGGACTGGCACAAAAAAAGCAAAGAAAAGGAATGTTAAGCAAATTAAAGAGATTGGGAAATGCCTTGTCGTAACCCCCGACAATAGTACTAGGACTCACAAGGTATCCGGAGGTGACCATTAGAGGAACACTAGCCAGCCAACTAGAAGTCCAGAGAGCCTGAAATGCAAGATCCTCAAGAGTCACTCTGGCTTCATGAAGCTCATATCATAATGACCGTGCTTTCTCTTTGTCCTCTCCTAAACCCTCCTATTTATGATTTCTTGGAATTCTTTTTAATATAGCTAAATCTACAGATATCCAGGCCTTCCTAAACTACACTAGTTCACAACCATCTCCCCCTTACCAACAAATCATGTGTCGATTCTCCTATTTCACGTATTCATATGCATATCCACCTGCTGACAAGGGTGATCCTGCAGTCACAGCAACCTGGTCGTGGGCACTGATGCTGCCACGTGCTGGCGTGACCGTGAGCTTTCACCCCACCATTGTGACAGAGAGACTGGAGCTGCTGCGTGGTAACTATCAGAAGGCACGTGGCTAAGTGCCCCAGAAGCAGAATTTCTCTCCTTACTCTGCCTAGTGGGGTTTGCTTATCTCCCAACTGCCCTAGAAGGCCAGCCTTTGTAGAGAGACCTGGAGTTTTGCTATGACACGTGAATAGTCTCAGCCTCCTATATACATTTTTACAAGACACAATTCTGAGGAGGGAACAATTGGATCACTCTCATCTTTCCCTTAAAAATGATCCTCTCTGTGCCCGCGGAAAGATAAGCATTGAGCAGCGTTTCATGGCTGTGGTAACGTAGTGTTTACAAGAAATTTCTGTGTTTGGCTGAAACAGACGCACGCTTTCTCCCAGATGCAAGTTGTTGATTTGTGTGGAAAGAATGGTCCACTAGCCAAAGCCCAGGGAGCCTGGAACTCCTTCCCCCTTCTGGAGAAAATGAGGAGCATGGGTCATGCCCCTGTAATGAGAAATGGCTAGGAAGAATCCTAGAAAGCAGACTTGCTGATAGTTCCATTTCATTTGCTTTGTTCCATTTCATTTTGGTTTTTATCCACAAGTGACTGTGGAATTTTTTAAGAGAGAGAGAGTGTGTGTGTGTGTATGTGTGTGTGTGTATGAGAGAGAGAGTTCTAGGGCTTGAACCCAGGCCTGGGTTCCTGAACTTTAGTGCTCAAGGCTAGCGCACTATGGCATGAGCCACAGCTTGTTAGTAGCTAATTAGAGATAAGAGTCTCATGGACTTCCCTGGCCAGGCTAGCTCTGAATCATGATCCTCAGATCTCAGCCTCCTGAATAGATAGGATTGTACGTATAAGTCACTGGCGCTTGGCTGGAACCTTTTAATTTTGTCACACATGCTCACACAGTTGGTTTTCACCTTGGCCTGACTTCTGTAGGAAGAGGAAAGAGGGAGACACCGGTGGTGTTTCACATAATTCATCTCCAGCTAGTAACTAACCCTTCTTAGAGAACTCTTTCATGAATGAAGTTTCACATCCACAGTGCAGGATGCTGCCTCCTGCATCATTTATAAGATGAAAGGCGGAAGTGGCAGGAGGGATCTCCAACTCAGAGCTGATCTGGGGAAGGGGACCTGTGCAATGGGCCATGCCCAGCCTGAGATGGAGAGGAAGGGAGGAGGGCCGCTTCTGCCATGACCCACAGAAGTAGCACCCAAGGTGCCAATCACTTCCTGGTGTCACCACAGCCGCTCCCTCTGGGGTTGGGGGAGTTTCTGCGTCCTCTTATTCTGGGCCATCTTCCTGGGTCCTCTCAACCTTACAAAGAGTTTTCAGGGCTGTGCACTTCAAAACTAGTGCTCTTAACTATCTGCAACATGCTCTTAGCGGTTGATGCTCTTCATGGTTTTTATGAACAGTCTCTCCTGAGGACATCAGCGCCACCCCATGTCAGGTCTTTCTTCTTATTTATAAAAAGTGCATCGGTTAGGAAGGTGTTGGGCTGTGAGTAACAAAACAACTCAACATAGGTGTTTTGTTTGCTTTGTTTTCAGGGAACAAGAAATTCAGAGCTGGAGGATTCTGAGCTGTCTCCATGGCCTGTGGGTATCAGCCAGGATCACGGTTCTTCTCCATTCTGCTTCTTCATTCAAAAAAGTGTGTGCTGCCGGGCACGGGTGGCTCACGCCTGTCATCCTAGCTACTCAGGACGCTGAGATCTGAGGATCAGGGTTCAAAGCCAGCCCAAGCAGGAACATCCATGAAACTCTTATCTCCAGTGAACCACCAAAAAACTGGAAGTGGCACTGTAGCTCAAGTGGTCAAGCACTTGCCTTGAGCTGAAGAGTACAGGGACAGTGCCCAGGCCCAGAGTTCAAGCCCCACGACCAACAACAAAAAAAAAAGTGTGTGCTTTTGTCCATATGGTCATAGAATGGCAGCTGGACCTCCAGACGTGATGCGTTCTAAGAAGATAAAGACACTGGAGGGAGAACAAGTGATCCAAAGATTACACCACCAACATCTAAATCTTATTTTTGTAAAAATCTATCCCAGAAGCCCTTCTGCTTATCTCAACAGGTAAAACCAGGTTAATGAGCTCTTCTCTATTTAGAAGAAAGTCTTGGACATAAATATATTATTTGGGCATGTTTTTTCCCTAAAGAAAACTCAAGATTTAGCAGAGCTCCAATGGCACAATCTGTTAGCGCGCAGTACTTATACTGAAAAGTCAAGATTTTACTAAAATGTATGGTAGTGATCATTATAAAGGGCCTAGGAGTATGTTGAGTGTGTGTGTGTGTGTGTGTGTGTGTGTGAGAGAGAGAGAGAGAGAGAGAGAGAGAGAGAGAGAGAGAGAGAGAGAGAGGTTCAGTACCAGGGCTTGAACTCAAGGGCCTCCAGCTCTTGCTCCACTTTTTCACTCATGACTGGTGCTCTACCACTTGAGCCGTACCTCTAGCCCAGCTTTTTTGTTGGTTAATTAGAGATAGAGTCTCTCAGACTTTTCTGCCCTGGATGCTTTGAACCACCATCATCAGATCTCAACCTCCTCAGTAACTAGGATGAGAGGCGTGAGCCATGGGTTTCCAGCAAGAATCACCCTTTAATAGAAAAGCAACTTCATTAAAAATACAAAAAAACACCTTTTCTGGAGTCATGTCCACGTGCAAAAGTACGATGTAGAGTTAACTACGCAGGGGCACTAGCTGGGTCCATCCACAGGCTTGACACGTGAGCGTGATGTGACATCAGAGATGCAGAGCCTCTCCTGGGGTTATAAACACAGTCAGCTGAAAACATCTCAATTTCAATACATCTTTTCCTTCATAAGGTGGGATCGCGTCCCAAACCACTTACTTTACAATCAAGAGCCTCTGTTAAACCCTAGCAGCCCATTGTCTTCTTTTTTAAATTAGAAAGGTAGTCTTCTAAAAAAAGAATTCTGACCGCCTGAAATCACAACTAGCAAAGCAGCAAACTGCAAACTTCACAGTATTTTTTTCCTGTTTTCTCACCAGATTACCAAATGCACCAGGGACCAAACATGGAATCCACTGACTACTCACCCCAGCACCAGCCGACCGATCGAATAGAGGCAAAACATGAATCATTCATATCTGAATTTACATATTTAAAATACAAACTAAGACTGTCTAAGAAACATCATTACTTCAGCTCAAAAGAAATTTAAAATATAAATGCAAACCAGAAAGAAAGAAATCATCCTCTTAAGCCAGTTAACCTAAAGAAGAATTAGATAAAATTCAAAATTAGTTTCTGGCTGCACAATAACATACTCTTAATTAACTTAAGATGAAAGTTAACTTTTAAAAGGTAATGAAGAATATCTCCCTCAATTCAATGAACAAAATCATTTTTTAAATCCTAACAGTGGCGCCATTCAAATAAGAAGCAAGGCCCGCCTCAAAAAAAAAGACCCACAAATCATTTTCCCAATAATATCAATTTTCTTGAAAAATGCAGCTGCTAAAATTATGCTTAGAATTATAGGCACACCTATTGGAAAGCATAACACAAAAGTATTGGCAACTTATAAGACTGGCCATTTTCTAGACGATTCTAAGGGATTCATTAAAAATAATTAGAATAAAAGTTCACTAAGTTGACCAAATACAAAATTGATGTTGAGAATATGCCAGTGATCATCAGGAAATATTATGGTTTTGGTAGAGAGTAGAAGTTATCGCACACTTAGAAATACTGGCTTACACACACACACACACTCAGACTCACACACAGATTCATACATATGCACACACAGAGACACACACCTGCAATCATATATCATACACATCATCACTAACACCTTCAGCCAGGAACCCCTGCCACACTGTCCTCCACTAGGGGTCAGCACCTTCATGAAGGCGTCTCCTAGCTGCTCTGTTCACCGGCAGTCCAGCTTCGTTCCAGCTCTACAGGTGATCTCCCTGTCTTTTCAAATCGCCTTTCAAAAATGGATCTTGTAAGTGGGACATGGCCTTTTATTTTACAGGAGGTCATCTCAGTCTGCCCTCTAAATCCATTTAAAATCAGTCTAGACCAAGTTAGAACACTAATTCTACTTTCATCGATCAATCAAGAGGTTGAGAAGAAATGCACTAAAACATTTCTAATGGAATTGGAGGATTATTTTCCTTTTAGTGTATTTTCTACAACAATAAAGCATTACTTCCCTCTTTAAAAAAAATTCTTCATACATCCCTTTCCTCTTCCTCCATTCCTTCTCTCCCAGTGAGCTTTCCCAGGTCACATCTCAAACTTCTGGTCTTCATCGGGGACCTCAGATCCTCTGGCACCCCCGTAGGGCCCTCGGCTGGACCAGGCCATGCGCATGTCCTCCTCGACAACAGGAATAAGGAAAGTCCTGATTTGTCTCTCTTCCCTCCTGCCCTGCTACAGTCAGTTCTCAATCTAAATGAAGGCAAAAGAAGCAGGGTACAGGAAGTTGATATAAGCTCAGAGGAAGTGAACCCTGAGAGTGGGCGTGCAAGGAACAAGAAGAGAAAGTGGGCTCTGAGCCCCAAGGAGAGAGCCGGGAAGGCCAAGTGCACTCCACTCCAACCCCAGACCACACCACCCTAGGAATGCCTTCCGCTGGCTTCCTCCAGCGAGTCTGCTCTCAGCGAATGGCCTGACAGAATAAGCTAACGCAGACTGGACCTTGTTGAAAAAGGAGAGTGACAGCCAAGTACAAACTCTACTAAAAGGTGACAGTTTGTTAAGTACAATTGGGCCACGTTTATCCCATATGAAGTTATGAATTGTCCAATAAGTGGATCTAGGCAGACTGGAATAAGGAGGCAACCCCATTTTATTTTTTATTTAATTCATTTATGTTTATTTCCAAAATTGTAATTGTGTGCTTAATTAAAGGCAATTTAAATGCACACACATCACAAATACTGTGAGGGGAAATAAAAAGGCAAACTGCCAAGTATTACATGATATTGCAATGTATGGAGCAAAAGTTATGAGCCTAACATAACCACCAACCAGAAATAGAACAGCCAGAGAATGCACAGAAGAAAACACACACACACGATGGCCACCAAAAACAAAAGAGGCTCAACTTTATCTGCAGTCAATACTTTTTATATAAGAGAAGGTTAAAAAAACAACATTGGCAAATACTAACAAAAGGATGATATTTATTATAGGTAGGGATGCTGTACTCAGGGAAGGATAGATTGGAACTATAATTTTCACTATTCTGAAGACACAGCAAAATCTTTCTTCTATCCAGTCCTAGAAATGTATGTGTATGTGTGTGCACTTCACATAAGAACTTATTTACAAAGATGTTTATTGCAATATTATTTGCAATAATAAAGACCTGGAAACAACCAACCAAATAAGTAAATGAGAGCCTTTTAAAACAGCTGCTAAGTGTACTTAATGACATTGGAAATTAGTGTGGCTATTGATTTTGAAAATAGCTCACAAAATAACAAATGTAGTATGATACCAATTTCATTCAGTTTCACCCATTTCTAAGAAGATAGAAAAGGCTTGAATAAAGATAAAACAGTACCAATGACTAAATGGTGATGACATGGGTCAGTATTATGGTTTTCTTCCTCTTTTCTAATTTTTCATAAAACTGATGAATGTGCATGACAATCTGGGGGACTATCACAAACACACCTGTGCATGCATGTTTGGATTTCCCCTAAGAAATGAATAAAAATGGTTATCAGGAATAGACTGAGGGAGAATCAAATCAGTAAGATGAAAAATTGTTTTGTAGAACAGCAATACCATTTTTAAAGCCTGCTTTGTTAAACTCTCTCTTACTGTCCTTACCACCTCTTATTTAAAAATTAATTTTTTCCTAATTATTCTAATGGTGTAAGCTACTTGAGGAATTATCTATAAGCATCCTGTATGTAGCACCCCACACCTAGTGGGTCTTCAATAAATACAGGTTGAAGAACAAATCAAAGCTGTAGCATAAATAACAAGGGTCCACTTAGCCATTGACGATAATTTTCTTGACACAATTTCAAACCCATCTAAATAGGCCATTGGTCCTGCTGTTTAACAGCTTTTAGAAATGTCTTAATATTAACTACTCTAAAAACAAAAATCATTATTTTTGGCAGATGCTCGCTAAAATTTAATTGGTTTAACACCTAGAAGTCCATACAGCAAGTTAATTTGCTTCGTTACTTGGGGGCACATTTTGCGGTTAATCCTTTCCTGTGAGTTCACAGCGATGCTCTTTGCTTAAATCCAGCTGACTCATGAGAGCATCGTTGCGATTCCCCACAATGGCTACTCCCAGTGACAATGACACCTGGGGTGAATTTTTCATGATAAAATTAGCTGTGAGCCCCATTCTTTAACATGGGAATTTCATGGATATACTGATCAGTTATTTGTAGATCAATCACTTCTTTGACACCAGAAATTATGAAGGAGGGGGAGAGGGGGCTGCTGGCTTAACTTTCACATTTTAAAGTCTATTTTCTATAAGATGGTATACACTGACAGTGAAAGCTCTAGAAATGTAGAGGAAATGTTAAATTGATCTCTGTTCCCCTACGAACCAGAAGAAATGAAAATGTAACACATTGCTCGCAATAGGCTCTCATTAGAAGACATATTCACTTTCTAATTATCCATAACCGAGATTCTATCACTAGTCTATACAGAGAACTGTTGATAGAAATCCTACAGTCAAAAATCTACATGAGGGGCTGGGAAGTTGGCTCAGTGGTAGAGCGCTTGCCTTGCATGCATGAGGCCCTGGGTTCGATTCCTCAGCACCACATAAGCAAAAAGAAAAAATCTGGAAGTGGTGCTGTGGCTCAAGTGGTAGAGCGCTAGCCTTGAGCTGAAGAGCTGAGGGACAGCGCCCAGGCCCAGAGTTCAGGCCCACGACCAGACCCAAAAAAAAAATAAAAATAAAAAATAAAAAATAAATCTACATGAGCCTGCTGCCGGTGGCTCACGCCTATAATCCTAGCTACTCGGGAGGCTGAGATCTGAGGATCACAGTTCAAAGCCAGCCCGGGCAGGAAACTCCATGAGACTCTTATCTCCAATAAACCACTCAAAAAAAGCCAGTGGCACTGTCACAAAAGTGGTAGAGCATAAGAGCTCAGGGAGAGCACCCACGCCAGTTCAAACCCCAGGGTTGGTGAGAGAGAGAGAGAGAGAGGAGAGGAAAAAGAAAGCTATATGTGTAATTTTCTTTATTCATCTTGTAGCTGAACTTAACCCAGAACACTAAGAGAATAACTGGATCTAGTCTCTTGTGGTGATTGGCTGCCAAGATGGCTTCTGGGGTTCCTGACCTCTGTGTTTGCCTCTCATACTGGATGTTGCTGACCTAGACAACTATACAAGAGGGCAGAGAGAATATTTATGACGTCAACTTCCCTAAATTGCACTGCAATTTTCACTTTGTCTCTTGGGTTCCTGTTCTGTAGCAAGCCAGACGCCATGCTGTAAGGGTGCTCAAGTAACCTGTGGAAGTAAGGTCAGGGAGTCCGCAGTCTAGAAACTGAGTTCACTGGCCACTAGTATGTGAGCAAGCCATTATGGAAGCAGATCCTCCAGCCCCATTGTTGGATGACAGCATTCTCAAACCTCATCCTGACTGCAACTTCATGAGAAGCCCTAAGACAGAATTCTAAGATGAGCTATTGCTGAACCCTTGATTCTCAAAAATTGTAGGAGATAAAAAAATACCTTTATATTAAGCTACTAACACTTGGGGGTGATTTGTGATATGACTATAAGTAACCGCTGCATTCCTCCACAAAAATTCAAGTTGGTGATTACTCTATCATTTTAGGAGTCAACTTTAATTCCTCCAGGATTCTCTACCTATTTCTTCCCTCTGTGGTAGGAGGGGATTTCAGTCCAGTCTCTCAAAACTGGAGAAAGGATCACTTGGTCATGTGTGATTGATAATCACTGGATTATCAATAACAGAATGATAGAATCAAAATTGCTTGGTAAAATTGAGTTTGGAGGGTGACAGTCCCTTCCTCCCGTACCTCACTACCCCAGAAGCCTTGTGGTTTCTATCAGATTCTTTCTTCTTCAGTTTCCATCAACCTCTTTATGGAATTCCTTTTCCTGGGGATCATCATCTGTTCAGATATTTTAGATTGTTTTTTTCTGTGGGTAGTTGGTCATTTTCCTGTTGATTTGTAGGAGCTCTTTGCATAGTGTGTGTGTGTGGGGGGGGTTAATGTTGTCCGTTTCTTAGCAGTCAAAGTCACAAAGTTAATTGGCCTTTGGTATCTGATTGTTTATACATTTAATAATAGACATAAAATTGTCCACCTTCATTTTCTATAATTTCTGATCATTGAGTCACATTTTACAAATCCACTCCTAGACTAAGGTTAAAAAGCAATGATCCCATGGCTTCTTTGATTGCTTTCCAGGTGTTCTTTAAATTAAAAGAGCAGCTAAATGATAATTGTGATTGTTTTAATAATAATGACAGCTGTCACTTATTCATTCATTTCTTGACAGTTGCTCTCAGAACTAGAACCACCCAGATCTTTCTTTCCAGGTTCCCATACCAGTGATTGAACTGCACTCAGACCGCAGGGAGGCCAGTCCTCCCCCCCCCCCGTTCACCCTGCTCCTGACAGGCCAGTCCTCGGGGCCCCCCGTTCACCCCGCTCCTGACAGGCCGGTCCTCGGGGCCCCCCGTTCACCCTGCTCCTGACAGGCTGGTCCTCGGGGCCCCTGATTCAGGCAGGCCAGAGAAAGTCGGCAGGCACGATGAGGCGGAGGCCATGCTCAGTCAAAGCTCTCCGTCCACATACTAGCCACCAGGCTCACCTTCTGTCCAGCACCGGGCCAACAGCAATCCCACCATCCAGCAATGGTGCCTGGGTTACACTCCAAGTAGACAGCAGGGGCACGTGACCAAGGGAGGCCACCCACAGGGCCCCCCATGTACCCCTGGGGTTACCAAGAGAGCCCCTGAGTACAGGCCTCCAGGGTGCATAGAATACAATGAAGCATCTGAATCTCAGTCTTTAGGGGTTTGCAGGCCCAACGCCTGCTAGAAGGTAGAGGTACAGAAGTGGGACTAACCCATCACCCTCTTCCCCACCTGCCCAGTGCATCCTGGGGACCGAATACATGAGCCGCGGTCACTGACGGCTTAGCTCGAGGCAGCTCCCTGTGCACAGTTGACAGCCGACCACGGCGGTGACCTCACTGGGCTCGTCCACTTGCTAGGAAGCCTCACAGAACACAGCCCGACCCGCTCATCCGTGGATTTTTCCATGGCCGCTGTGGAGGTACAAGGATGAGAACGATGGTGAACTATTGTCAAGTTCTGATGCAGACCACGTGGCCAGCCAAGCTTCCATCATTTGCTTTCTGACCCTGTTGAGGAGAAGGTCTCCAATCCTGCATCCGTGTCCACATCCGCCCGCACGACCTGATTTCCAGCCGCAGCAGCTGAAGGAGAAGCCAGCACCCGGCTCCACCTGACTTGGGGGGACAGGGGCCATAAGCCAAGACGGAGCAAAACTAACCAGGAAACCATGGAGTCCAGACGCTGAAATTCTTCTATCGTGATCCCATCTTTACTGTGTCACCCCGTCTCTTCACACCCCTCCCTCTTGGTACTCCCCCCAATCTGTGAGGAAAATGGGAAGCCCATTGGACGGATACCAGCACTGAGTCCCTGGAGGTAAACAGAGCTCTGTGAGCTCACAGCTCGCAGGAGGCAGCAGAGTGGAGGCCGGCCTCTGTACAGCGCTTTGCCTGTTGCCCTCATGGCTTATACCTTAATGCAAATCAGCTCCCTCCCTGGGAGCATCCAGCTACTCTGAAATGAATGTTAATGCTGCCATCTTTGTCAAAAGAAAACAAAATGAAGCTCCCTCTCCCCCTTTAGGACAGGGAAGCTAGCAGGGGGGGCACCGGGAAGGACTGGAACCCGGTTCTCAAAGACGACAGTTAGATGAGGCGTGGGCCTGCTCTTCAAAGCGGAGACAAACGGGCAAGGTGGAACCCAACCCCTTCTACCCCGGTGTTGCCCATCACAGAGTCAAGCTCGTCCCTGCCTTCTAGTCTCTTCTAACCAGAGTAGCAGGGCACAGTGCCGATTCGCTCCATTCCCTTTCCCAGGGCAGTGATTGCCTTTTGTGAGAACCAGGCTGAGACCAGACAGAGAAATATCAAGCGTGTTTTTTAAGCACAAGTCCCATCTTTCTGTGATAAATAAGACCGTTCATCTCAGGTGTTTCTCTCATTACTTTGTGGGTGTGGGGGGGGAGGGGGGGGCTCCCAACACAAAGTTAATTTACTTTATCCTTTATCCCAAGAACGATAGCAGGGTTTCTATAAAAGTGAACATTCATGATCAAAGGGAAGCTTGTATTATAAACAAATTATTACAACCGGGCTCTCTTTGAAATATTTTAACTTCATTAAGCTCAACCACTTTTGGCAAAGGTTGAAAAAAAACTCGAGAGTAATTGAAAAGCCACCCCAGTTGGGCTGAAGTGTTTCCTTTAATGTCAGAGCAGGGGGGTGGGGCAGCTGACTTAGTGGCTCACTGAGCGTGGCTAGCTTGCTACTTGTTTTAAACAAAAGATGTTAAGTTCCAGGATGATGGGGTGGTTGCCTACACTGATGATAATGGTAGCTCCACAACTGTGCGTTTGTCAAAACTCACGAACACAGACTAAGAGAGTGGACTCCTCGCGTGTGTAAATGATGTCTCTACAAACCTGGATGTGTTTTGGTAAATTGACTACTTGATGAATGGAAAATATTCTCAGATGTTTTCCTAACATTGTCTGGAGTGACCCCAACCAAAAGGGGAGAGGAAGGGACATAACTAGAAACTATGTAAATATTGACCAGTGGGGAATATGGTTATTAAAACCATGACTTAAATCTATACATTGACCTGGAAGACAGTAAAATATTGTCAAATGAAGAAGGGGGAAAAAGCAAGCTGCATAATGATGTGTTCATAAAAACAAAGAGAGCCACACCCCACCCAGTGACGCCATCTCACGTAATAAACCAACGGGCAGGAAGAGCACCAACAAGACCAGAGTCACCGGTCTGCAGGTGAGCTGCATCATGATTAGGTCCTGTGGGTTTTCACCTCAACCCTTGGGGACCACCTGTTTTAGAAGTCAGAATTCTTCACATTTTAGGAAATGTTGAATTATGCAATGATTCGTCCCAATTCCAGCAGTTTATCAGACTATATATACATACCTATGACAAGAATATATGTATCTATCTATACTGCTATCTATGTGTTACCGCTGTCTCAGGCCTCCACCTGCAGGTGCCCTGACTTGGTCCAATCAAGATGGTACCCCACAACGGACAAGGGTCTCATATCTAAAATATACTTGGAACTCAAAAAATTAAACCACCCAACAACAAATCCTCAAAGAAACAACTGCCCAATAAATAAGTGGGCGAAAGACTTAAAGAGAAGCTTCTCTGAAGAAGAAAGAAGGATGGCCAATAGACACATGAAGAAATGTTCAACATCCCTAGCCATAAAAGAAATGCAAATCAAAACAACATTGAGATATCACCTCACTCCAGTTAGAACAGCAAAAATCAAGAACTCTAACAACAATAGATGCTGGAGGGGATGTGGACAGAAAGGAACCTTACTTCATTGTTGGTGGGAATGTAAACTTGTTCAACCACTTTGGAAAGCAGTATGGAGGTTCCTCAAAAGACTTCACATAGATCTCCCCTATGATCCAGCAATCCCACTTTTGGGCATTTACCCAAATGTTTACAAACAAGACCACACTAAAGCTACCAGCACAACTATGTTTATTGCAGCATTATTTACCATAGCTAAGATATGGAACCAACCCAGATGCCCCTCAGTAGATGAAGGGATCAAGAAAATGTGGTATATATACACAATGGAATTCTATGTCTCCATCAGAAAGAATGACATTTCCCCATTTGTTAGGAAATGGAAAGGTTTGGAAAAAATTATATTAAGTGAAGTAAGCCAGGCCCAAAGAAACATAGGTCCCATGGTTTCCCTTATTTGCAATATCTAGTATAGGTATGAGTCAAGCAGAAAAGGTCAGATAATGTGATGTTAGGAAAATGAACCCTTAAATATGTATTTTAATGTTTTCGTTTCTTTCATGCATGTGTTTCTAACGCATTTATAAGATTATTTCTTTGTTGCTTTGTATGTCCCTCCCCCACAGTGTAACCCCCGCTTTAACTATATTTGATATCAGTATAACATGTGGAGGAGATGGGGACAAACAAGTCGTTTAAGGATTCAGGTGGACCTGTTGCAACAATGAGAAGTACAAAATGTCATGTCAAAACCAGCTTTACAATGTCGGTGTGGGGGGGCGAGGGGGGTATGACTGGGTGGGGGGGAGGGGGGAGGCTGGGAAGGGATGTGAAGGGTAAACAAAGGAGGAGGCTGCAATGCTTGGTAAGAAATGTATGCATTATCCTGCCCATGTAATTGTAACCCCTCTGTACAGTATGTTCACAAATAAAATAAAATTTAAAATTTAAAAAAAAAAAAGATGGCACCCCATGCTGAGGTCTCATCTGAAGGCTTGGCTGGGGCCGGGGCATGAATGCCCTGCCTCCTGGAAGCAGATCGCAGCTGCCTCTCTCCTGACTGGGGTCTGGGGCCGCATCTTGTCATCAGAATCCTCGATGTTTCTGCATGTGATCCATAAGGGCCATCACCAGCCTTACACCAGGAGATGCCGGGTGTGGCTTGTGGATTGACTACAATAACTTCTAGGCTTCAAAACACTTTGGGTTTCAGAAAATTGGGAAAAAGAGACTGGAAATCGTGGTTGTTGCCACACACATGCATGTGTGCATGCACACACACACACACACACACCTCACAGATGAAGATACCAGCTGTTGGAGGGTTCGGGGTGCAAACACATGCCTGTGTAGCTTTGTACAAGCACAGACCATGTGCCTTGAGTTCTTAACATGGCCGCGTTTGGGACACTGTCATGGGTAGGACATAAAATATCCCCAAAGGTTCACAGCCAGAGGCATGGGCCGTGGCTCGTGATGCTACCCAGAAGTGAGTGGACATGAGGCACGTGATCTCTTCTGTGTGCTCATACATTGACAAGTTCAGTTGGATGGACTACAGGGAGGTGGTGGGAACTGTGGAAGTGGACCGGACAGGAGGCTGTATCTTGTCTCTGACCCCTTCCTTCCTTCCTTCCTTCCTTCCTTCCTTCCTTGCTTCCTCTCCCTCTCCTCTTCCCCCTCCCCTCCTTCCCCCCCTCTCTCTCCTTCCTGGTTGCCATGAAGTAATCACCATCTAGCATACACTTATACTACTGTGATATTCTACCCCATCTCAGGTCTAAAGCAATGCCATCGGCTGACTTTGGATTCAATCCTCTGATAGCATCAGCCAAAACCAAACTTTCCTCTTTTTAGGTTTATTTATTGCAGGTATTTTGGCACAGAGACAGAAGCTGGTCACTATGGGAATGGGGAATTGGAAGATTTTTTATACATATTTTCAGTATTTGAATTATTACAAAGTCATGCAATAGCACCGAGTGATTCTTAGATTAAGAAGGATACATTAAATTTGAGAGAATAAAATATCTCTCCCATAAAGCAAGGTATTTACATTTATGCTATAAAAGCTTAATGTATTCTGTAGTTATTCCATTTCTAATGCACCAGACTGTTTGCACCTGGGATGGCCACAACAAAAGAATTAGAAAAGAAGTTGGTACTGGTACTCACCCCTGTAATCCTCGCTACTTGAGAGTCTGAGAGCTGAGCATGGAGGCTCAAAGCCAGCTTGGGCAGAAAAGTATATGAGACTCATCTCTAAATCCACCAAAAAGCTGGAAGTAGAGCTGTGGTTCAAGTGGTAGAGTGCCAGTCTTAACCAAAAAAAGACAAAGGACAGCAACTAAGACCTAGTACAGAGAGTGAGAGAGAACTTTTTAAAAGGAAGAGAAAACAAACAGGAGAAACTAGAAGCATTAAATGAGATGCATGCCTCCGTGTACGTACAGTTGGGAGCAGCTAGAGCAGAAGCATGCGTAAGACTCTTGTAGGGGCTCAGGACACCTCCCATCTGGAGGCTTTAGCATCAATTCACAAAGCCTCCTTCCTCCCGGAGAGGTTTCCCGCCTTGGCCAGATCACATAAGCCAAACCAGACACCACTGCTTCCTTCCCTGTGCCTCTCTCCCCACGCTCTCCCTCTCTCTTGTCTCTCTCTCCCTCATATGCACATATTTTTCATCAAATTTTGGGACATGCATTTAACATCACAGGATGGAGGGATTTCATCCTTTGTTTCAGATCTCATTCTTTCATGACCTCTTTAAACAGATTGAAAACTGACTTTAATAACTGTGCACGATATTAGATATACCAAGTGGCCCTGCTTCTGATCCTGTGTATCTTTAACCAATTAAGCACCTCGTCTTTATGACTCAAGGAAAGGGCTTAGCCCGGCAGGTCAGGGCTCATGATAAGCCAGGTGTAACCAGCTTCCATAGTAATGCTGTAACTTCATTAGATCACCTCAGTTCCATAACGCCTGTCACAATTAGAAACAGCTTGAGACTATGACATACTCACTTTTTTTTTTTTTTTAAGTGGATTTTAGGAGCCAGGATAGGAAACAGACACACACACACACAGCCAAACCCACAGGGCAGCCACACCGTCCTGTCATGCCACCAGCTGCCACAAGGTGGCGCTGCTTCTCGACAGCTACCACACGTTTGGTACAAAGCAAAAAAGAAGGGAAAAAAAACAGACTTTTTTCTGGCTTTTCTGATAAGGCCATTGTGGACTGGATGTGCACCATCCAAGAACCACCTCTTTCCCTACAAGGAAAGTACATATTGGAAATGAACTTTCATAATGTATCTTTAAAGCATCGTCTGAGACAAGTAAGAGCAAACAACTCACGGCAATGGTTAGTTGGAGTCTCAGCTCTGGGGCTTAGTGGCTGTGTTGCATGGAGGAAATGAGCTGATCTCTGTTCCCTCTGTGTCTCGATAGCAACCATAACAAGGCCTTACTCCAAAGGCTGGCACCTCAGGGATGTAGCTCCTCGCTACAGCTGGCCATGTCACCAAACCCTGTCAGCAGTTCTAGAAGCAGGCCCCAGAATCGGACCCACTGGGTAGATGAAGGAAACAAGGCCAGATACAGGGAGTGTGACAAACATCCCAAAGTCCAGAGTCCTGGCAGGCTTCTAAGCCCATATCCACATAAGGCACTGGGGCCTGCGGCTACACCCATGCTCCTAACTACTGAAATACAACCCCCAGGCCACCAAGTACACGCCACGGGCTGCGTGCCCACGGCTCACCCCTGTCATCGCAGCTCCTCAGGAGGTGGAGATCCGGAGGATCAAAGCCAGCCTTGGACAGAAAAGTCTTCAAGATTCCATTTCCAAAATAAACACCTGGGCTGGAGGCAAGGCTCAAATGGTAGAGCACCAGCCATAAAACAAGGAAGTTCAAGGATCTGAGTTCAAATGCCAGTACCACAAAGGGAAAAAATGAAGAAACCTACAGCTCAAACTAAGGGACAACAGCAATCATAAACAACTCCTTCTGTCCCTCCAGAGTCTGCTTTCCTGTCCCCAATGGAATTCTGCATTCCTTTTATGATTATCACCCCTCAATTAAATTTTTCCCTTAACATTTATTTCTGAAAACCACAGGAGGTATCTATAACCTAGATCTTTAAAAAAAAAAAAAATTCCTGACACACAGTTTTGAAGTGAACTTAAGACTCTCCCATTTAAAAAAAAAAAAAGATTCGATTATTTAAAAGTTAAGAAAAAAATGATTCCACAATTCTACACCAGAATAAAAATAGAATTCCAAGTCCTCTACCCAAAAAGAAAAAAAAAAAAAAAAAAAAGAACTCTGCCGCTTTTCCAAGTAGTTTCCAGTCCTTGAAATGACCTTGGTTTAATTACCTGCATCTCAATGAGTGAATCTACATAGAAAGTGAAGGTTAATTAATGAAGGACCGTTTCTTTCTCTAAGCCCACCAGGCAGGGGCTGACAGCCAGGCTGGGCAGCACAGCGCCACCTTCTATCTAATTAGAAGTGGTCAGATTAATGTGCTCGTGCTGGACCCCGGCACGGGAAGGAAATAGCTGGTGATGATGGCCGCTCGCTGGGAGCGGCCACCCGGCACCTCTGCCCTGGCCCAGCCCGGCCCTGACCTCCCAGAATCCACAAGGATAGACCAGAAATGCAAAACTCAAACTCCAGTGGGGCGCAGACACAGGCGGTAGTGGGGCATTCTGTGTGATTCTCCTCCACGGTTTTCCTTAACCCTAGCTCACACCTTTTCGTGATCTTTAAATGGTCACACAAAGGAGTTGGGATTCAACACGGCCACGGATGAGGTCAACGCATCTTAATGTCACCCATCCATCGCTCCCCACCCCCCACCCCAATCTTGCCCAACCCCACCCATCCCCTCAACTTACCTGGCTCCATTTTTACATAAATGCATTGCTTCTTACGACTGTATCCACCCTCCCTTCCTCTCTCCATCAGTCTGCCCCTCCCTTTCAGCCCAATCCCCTAGTATTCATGTTCTGTTCATTGTTCAAAGGGGTTACACCGTGAAAATCCACCTGTGCACACCATACTTGGCTCACTTAGGTTGTGTACAGGCAGGTGCATGTGGCCCCTCATCGATTTCCATAGAGGTATGTTTTATGTCTAACTTCCACATATGCATCCTTTGGTCTCTGTGAGCCTGGCTTACTTCACTCAATGTAATGTTTTCCAAGCCCCTCCATTTTCCTGAAGATGACATACTATTCTTCCCGATGGATGAATAAACTTCCATGATATAATACATATAAGTATATCCCATGAAATCTACATGATAAAATTGTGCTCATATATATTCCTATATGATGGAATTACATATGTTGCATATATTCATACACAATGGAAATATATACATGTCACATATACGACATATATATGACGTATGTGTGTGTGTGTGTGTGTGTGTGTATATATATATATATATATATATATATATATATATATATGTCTTCCATTTTCTTGGTCCACTCATCGACTGCAGGCATCTAGGCTGCTCCCCTGGCTTGGCTCTGGTGAACAGAGCAGCAATGTGCTGTGTACTGTATCACATATTTTGGCTGAGTTGTTCTAGCCTGGCTTCCTCGCCGTGAGTGAGGTTGGAGCAGATGCTGCTTTGCATTGCTGTGGGGAAATCGGTGCACCACGGGAGGCAGAGCCGCACAGAACCACTGGTCTAGAAGGAAGAAAAGTGCTGTTTGTAGGGGGCTGTTTTTATCTTTTCATGGTGAGATCATCAGACTCAGGAAGAAAGCAGCAAAGGCCCCGTTCCTGTAGACTCCCCCACCACCCCCTGCGCACCCGGCACACAATCATGGTCCAGTTATGAGCAGCAGCACGCTAACTAGTAAGTACTGCGCAGATCCTACTTGAAGTGGCCATCAAATGCCAACCATCATGCTTTGCCTGGCCCGAAACCCAGCCCAAGATACAAACCAAGGGCCAGCGCCTCAGCTCTCTCAGCCCGTGACATTCCCTCCATGTGTGCAAGGCACTGTGCAGTGAGTTGTTTCGTAAACCATCTCTGGGTCTAGGTGAGACAATCAGACCAGAGGATGTGCTTCCTGAAGGACTGGAGCAGCGGGCGTCTCTGGTTTAGTACCAGGAGGCAGGGAATTGCTGTACCTCTCCTCACCTGGAGAGGGCAGTGTTGACAGCTTCTCCACTGTAAATGTTCTTCCTCTGTACATGAAATGCATCTACTGGGGATTCCTTGAGACTGTAAGACCACACAGGAATCTATTTCTTGCCTTAGTTTCACACTAATTTAACATTCATGAATGAGTCTTACCCACAATCATCATTTCTGTAGTGTTTACCATGTGAGTTCTATTTCCTGCATTTATACCTGGAATTCCAAGATGAAGAATGGGAGAAGGGTTCTCCCCCCTCATTTTTAAGCTATTATTAAAAGAAGTTTATCTCTTGACAATGAAAGAGTGGAATTTAAACAAGTGTCTTACAGGGTAAGTTGTAATTGTGAAAAAGTAGAGAGAGAGAGACTTGTTTCTGATTATAGCTTTTGAAGTTCCCAGTCTGATGAACTCATGTCTTTTGGATAAGGAGAGGGATTGGCCCACATTGGGAAGCCATGAAAATGAGGATCACACAGACTTTCTCCAGACCCTTGGAAAGGCTTGAAGGTCATTGCAGAGAGAATCACAATTCTGTCCAATATTATTTCAAGTTAAATCTTTTCTTTCTCCAGTGGCTCATGTCTTACCTTTGGGGAAACACTAGCCCTCTTTTGCAATTTTCCAGATGAATGAATGAGGCCCACCGAAGCTAATTATCTACTCAGAGCTCCATGATGGGAGATTTACACCACAAGGAACAGTAGGAACAGTAAGAATCAGAAAAAAAGTTCTGGACAGGAAATGCATTAGTGGGTGCAGATTTGTGCCGGGGCCATAGGAAGTCTCATTAAACCCAAGGGTAAGAATGACCGGAGCCTGCCACCCCTCAGTTCTATTGTTCTGTGTGTCTATGTTAATTTTCCCTTCCTGTTTTGCTGTCTACCTTACACAACTTTCTTAGCTTCTACTCCACATGGCCAAGTATGGAAACCCCAAAACCACCAAGTTCATGGTACCAGACATCTCCCTGGAGCCCATTTCTAAGCTTTTGAAAAGGAGAAACTGATTGGCCCAACCCAGATCAGGAAGCCATACTTGGTCCAATCAAGAACGCTGTATGAACAGCATGGTAACTTTAACCTAAAGGTGGCCTCTGTCCACTGGGTGGTCACTCTGAATAAACAGTCAGAGCAGGAGAACAAAGCAAAGGAGAGGACTGACGCCGGGCACAGTGGCTCACACCTGTAATCCTAGCTACTCAGGAGGCTGAGATCTGAAGATTGTAGTTCAAACCTAGTCCAGGCAGAAAAGTTCCTGAGACCCCCAGTGGCTACTGGCACTCATTTGAATTGAGATGGGAGCCACTGGGAAGTTTTGAGCAAGGGAATGACTTGCATCTTACTAGGCTTCATTTGGTTGCCCAAAGAGGAGAGAGTTGCAAGGGCCAAAGATGGAGGAAGGAATCCCAGCTAATTTACTACAGATAAACTAGGAGAAAGACAATGGCAGGTTGGCTTCCAGTGATACCAGGAGAGATGGAGGAGAAGGAGGAAGAGGAAGAAGAGGAGGAGGAGGAGGAGGAGGAGGAGGAGGAGGAGGAGGAGGAGGAGGAGGAGGAGGAGGAGGAGGAGAAGGAGAAGAAAGCAGAAAGCAGGAAGCAGAAGCAGAAACGGAGGAGGAGAAGAAGGAGGAGGAGAGAAGAAAGAAGAAGGAAGAAAGAAGAAGAGGAAGAAGAAGAGGAAGAAGAAGAAGAAGAAGAAGAAGAAGAAGAAGAAGAAGAAGAAGAAGAAGAAGAAGAAGAAGAAGAAGAAGAAGAGGAGGAGGAGGAGGAGGAGGAGGAGGAGGAGGAGGAGGAGGAGGAGGAGGAGGGGAGGAGGGAAGGAGGAGGAAGAGGGAAGGAAGGAAGGAAGGAAGGAAGGAAGGAAGGAAGGAAGGGAGGAAGGGAGGGAAGGAGGGAAGGAAGGAAGGAAGGAAGGAAGGAAGGAAGGAAGGAAGGAAGGAAGGAAGGAAGGAAGGAAAGAAGGAAGGAAGGAAGGAAGGACAGACAGACTAGGCCAAGAACCAGTGGCTCATGCCTGTAATTCTAGTTACTCAGGAGACTGGGATCTGAGGATCAGGGTTCGAAGCCAGCCCAGGCAGGAAAGTCCATGAGACTCATCTCCAATAAACTACTCAAAAAAAAAAAAAAAGCTGGAAGTGGCACTGTGGCTCAAGTGGTAGAGTGCTATCTTTGAACAAAAGAAGCCCAGGGCCTGAGTTCAAGCCCCAGGACCAGACAAAAAAAAGCGGTTGAATTCAGGATCTATTTGTCAGGTAGCGTCAGATTGCAGATGAGACTTGGGATGTGAGGGAAAGGCCCAAAGCCGGGGTCTTAGGTAAAGCTGATGGCTGGAGCAATGATACTGTGGGTGGAATCCCCAGTTACTAAAAGAGGAGCCATCCGATGGAGACTGGAGGGAGGGGCTCTGCTTGGGGCGTGGGGTTTTGATGGATGAGGAGACACACTCATGTGGAGACAGCATGAGATCCAGGAGAAGGGTCGCCAAGTGTGGACGGTAAGCATTAATGCAGCGCGGGCACGTGGCCATGACACATGAAGGTCATGAGTTAGATCTGCAGAGCTGGAGGCTGGGCTGGGAAAGGACTTGGCCTTTGCACTGGGCGGGGGTAATGTCATCACATGAAGGCAAGCATCCTTTCTTCTTATTCCAAATGATCTACAAAATACACTAGTGGGGTTTCACTTTGTTTTCTCTCTGCAAGATAACATTAATAAACAAATTTGAAATCACACAAGTATGAGCGTAAATTATTTACGGCGTGCTTGAAGAACCCAGAAGGGCTTTGTAAGGTAAATAATTCATAAACTCATAGAAAGAGATCCTTTTTTATAACTAATTAAGGGTGAAATTTTTACCAATAAATGATAGGAGATTTCAGGAAGTACGTGGAGGGAAGATCAACAGAGCACACCCAACATTTACTGAAAAAGCACTGTGTGCCAAGCCAGCGGCTGGACGTGTGCATAGAAGAACCCGGTGCTGGGGTTTCCGCCTCAGGAGCCGCCTGAGCAGTGGGCAGAGCCCTTGCGTTGGGATGCAGCTCTGCTCCACCACAGTAGGATGAAAGTCCCGCCCACTTCAAGGGCAGCTGGTTTGCTTGAACCAATGAATCAATTATCTCTGTTTAAAATAGAAATTTCTGAAAATAAAATATAATTGTAATATAATTAATTATAAAAAATAATAATGATAATTTTATTTAATTTCTGCTCTGGTAGTGTTTCTCAAGTAATTTTTCTACACACAGAAGCTGTACATCCAAGAGATCATTCACCTACATTTTTCCACTCCTCAATGTGTCCAAAAAAAAAAAAGAAAAACCCTAGTCATTTATAGGAAAATGGATGGGACTAGAACAAATCATGTTAAGTGAGGTAAGATCAGAGAGACACACAGTGCATGTTCTCCTGATATGCAGAAGTTAGATCTAACATGCACTAGGACATGACAAATTACACAGGATTCTAGATACTCACACACAATGGGACTGAAAGAAGATAGCCTTAGGAATCACAAGGGTACAATACCCAAGCACTTCTGCATATATACATAAAATACCCACTGAAACAAATTCCAAAGATATGGAAACAAAGGACCTCTTTCTTAATTTTTTCTGATGACTCTGTATTCTTTACCTTCTATCTGGTGTATTCATGTGCACATCTGTGGGAAGGTGGGAGGAGGGCACAAAATCCAAGGGAAAAGGGTGAGAAAGCGCAGCAGCAGAGCACTCTGGACCTGGATGAAAGTGAACTATGCAGCTCATGGGTGGAGATGGGAGGGAGGGAAGGGGAGAGAGCAAGGGAACAGATGACACTGGACAAAAGGAAATGTACTTAGTACCTGATGCATGTAAATGTAACCCCACTGTATATCACCTCTAAAACAACAATAAAGTAAATTTTAAAAAGAAAAAAAACCCTAGTTTCAGGCTAGGGACCATCATTTTGGACTTCTTGTTGCCTGTCTTCCTCCATCAGCCTTGAGCTTTCTTGTTCCTGTCGTATTTGTCAGTGGAAGTGACCTTATTCTTGCTTTGTTTATCTGGCAAGAGGCTGTAGATGTCTGGGAAGAATGGAGATCAAGAATCATGAGAAACCCGGATTCTAACTGAGTATGGGTCACCTCTATCTCTCATCATTATGTCAAATTTAGACTTCAGCAAATGTCATAAACTAGTGTTTTTCTTCAGGGCCTCTTGAGGAGCAGATGATTAGCAAAACTTGAGCATCTTAATTCTGTGTTGGGTTACTCTCCTCCTTCTAGAATCTAAAACAGGCACCACACTGAGCAGACAATAGATATTGTGGAAGGGAGGAAGGGAGGAACTAGAATGCAGCCCAGTCCTGCAAAGTCAGGTGTCAGAAGACATGCACCATGGGTCCCAGAGGGAGGCAGGAGTGCATGGGAAATCCTCCTGGAGAGCAGAGCCAACCCGAGGCCAAAACATTTACCTCCAGGGGGGCTGAGAAAGCTCCCCATTATTACTTACAATGCTTTCCAGAGGGTGTTCTGACACTTGGAAGCCCCACTCTGGATTAAGGGCAGATGCTACTATAGCAAAGATGCTCTCATGGTTGTCTTAAAAGAAAAGAAGGGGCATTTCAACCACCATGGTAGGCAGACTTAGAAAAGATCATCAAAGCAAAGAGAAAATACGTTTCCAGCAGGGGAAAGACAAGACAGGCGGAGTGGGCGGGGCTCGCGGAGGGTGCCCCTGTCTCTGCCATTCAGAACTCCTTAGTCTGCCTCACAAGTCACTACAGCCAGGTGCCCACGCTTCGCGCCCGGAATCCTGGCTACTCAGGAGGCTGAGATCTACGGTTACAAGAGATCATGCTTATAAGACAGCCTGGGCAGGAAAGTCTGAGACTCTTATCTCCAATTAACCAGCCAAAAGTTTGAAATGGAGCTGTGGCTCAAGTGGTAGAGTGCTAGAGAAAGAAAAAAAAAAGGTAAGCAATAACATAAGGCCCTGCGTTCATACCTTAGTAGCAATGCATGTGTGCATATGCGTGCGCGCGCACACACACACACACACACACAGAGTCATGGAAAATAAGTAAAATAACTTTGTTCTCCTTAATTGACATTTTTTCCATCTTAAGAAATATGACAAAGGCCAGGTGGCAGTGGCTCACGCCTGTCATCCTAGCTACTCAGGAGGCTGAGATCTGAGGATCACAGTTCAAAGCCAGCCAGGACAGGAAAGTCCATGAGACTCTTATCTCCAATAAACCACCAGAAAACCAGAAGTGGTGCTGTGGCTCAAGTGGTAGAGCACTCACCTTGAGCTGAAGAGCTCAGGCACAGCGCCCAGGCCCAGAGTTCAAGCCCCACGACGGACAAACACAGACAAAGGGCAACCTTTGGAAACACCTCACTATACTGATCTGAAAGGCACCAGAAGCTCTTTGTTCTTTCTATGTAAATTCAGATTTTCAACAAATCCCACCATTACTACAGTGTTCTCTTCTCTGGATATCTCTCTGCTGAATTCTGGAGCAGACTTGGCTTCTTCTAAGCCATTCCTCTCTGGCATCGGCACCAGCGAATACAACCACCACATCCCTGGCACCCCTCCCTTCCCCCATCGCCCAGTGCCAGCACAAGGCTGCACTGCACAGGCTCGGGAGCTTCCCAGCAGACCTGAAGATAGTCAAACCCACCAGTCTCCATTAGGCCTTACCTTGACTGCAAGGACAGGAAATGAATGGGGGGGGGGGGAGTTTCGTGACTGTGATACTTCAGAAGGTGGCCCAGTATTGACATGCGACACATTTCCTGACTCCTTCAGCCTTGTGACTGACTGCTCCGTTCATCTTCATTCTCACGCTCTCCCTGTGCTCCAAATTTTAGCTTAAGCATCTAGTTATCAGGAAGGGAGAGAGGGAAGGAAGGAAGGAGGGAAGGAAGGAGGGAGGGAGGGAAGGAGAGGGGCAGGGAGGGAGGGAGGGAGGAAGGGAGGGAGGGAAGGAGGGAAGGTTAAAAAAAATACTCATTGCCTTCTTTCACAATCTCCTAGACATTCCACTCCCTCAGACAACTAATTGGACAAGAACTTAGACTCATGGTCCCACTTAGAAGCAAAGTGAAATCTTGCTTTACCGGAACCTTCCATGTGGTAACTGAAGGTCAGTTCCAGAGGAGAAGGGAGGGGTAGGCAGCAGGGAATCATTGGCCCTTCTCCCCGCTCCAATATGGTTTGTGCCAGATTTTGTCTCTCTCTGCTCCTCCTTAAGTGCTAAGAAAAATAATGAGATATATAAAGTTTTCTGAGACCATGAAACCGAACTCATTTACCTTTATAATTTTCTATTAATCTACTACCAGAATTCATTTTGCATTTAATTCCAGTCTCTAACACTTTAATACCATCTCTTTAGTCTTCACACTTTAGTGGTCTCAGTCATGTCAGACATTTTCATCTTCTTTATGTTCATTTATTTTAACTTTTAGTGGTCTTCCAGCCAATCCTTTATCCTTTTTATTACAGAGCATGAAATTTTATAATCCCCCAGAGCTTTGTTAGGCAGCGGCTACAAGGTTCTTAACCTTCACTAATTTATTCCCCTCATTTTTGACTCTCAGATTAGAAGCAAGCCTTAATATTTTGTTTTGGAATATGAAAGTAACTTTTATTAAGTAGGTTTATTGCATTAATAGATTTTTATTTCAGTTTTTACAGTTATATTTAAGTTCCCTGCTAGTTACGCTGCAGATCATTTTAATAACGATTTATAATGCGATGGAAGATAATTTATATTTTAATATAATAAAAATGTACACAATGTAATAAAGCCCGAGCAATTTGATAAAACTTTACCTGGAAATCATTTGAAAGGAGCATGTGTTTTCTTGAACTCCCAAACAATTTTATGGATGATATTTATGAAAATAGAAACTTCCTAAGCAATCAGAGCTTTCCTTTTTTTAGGGAGAAAAACATCAAGACAACGTGTCTTAAAATAGCATATGGGCTGTGGGTGATGTTTGCTTCATTCTTTCTCCTGACTGTTGTGATTTCTCCAGGACTGAAAGAAAAGAATCTTCCTTCATGTATTTCTTTACAGGGATGACCACAACCCAGCTAGGAAAAGTCTTCACTGGGTTCCATCCTTCGTAAGAACAATGTGTCAGCATTAGCTCAGTTACATACGTGACAACACCATAATGTTAATAATGATATGGACGCTTCTCCTCCTCCATTGAAGACCTGGCAGGAAATACAGAAAGACTGATTAAAATGTAAATGTTAGGCATAAATTTGCATCCCAAGGGAAGGGAAACATGAGCAAGGAAGCTGAAGACTTCAAAGCCCCTCGGTTTGAAAATAAGACCACTAACCAGCAGACAATTGCTACCAGGGGAGCAGGGCAGGCAGTACATTTCTTCCTACAAGAACAGAGGTACTTGGCGTAGTTTGCATAACAAACTTCCCTTGAAACCCACTAGTTTTAGAAGATGAACTTTAATTTAGTTCCGCCAACTAGCTGCCGGAGTGGATTTTTTGCTGGTCTAGGCCAGGCTTGCTGGACCTTGGCTGTAGTTCGTGGTGTAGACAGGCTGGGAGAGGGAGGGAGAGGTAATGAATTGCTTTCTGGGGAGCTGAGCAGCTGGCTGGCTGGCTGCCGGCTGGGGGACCACAGCCTCTGTCTCAGGGTCTCATCTGGAGGCAGAGTTCCAAATACTGCAAGAGGCCAGGGAACTCCTGTTTGTTTGTTTGTTTGTTTGTTTGGGTTTTTTGGTTGGTCTTGAGGCTTGAACTCTGGGCCTGGGCGCTGTCCCTCAGCTCTCCAGCTCAGAGCTAAGGCTCTACCACTTGAGCCACAGCGCTGCTTCCAGTTTTCTGGTGGTTTATTGGAAATAAGAGTCTCATGGACTTTCCTGCCCAGGCTGGCTTTGAACCGTGATCCTCAGCTCTCAGCCTCCTGAGTAGCTAGGATGACAGGTATGAGCCACCGGCCCCTGGCTCAGGGAACTCTTGAAGGCTTTTCCAAAGCTGTCCATTCCTGCCACCTCTGTCACTGTCCTGTCCTCAAAGTAGGTCCAGTTCCCAAATCAGAGGCATGGAAAGACAGAGCAACCCCTTCCCCACATCTCCCTACCCCCCCAACACACACACACACACACACACACACACACATACACACACACACACACAAAACACTGGGAGGAGCTAACAGTGCTGATCAGCAGGGTACTTGCTATCAAATTCTCAGTCCTCGCAGGCCACCTGAATGCTTTTGACTGACTTTCTGCCAAGTACTATTTTAGTAGGGGGAAAAAATCAAAACCTCTGAGCAGGCAGACGGTGCCCTGTGAGAGATGTGCTGGCCCCTGGCTGGTCCCTGACTGACAACTGGCACCTCATTATTACTCTCACTTTTAGATCCAAGAGATTTAAAGTCAAAATCTGTATCCTTTCTGAGCCCTGCCTTTGTCTGTGCCCTCTCCACCCATTACCTATTGGGTAATAGGATCCTCCTTGTTTCTCCTTCGGGAAAAACTTTCCTCTTTTAGGTCCTGGAAGACTATTAAACATGGTGGCCCCTTCTTAATACACACCTTATCTAGTCCCAGTCTAGCCAATGAAAATGCCTCACCCTGGACACCGATTGGTCCCCAGTTAGGCAGATGACCTAGAGAGGACCAATGAGAAACTGTCTCAGAAACTCACAGGAAGCCATGAACAAAAACAGGAAGTCTTTGCCAGCAGTTTGAACCAGCAATGCCAATGACCTCATGCATCCCTGAAAGGGAGAAACAAGTCCTGGGGGTGTTGGTTGAGCTCCTAGAAATAGCCACGTCACACATCGCACCCACTTCCTGTTTTTGATTATGTAAGACCATTGCTTACCAAGTTTGAATTGAATTCTTATCATCCACAGCCAAGAAAAAAGTGAGTAATGCAGGCTTCCAGCCTTGACTGCTGCTTCCCAGTCCCCAAAGCCACCCAGAGCCCCTGGAAACCCTGGGTGGTATTTGCAGAAGTCCATGACATAACCCTCTACCCAATACAGTACATCTTACACTCCACAGACAATAGTCTACTAGGAAGAAAACAATCACAATGGAACATCTAAAAGTACATGCTGTTCTTGAAAAAATAATAATAAAGTCATCAAGAGAAATAGGGTGCTCAGCTTCCAATTTCTTATCAATAATTATTTGATTCTGTTTTTTCATTCTCATACGTTATAACATCCACAGGGAAGTCCCAAACAGATCTGTGGAAAGGAAAGTAAGTGAACAACTTCTATAGGGTAGGTTGTTTTCTCCACAATGTTAAAAAAGAAAAAAAAATAAGAAGTCTGGATGACTTTGGCTCACATCTGTAATCCTAGGTACTCAAGAGACTGAGATCTTGGAAGTGGCACTGTGGCTCAAATGGTAGAATGCTCACCTGGAGCTAAGGGACAGTGCCCAGGCCCAGAGTTCAAGCCCCACAACCAACAACAACAATAAAAAGAGGCTGAGATCTGAGGATCGAGGCTGAGATCTGAGGATCAAGGCTTAAAGCCAGCCCAGGCAAGAAAGCCAGAAGTAGAGCTGTGGCTCAAGTGGTAGAGGGCTAGCCTTGAGCAAAATAACTCAGGGACAGTGCCCAGGCCCTGAGTTCAAGCCCCGAGAACAGAACCAAAATAAAATAAAATAAGGAAGTGTATTAAGCACACTGTGATTCCAGATTGTATTCTTTTAATAAAAGTTTTCTTCGCGCTCATCTTCTAAAATTATCCTCCGTTCTCTCATCTTAACACGAGAGCCGCTTCCCGGTTTCCATTTTCCTGTATAATGTGGGTTGATCTTCATTTCCACTGATTCTATTTTCTGCATGCAGAAATGATGGCAAGAAAGAAAGGTAGAAATGTTCAAATCCCTCCAGGGTTCCCCTTGTGCTCCACGGGGACCAATATTTAACACGGTTAATTTTTTTTCTTAAAAAGAAAAAAAAAGGAAAGAAATGAGACATTTCTTTGTCAAGGAGAAGCTTTTAGTCATCTGACACCAGGCTTTCACATAGCAAAAATATTACTAATACTGTTTTCCCTAGAAAGTACATTTGTTATCGGTATGCACTTAAACCCGTGATCAAGTCTTGCTAAGAAAAGACACCTGCACTGCATTTGCTATCTGTTTAATACCTTCGGGATACATCACTTAATAATTTAGTGCTAAACCATTTAGCATTTTAGCCCATCATTGCTTAGATTACACACAGGATTTCAGTAATGTCGGATAAAATTATGTGTTAGGTACCTTATGTGTGTGTAAAACTTAATAAGTCTTCTTTTCCCCCTCAAGTTTAATAACTGATTTTCTTACATTTATGGATGTGAAATTTTATTGCTCATGGATATCATTTGAACCTAAATCTTCATATCTTATAAATTGATTTTTAGTTTCCTTTTTGACCTTATGAATTTCAATCAGACATTGACCTCTTGTTGCTCATGAATCTGATGATTTAATGCTTTCTCACAATAATAGCGGAGGGTAGCATTATTGTGAGAGTCCACAGGGCTTGCAGAAATCCACAGCTAGATTCCGGAGGTTTCTGGCGACCTCCTTCTTGACCTAAGACCACGTGCCAGGCTGGTGTTCTTTTGTGCTGGGCTGATGGGTCCTACCCCAGCGGTGTGAGCAGGAAGAGGCCATAGGACCCTGCTCTTCCAACATTCAGCCTTGAACATGAGCCAGCAGCAGACGAGGTGCACAGCGCTAATCGGATCTCCGTTTATTGTGAATGACAAGAAGAGCGACATACTATGTTCGCACAGTCTTGGTGGGGGAGGAGCATTCTTACTACCACAGCTGGATTTTTCTTTTAATGAAGAATTAATATGAATTGTCTTCGTCGGCTATATTGCTGTTCCTGTGCTTCATGTTATGACTCCTGAGTCTACGACGCGAATGGAAGAGTTGAAGGATCGCTCCTTTGTTTCCTGCCTGTGCTAATTTCATTTAATTGGTTTACTGAATAACTGGGTGTTGATGTTCATTACGCCTTATTAAGAAAGACTACTCATCTAAAAACAAAAGCATGTGTTTCTTCCCCTCTCTCTCGCTCTCTCTCTCTTTCTGTTTCTTTTACCTCATTCGTAGTGATCAATGTTTCGAAGAACATAAAGAGCTGAGATGGAGGTTTAACCCAGGAGACCCCGCTCCATGATTCACTCTCTCAAAAGGCTAAAAATCTCCCCCACTCGCTACAATATAAGCAGGACAATGGAAGACTGCCGAAGACCAGCAATATCTGCGGGAGAGAAGAGAGCTTTTTCTCTGAGAACATCCATCGATGGCCTGCATAAAGCACTTGCTCTGTTAAGAATCTGCTCAAAAAGGAAAAAGAAAGCAGGAGGCCTTCAAAAAATTGACCCTGGCTGGGCACCAGTGGCTCACGCCTGTCATCTTAGCTACTCAGGAGGCTGAGATCTGAGGATCACAGTTCAAAGCCAGCCCAGGCAGGAAAGTCTGTGAGACTCTTATCTCCAATGAACCACCAGAAAACCAGAAGTGGCTCTGTGTCTCAAGCAGTAGAGTGCTTGCCTTGAGCTGAAGAGCTGAGGGCCAGCACCCAGGCCCAGAGTTCAAGCCCCACAACTGACAAAAACAATTGACCCAGCATGAACTTCACTTCCTGTACCCCACGTGAAGTCGGCCCAGGTGGCTGGAGGAGAGGGAAAGAGCAGGGAAAGGCCAGGGCGCAGTCTGCTGTCAGCTGCCCAGTCAGCCTGGCAGGCCACTAGCACATTTAGCCGGCCTAAATAGGGACTTACACAGTATGAACAAACAGTATTGAGGAATCTAGTCCTTTGAAGTGAATTACAGGAAGGTAAAATAGATTCTCAGAGGGGTACAGGGTAACAAGAGAGGGCAGAGGGCAAAGAGGGTTGAAGGCATAAACATGGCTGAAGTTGACCGCACACGTGATGAAAATACATGAAAACAGTAAGCTAGTGTTCACTTCTTCTGCTGAAGAATTTGAAGCACAAGAAGAGAAAAAAGAAAATCATAAGAAATAGTTAATTCATATTCAGGGCTAGAAGCATACTTCAGTGATGTCATACCAGACTAGCAAGTGTGAGGCTCTCCATTCAAACTCCAGTACAGGTAATAATAATTATTATTATTATTAATAATAATAAATACTCAATCCAAAAGAAGGCAAAAGGAAGGAACAAAGAACAGAAGAGATAAAAATCAAGTAGCAAGACAACAGATTTAAACATAGTTCGATCAATATTCATATTAAATGTAACTGGTCTACATCATCAAAGACAAAGACTGAGAGTTTGCATTTAAGAAAACAAGACCGGGGCTGGGAAGGTGGCTCAGTGGTAGAGCGCTTGCCTTGCATGCCTGAGGCCCTGGGTTCGATTCCTCAGCACCACATAAGCAAAAAGAAAAAAGCCAGAAGTGGTGCTGTGGCTCAAGTGGTAGAGCACTAGCCTTGAGCTGAAGAGCTGAGGGACAGCGCCCAGGGCCAGAGTTCAGGCCCCACAACCAGACCCAAAAAAAAAAGAAAGAAAGAAAGAAAACAAGGCCAATTCCTTTCCTGCCTATGAGACACCCACTTTAAACATAAACACACAAGACTAAGGGGGAAAAGTAAGGAGTAGAAGATGGCTAAATATATATATTATCAAATATATAGTAATTTTTTTAAAAGAAGAAAGCTGGAGTGGCAAAGTTTACCAAAATTATTAACTATCTGGTCTTTGAAAGACAATGCTAAGATAACCAAAAACAAAAACAAAAAAAAATGGTAAACCACACACTGGGAGAAAACATTTACAAGTCATATATCTGGTAAGGAATTGGTATTCAGAGTAAATAGAGAACCCTCACAATTCAGTAATAGTAATTGGAAGTATGGCTCAAATGGTACCATGCCAGCCTTGAACAATAAAAGCTAACAAATAGCACCTAGTCCCTGAGTTCAAGCCCCAGTTCTGGTGCACACACATACCCAAGAAAATCTGAATAACAAAGTAGACAACCCAATAAGATTCAAGCAGACACTTCAGCAAGGAATCTGTAGATAGACAGCAAATAAGCACATGGAAAGATTGTCACTGAAGAAAATTAAAATGCAATACTGATGTACCCAGTGTGACAGGATTTACCAAGTACTGGTAGAGTATGGAACACCTGGAAACTCCACACAAAGCTGTTAGGAATACAACCTAACTACCACGCTGGAAAACAATTGAAATGTCTTTAAAAATGCAATATATACACGACAGGTGTGCATACAAGATCCAACCTACACATTTAACCAAGATAAATCAAAGTATGAACGCATGAATAAGTGTCATTTGCAATGACCCCAAACTGGAAAGAAAGCCCATCTGCGTATCACCAAGAGAACACACAACTCCGTTATGTTATGATCATACGGCAGAATAGTGCTCAGCAATAAAAAAGGAACGGACGACAGACTCATCAGGACATGAGTGACTCTCACGCCACACCTAGGGAAAGAAGTCAGACAGGAAAAAAAAGTGCATGTTATACAAATTCATGCTAAAAAAAAGTTCTAGAAGACGAGAAAGCGAGTCACCACACCGTAAGAGAACGTACATTGCACTCTCTCTGGACTTGAGCAGAGAAGGGGGAAGAGATGGGTTGTTCAGGGGCGGGGGAAAGCTTAGCGGACACTGCATTCGCTCGTTTACCCTGGTTGTGATGATTGTGTACCTATGTCAAAACTCAGCCAGCTGAACAATTACATAGCGCCAGCTCTGGTACATTAATTACACCTCCATAAAGCGGTTAAACAGGAGAGGGGCCAGGGGCCGGTGGCTCACACCTGTCATCCTACTCAGGAGGCTGAGATCTGAGGATCGTGGTTCAAAGCCAGCCCAGGCAGGAAAGCCCATGAGACTCTTATCTCCAATTAACCACCAGAAAATCAGAAGTGGTACTGTGGCTCAAGTGGTCGAGCACTCGCCTTGAGCTGAAGAGCTGAGGGACAGTGCCCAGGCCAGAGTTCAAGACCCCGACCAACCAAAAAAACAAAACAAAAACAGGAGAGGGAAGGGTGGGGGGAGCGGTGAGACCAGCAGAAGATTCCCACAAAGAGCGGCTCCCCAGCAGGAACCCAGGCTCCTCACCCTGCTGAGCTCCAGGGGAGAACAAAAATGAGTGTCCTGGATGTGATCCTCATTGCAGGACATAGGAAGAAGGAAGACCAGGAAGACACAGGAGCGATGGATTTGCAGTTAGCCACCAGGACGTGGTGATCCGAGAGCGCTTGAGCCCCGCTTTCCTCTTTCCATCCAGATCAGGTTGCTCTATTCTCATGGTGAAAACCCTATGAAAGGAAAGAAGGATCTGTGTGGTCTAATGATGAAGGAATCACCAAACCTGAAACTCTCTCCGATATGGGATCCAGGGTGAGCTTCATCTTTCTTCATCCCTGACTCTGCAGGAAATCTATTTCACAGACATGGCCAGCGGAGCCCAAGCAGGGGGGCGGGGGGAGGGGGGGGGGTGGTCAGATAGGCCCCTGATCAGGAGACGAGAGTTCCAGGAGTCTTTACTGAGTTATTGGGACAGGGGGAATGCCAATATATTCTAAATCCAAACCCTATATACTCATATCTGAATCCAGAGGAAAGAAAGAAAGAAAGAAAGAAAGAAAGAAAGAAAGAAAGAAAGAAAGAAAGAAAGAAAGAAAGAAAGAAAGAAAGAAAGAAAGAAAGAAAGAGAGAAAGAGAGAGAGAAAGAGAGAAGAGAGAGAAAGATGAGAAAGAAGAGAAAGATGAGAAAGAGAGAGAGAGAGAGAAAGAGAGAGAGAGAGAGAGAGAGAGAGAGAGGGAGGGAGGGAGGGAGGGAGGGAGGGAGGAGGGGAAGGAAGGAAGGAAGGAAGAGAAGGGAAGGAAGGAAGGAAGGAAGGAAGGAAGGAAGGAAGGGAGAGAAAGAGAAAGGGAGAGAGAGGGGGAGGGAGGAGAGGAAAGAAGAAAGAGAGAGGAAGGAAGGAAGGAAGGAAGGAAGGGGAAGAGAAGGAAGGAAGGGAAGGGAAGGAAGGAAGGGGGAAGGAAGGAAGGAAGGAAGGGAAGGAAGGAAGAAGGAAGAAGGAAAGAGAAGAAAGGAAGGAAGGGAGAAGGAAGAAAGGGGAAGGGAAGGAAGGGGAAGGGAAGGAAGGGAAGGAAGGAAAGAAGAAGAAAGAAAGAAGAAAGAAAAGAAGAAAGAAGAGACAGAGAGAAGAGAAAGGGAGAGAGAGAGAGAGAGAGGAGGGAGAAGGGAAAGAGAGAAAAAGAAGGAAAGGAAGGAAGGAAGGAAGGAAGGAAGGAAGAAGGAAGGAAGAGGAGAGAAGAGAGGAAGAAGGGAAGAGAAGGAAGGAAGGGAAGAAGGAAGGAAGGAGGAAGAAGGAAGGAAGAGGAAGGAAGGAAGGAAAGGAGAAGGAAGGAGAGAAGAAGCAAAGGAAGGGAAGGAAGGAGGGAAGGAAGGAAGAAGGAAAGAAAGAAGAAAGAAAAGAAAGAAGAAGAAAGAAGAGAAAGAAAGAAGAAAGAAGAAAGAAAGAAAGAAGAAAGAGAAAGGAAAGAGCCATAAGGCAGACACTGAAGAGCTGTTTGGCTCCCGCCATGGTATCAGGGACAAGCGCAATAGACCAATAGACCGCGCCCACTCGTGGCATGGGAGGGTGGGTGAGGGCTGGGCATCCCCGTGTGCAGGGGGGGCTTTAACACATCTCCAAGCACAGGGGCCATGGAGAAATGTGCTCTCCTTGAGAAGGTAACTGAACAGCAGAGACCAGGACAGGACAGAGGAGGACAGGATGGCTGAGACACAGGAAAGTCATCCACATGTGGCTCAGAGGATGCAGCGGTCCCCCCGGGGGGACACGAGGGCTGTGTGGGACAGGGGAAGGACTCAGGCCTGCAGCTCCAGGGGACACCGCCTATCACTCAGACGCATTGAAAGATGGCAGGAATACAACACAAGAACATCTTAGCAGAAAGTAAAAACCTGAGTTAGGCAATGTCCTAACTCGTGTGACTGAGAAGTTCAAAGGTCACAACTTCCTAGCACCTGGAGCTCTTTATCCCCAATCTTGGCCTTGATGTCAGCTCCTCCATCCTCAGAGCGAAATACAAAATCCAGCAGGATTTAAGGGTCCAAACCTTCAGCCTGATCATCTCAGCAAAAGACACCATTGGTCCAAGTTGGTTCATGAGTCCAGGGCCGGTCCATTGGCCAAAGCAGATGCTTCCTTCCGGCCATGCTGACGGAGTGGCCAGATCTACACGCCCATCCTTGAAACTGGCGAGGCCACCCCACCTGCAGGGCATGGACAGGAAGTGGAGAAGAGATTCCCGAGGGAGAATCAAACCACGGCTCATAGGAAAAGGGGGAGCCAGCAGGGCAGGCGCAGAAGAGAGCTCCACTCTCGCGAGAACCTGAGCAACCAGCCAGGAGCTGAGCCATCCTTCTCCCTGCACAACTGGCCCTCAGGCAAACAGGGAGTCAACTCAGCCCCCACACACAGCTTCTCCACACCCCTCCTGCTCTTCCTCGCACACCTCCATGCCTCCAAGACCACTCACACAGATGTACAGATGTTGGCCTCAAACTCGTGTCCAGCCAACCTTCTGGGTAAAGGCACTTGCTCTGAAGAGTTATTGCATGACCACAATCTCATCCTGGGGGTCTTGAGCAATCTAAGGAAGTACTTAGTACTCAACTCCTGGGGGTCTTGAGCAATCTAAGGAAGTACTTAGTACTCAACTCCTCACCAGAGATGCAGTGGCCCACGGTGCTGCAGAGAGACCACGGCTCCTCAAAGGGATGGGGGGAATAGGGTTAAAAAAAATCACCCCCAAAATTCTAAATTTTAAAACCTGTGGTGAGCTGGGTGCCGATGGCTCACACCCATCATCCTGGTAAATAAGATCTGAGGATCATGGTTCAAAGCCAGCCCAGGCAGGAAAGTCCATGAGACTTATTCTAATTAAAACGTGTCCCCAACCCACCCACCCACCCCCAAAAAAAAAATAGAAGCTAGGAGAGTGGGGCTGTGGCTCCAGCCTTGAACAAAAAAGGTCAGAGACAGCACCGAGTCTGAGTTTAAGGCCAATGTTTCACACACAACAACACAACAACAACGGTGTTGCTGTTAAAAAGGAGAAACAGGAGCAGAAAAGTAACTCGGAATTATAGCTATTATTCTGCATGCAAAACTATTAGAGATGTTAATCTGATAAATGATGACTGCGCCTACATTTTACTTTAATGCTTTCTTCAGTGGTTTCAAAACTATTCATTGTTGGAGATATTTATGTATTAAAGTCACACCATCCGCTCAGCACCAGCTCTTTCCACCACTTCCATGATAGAGCCAGCGCAAAATGCTCAGGTTCCAAGCACAGCAAACTCCTGGCTTGCATCCTGACACTTCAGCATCTATCTAGCCCCTTATCTGACTGTCTCTGGCAACCACTTCCTACCCAAAAAAAAAAAAAAAATGTTTTTTTCCAATGACATTTCTCTTCCTCCCCCCGCCCCGAAATGGCACCGAATTATCTACAGAAGATGAGACCCAAATTATGAACCAATCAGTATCTACCTCTCTGGTTCTTCAGAGATTCTATTTTCAAGGGTTCTTTGGAAATCAGTTCTTCACTGGACACCTGAGGAGGCCTGGAATGGTTTTTGGGTTTTGGTTTTTAATTCCTTTCTTTCCTGTTTCGCATTGCTCACCACGGCACAGCGCGAGCTGACTCTATAACTTGGCCCCGCTCTGTGTACGCTGTAAAGTTGCCTGTCACCACAAACCAGCCAGCGTCACCTGAGAGCTGGGAAATTCATTGTAGGAGACAAGTCCCCCTGGTTAAAGGCAGCGGCGTGGCATGGGTCCTCTCCCAGAGGAACCAGGAAGCAAAAGTTGTTCAAAACTGTCTTTAGCTACCCAGAGAAGCCAATCCATTTTCTGGAATAGTTAAAAAACAAACCTGCTGCTTAAGTAGTTCACTTTGCTGAGACTGTGGCTGGGGAAGTTTGTTCTTGCTGATGCTATTCACCTAACTAAGAAGAAAGTCTCATTTCCCACTTCCCTTGCTTTACCGCTGGGTAATACTCTTAAATGGAACTGGGATCACCGAGAGTCTGTGCCTTAAAATGAAGCAGAAGTCGGCGCAGGCAACTGTGACTGCCATCACCGGAACAACTGTGTGCAGATTTCCCAGGACACCTTGCGTTTGTCATAGCTTAATAGTACCAAAGATGGCCGGCCGCGTGCATTAAGAACTTTACAGCGCTAGGTCCTTGACATACAACACTTTGGTAATCCGTATAATTTTTATTATCTTTAAGTAGGTGTGCAAAGGGATTTTGATTCATTATGCCAATTTACGAGTACAATGCATCTTGATCACTGTCACCTCTTCTGTCTTTCTCTCTCCTCTCTCTCTCTCTCTTTCTCTCTCTCTCTGTCACACACACACACACACACCCTCACCCTCACCCATCCCCTCAAGCTATTAATTCTGAGGAGCATTTTCTGCTCATTTTTTAGAACCGAGTTTCAATGAAGTAACTTGTTGCTTACACTCCATTACATTTTTCTAAGTACCCATTAAAAACTGAATTCTTTTAAAACCAGACACACACACACACACACACACACACACACACACACACACACACACACACACACACACAAAAATCTCACTTGTGCCCTAATTATCTCTACCCCAGAATCCCAGATTTGGAAAATTCCAGAGGAAGAGAAAAGACCCACTGGAAATATTCGCTTGCCAAGCCCTGGCTCTGGGGTAACCAGTTGTGACTCAGTCTACCCAAGCACAAGCCCTGGGCAGATCTAGAGCTTGAACTCCTGACTAAAAAGAAAACAGGAGCCAGTGCTGACAGACAGCTGTGCGCACAGATGTGTGGAGTGCAAGCCCACACGCACCAGGGGCGACCCCCAACCCCAGGAGCCTCACGGGGCCACGCCCCCCAGGAGATGCCAGTCAAGAAAGTCTAGCAGGCAGTGTCTGAAACTTGGTAAGTTCTTCCAGAAGTCAGCCCCACAACCTGGTCCCAGGGATGCTGCAGGCCTCCGGGTCTTCGCATGAAAGAGGCTGAGCTGTGTGATCCTCGGCTCCAGTCACAACGCCTGGTGTGGGAGATAGTGTGGGAGGGATACGCCGGTGCGTGCCCAGGTGTCACAGCTCACTCTGCAGGAAAGCCAGCCAGCAGACTACCATGAAACTCAAGGAGGCTCAGCCCAGAGGAACTGAGGCTTCCTGCCCACAGCCCCAGCACGCCAGCCACGGGAGAGAAACCCCACAGAACTGACCCCTCGTGGGTGGGGTCGGGAGAGATGGGGAGAGCCGTGGAAGAGGCCACCCTGGTCACAGTGCACCATACTCACTAACGAACACGAGGAATTGAAACCCCCTTTGCACAACTACCGAAGGATAATAACAATCGTAAGAATGAAGTGACCCTCCCAGATGGCCGCCACGCCCCCGCCACGCCCTGCCACGCCCCCGCCACGCCCCCGCCACGCCCCCGCCACGCCCCTGCCACGCCCCCATCACGCCCCGTCACACCCCCGCCACGCCCCGTCACGCCCCCGTCACGCCCCTGCCACGCCCCGTCACGTCCCCGACACGCCCCCGACACGCCCCCCCGACACGCCCCCCCGACACGCCCCCGTCACGCCACGCCATGCCACGCCACGCCCCCGCCACGCCCTGCCACGCCCCCGCCACGCCCCCATCACGCCCCGCCACGCCCCTGCCACGCCACGCCCCCGTCACGCCCCTGCCACGCCCCGCCACGCCCCACCACGCCCCCGACACGCCCACTGCATTGGGCTTGCAATCTCCTGAAAACTCAAACCACGATCCCCACCCCCAACCCCTCCCCCCCAGCAAAGCTGCTTCTGAATTTTAGTCCCACGGCAATCACACCACAATCAGTATTTACTATTGTGTTCATCCCTAGAGTTGGAGTCATTTGTTACATGGCCAAAGATGGTTGATACCGTTCTTAAATGTGCCTTAAAATGTGTGGAGACCAAGGTCTATGTGCATTCTTTCTGCTTCAAACTCACACGCACACACCACTCCTTCCCACTAAAGGAAGCATCTACCCTCACAGAACATTTTAAGCCCGCAAGCCCACGCTGAGGGATGTAACTCATCACAGGACGTTCCTGGGGCGAGGCCTTGAGTGGAGCTCCTCAGGCCGCTGGATTTCCCATCATTCACTTGCACGCAGAACGCCATCACCCGAGCAGTCCGAATTCCATTACTAACCCCAGCAGCTGGGCCATCTGCCGCCGCGCAGACTGCGAGCGCGAGCTGCTTTGCAATTTCAATATCGATTTGCAAGTCCCCAAAACCCCATCCTTCCCGGCAATCTCTCCCCATCACTGCCGTGTTTCTCTTCTCCTGCTTTCTCCCAGCCACGCAGGACAATGAAAGAGCAACACGCAAAGCAATATTTCTCGCAAAGAATCTGGCTTCTGCCCTCCGCTCCGTTTTCCCCCATCGGAGGCGCGCGGGGCGCAGGAATCGGTTTAATAATATTTTTTATTAACGAGACTCATAGTCATCTCGCCCTCCTCCACCTCACAGTCACATAAACGTAAATCATTATCTTATCAACCGGCACAAACACTCCAGGTTCTGAGACCCTCCACACCGCTCCCCGGCTGTTGTTCTGGGAAAAGTTAAGAGCACAGAGACGGCCTCGGCTCTGCCCCAGCGGCTGGCAGCGCACCAGCCCGCTTCTCTCCAGCGTCTTGGTGATGCGGGGCGCGCACACCAGGGCCTGTTCCCACCTGGGGCCCCTCTTGCCTGGATTCTGCATGGCAGTCTGCATCTCACTGGGCATCCCATGTTAGAAAGGACCAGTGAAGCCGGGCACCATGGCTCACGTTTGTCATCCCAGCTACTCAGGAGACTGAGATCTGAGATCTCGGTTCAAAGCCAGCTCAGGCAGGAAAGTCCATGAGACTCTTATTTCCAATGAACCACCAGAAAACCAGAAGTGGCGCTGTGGCTCAAGTGGTAGAGGGCTTGCCTTGAGCTGAAGAACTGAGGGACAGCGCCCAGGCCCAGAATTCAAGCCCCATGACAGAAAGAAAGAAAGAAAGAAAGAAAGAAAGAAAGAAAGAAAGAAAGAAAGAAAGAAAGAAAGAAAGAAAGAAAGAAAGAAAGAAAGAAAGAAAGAAAGAAAGAAAGAAAGAAAGAAGAGAGAGAGAGAGAGAGAGAGAGAGAGAGAGAGAGAGAAAGAAAGAAAGAAAGAAAGAAAGAAAGAAAGAAAGAAAGAAAGAAAGAGAAATGACCCAATGAGCCGATTGCTGGTGCTTACCCCAGCCTGTCATCTTAGCGACTCAGGAGGCTGAGATCTGAAGATAATGGTTAGAGGCTAGCTGGGGCAGGAAAGGCTATGGGATTCTTATTAACTGCCTAAAATCTTGAAGTGGAGCTGTGGCTCAAAGTAGTAGAGCACTAGTCTTGAGCAACACAACTCAAGGATAGTGCCCAGGCCCTGAGTTCAAGACCCATGACCAATCAAAAAAAAAAAAAAAGAAAGAAAGAAAGAAAAAGAGAGAGAGAAAGAAATGATTTGGTGGGCTGGGAAGGTGGCTCAGTGGTAGAGCACTTGCCTTGCATGCTCAAGGCCCTGGGTTCGATTCCTCAGCACCACATAAGCAAAAAGAAAAAAGCCGGAAGTGGCGCTGTGGCTCAAGTGGTAGAGCACTAGCCTTGAGCTGAAGAGCTGAGGGACAGCGCCCAGGCCCAGAGTTCAGGCCCCACGACCGGACCCAAAAAAAAAAAAAAGAAATGATTTGGTGATGTAACCATTTTTCATGAAGCAGGCAGTGAGGAGTCCCAACCGATGCTCGTGTGAAACACTTCCCCACTGCAGGGCTGGCCCCCAAGGCCAATCCCAGGAGCATAAGGACGATAGGGGCACATAAACAAGGGCCTTCTGTTTGCACAAGCAGAACAAATGTCCACTTGAGCATTAAGCAGTAATTACGGCACTCTTCCTGTCTCAGCTTTCCTTGAACTTTCAAATAAACTGGCTCTGCTTACTGTCATTTGAGGGGAGGGGGGAATATTTTAATTATAAGCAGGCACTGTGGCTCACATCTGTAATCATAGCTACTCAGGAGGTTGAGATCTGAGAATCATGGTTCAAAGCCAGCCCAGGCAGAAAAGTCCACGCGACTTATTTCCAGTTAACTGAAGAAAAGGTCAGAAGTGGCTCTGCGATTCAAAGGGTAGAGCACCGTCCTTGAGTGAAAAAGCCAGGCAAGAGCACAAGGCCCTGAGTGCAAGCTCCAGTACACACACACACACACACACACATACACACACCACACACACACATACACATACACACACCACACACACCACACATACACACACACACCACACACACACACACACCACACACACACCACACACACGTACACATACACACACCACACACACCACACACACACATACACACACACACACCACACACACCACACACACACATACACACCACACACACACATACACACACCACACACACCACACACACACCACACACACCACACACACACACACCACACACACACACACCACACACACACACACATACACATACACACACCACACACACCACACACACACACACACACCACACACCACACACACACATACACATATACACACCACACACACCACACACACACATACACACACACACCACACACACACCACACACACCACACACACACATACACACCACACACACACATACACACACCACACACACCACACACACACATACACACACCACACACACACATACACACCACACACACATACACACACCACACACACCACACACACACATACACACACCACACACACCACACACACACATACACACACCACACACACCACACACACACATACACATACACACACCACACACACCACACACACACATACACACACCACACACACACACCACACACACATACACACACCACACACACCACACACACACACCACACACACCACAGTAAATACACATTGAGCACCTCACTTCCTGTCGGCCATCCTCTTCCCCCCTTGATCCTCAGAACACAGGAACCCATCAGCATGTCTGGGCACCTCATGTCTGCAGAGGCAGATCCAGCCTGTTGCATGCTGGGTAAATAAGTCGCAGCGGCACAGAGCTGTGTCCGTGTGTCCCGTGGGCCCATGGCTATTTCACTGTGCGGCAGCCGAGCTGAGTAGCTGAGACACGATCGTGTGCTTCATACCACTGTGTCCCCCAAAACTCTCATGCTGACACCTCGCTCCCATTCTGCCTATCTGGAGATGGGAGGAAATGAAGGTGAAATAAGATGATCAGGGAAGGGCTGTATCTGCGGGAGCTTTGGTCTTGTTGAAGGAGAAGAAAAAAAGCGAAGGAAGACGACAAGAAGGAGAAATGAGTTCTTCTCTCCCCTCTCCCTCTCTATGCCCCTCTTCCGTCCCTGCCCTATGAGAAGGCTGCGATCTGCACACCAGGCAGGGTCTTTGTGGTCCATCCCAAGCCTGCTGCCTCTCCTGGGTAATCAAGAGACGGGGACCTTTCCTCCCCAAAGAGCCTACAAATGCCAGGGGTGCCCACCGAGGTCCAGCATGCCCACACCCGACACGGAAGATGGCATGGTGTCCGCCTAGACCCAGGCATACTCTCCTGGATCGTGTGGGGGGAGGGGGAGGATCTCGTGGGTGGTTGGTTGGTGCTGATTCTGGGATTTGAACCCGGGGCTTCACACTTCCAAGGTCAACCCACACCTCCAATCCTTTTGTGCATTGGTGAGTTTAACAGGGGGCCTTGCATTTTTGCCCCAGACTCATGGCTAAGACAGTGATCTATTTCATGCTTCCTGCCTCAGCTGGGACAGCAGGTGTGTGCCACCATGCCTGGCACCCTCCAGTGAGATGAAGCCTGGCCTGTAACCGTGATCCTCCCAATCTCAGTCTCATGAGAAGCCAGGATTACAGGTGTGAGGCCGTGTGCCTGCCCTCGCACCTAACTTAAATCATCTCTAGATTTTCAACACTTAAAGCAAGATAGATGCGGGGCTGGGAAGGTGGCTCAGTGGTAGAGCGCTTGCCTTGCATGCATGAGGCCCTGGATTCGATTCCTCAGCACCACATAAGCAGAAAGAAAAAAGCCGGAAGTGGCGCTGTGGCTCAAGTGGTAGAGCGCTAGCCTTGAGCTGAAGAGCTGAGGGACAGCGCCCAGGCCCAGAGTTCAGGCCCACGACCGGACCCCCCCCCCTCCAAAAAAAAAAATAAAAGCAAGATAGATGCTGTGTAGAGAGTTGTTAGACCACATTGTTTAGGGAATATGACAAAGAAAATACTCTGTACAGATTTGGTACAAAACCAACACTTCAGGTATTTTTGAACACCCCTGGGCTGCAGCCAGATCTGAAGGCTGACAGCAAAGGACTCTGTGAGCTATGGACTTCCAAACTGAGGTCTGTAAACATTTTTTTAATAAAGACTAGCTAAGAAGTGTTCTAGGTTTTGCAGGCCCTGGAGTTACCGTTGCAATGCCTTGACTCTGCCACTGTAAACCATTGCAACGGGAAAACCAGCTATAAGTAATTGACCTAGTGGGTGCCAATAAAACTTTATTTATAAAAACAATCAAGTGATGTTGTAGATTTGGCCAAGGGCTGAAGTGTGTGGGTCTTTGCTCCAGATCTGCAAGGATCGTCATTTACTCTTATAGCTGATATGCAGCAAGGTCTTGGCTTTCCTTATTTTCTTAACTACTGCTTTTCTTAAGTATTTATCCAAAGGGGGGTTGGTTCCACAAGTCAGGTTACGAATACACGGCATCTTGATCGTCATCCCCACCTCTCCCCATCCCAGCCCCAACTTGAAGTTGCACAATTATCTTTTCATAACCTATGTTGAGTAGAACCATGGCCTTGGCTCCCTCTTCCCGCCTCCATCAGATTGCCCTCCCTCCTCCCTCCCACAACAGCACGTATTTCCACTTCCTGATACTCATTTTGGTAAAAAGGTTCATGAGTTGTGTCAGAGGAGTTTCACCAAGTATAGGAAGGGCTTCCATGCCCGAGGATACCAGGAATTGATGTACTTTGTAATCATGTCATGTCTCCTGGGAGAATGTATGGGGGCTGCGGCCCGCACTGTGCCATTGCCGTCTCTAGGGGGCGCACGTGATACCTAATAGTCCTTCAGAACAAAGCCTTCCATCCATGGCTGAGTCTATGGGTTTGAGGAGACACTGCAGACTCTGGGTCATTGTTATATGCTGGCTCCCAAGCAGTGGTACTCACTCAAGTGACATTCATTCCTGTCTGGAAATAATGTTGCTCATCACAGCTGAGGAAGAGGCCAGAGCTGTTGTTAAACATCTTACAATACACAGCCTCCCTCCCTCCTCTTACCACCACCCCCCAAAAAAATCAAGGAATCATCCAACCCCAAATGTCAACAGCACAAAGGGCGAGGAGTTTGTGTGGGAATTTTAAAGTCCCGTGAAATCCCCCTCCATAGTATGGAGCTTCCAGTGGGAGCTTAAACAAATCTCCTCTCTCTCCCTCATGTAAATGTTAGGGAGGCCATGGCTGCTATCTACCCCCCATCATTCCTCATACTGTCCCTGCTCAGGCAACTGAGGACCTGTCTGTCACCTCACATTCACAAGATAGCTGCATAACCTCCAGCATCATAGCTCTGCTCACACTTGAAGGCAAGTGGACAAGAGGACACATCCCAAGGTAATGTGTCTGCGTTCCTGATAGCTACAGCTGACGGCTTCATTTCTGTGTTGTTGATCAGAGCTGACTCTGTGCTCAGAGGAGACTGGGAAGGGTAAATATTGCTAATCAGGAATGGTAACCGACTCAACAAATCACCAATTCAGCCGGGCGCTGGTGGCTCACGCCTGTCATCCTAGCTACTCAGGAGGCTGAGATCTGAGGATCGCGGTTCAAAGCCAGCCCAGGCAGGAGAGACCGTGAGACTACTATCTCCAATAAACCACCAGAAAACCGGAAGTGGCGCTGTAGCTCAAGTGGTAGAGCGCTCACCTTAAGCTGAAGAGCTGAGGGACAGCGCCCAGGCCCAGAGTTCAAACCCCACGACCGACAAAAAAAAAAAAAAAAAAAAAATCACCAATTCATCAGAAAAGAGGAAGCCAAATGGACATTGTGTGGTATCTGGCTTTTCTACCACAGTCTTCATGGTAGAATTTTCACGATGAAGAATCTTTCCCAGCCCAGGAAGACGTGACTATCAGATGGTACCATACAATGTGATACATACAGAAAGAAAAAAGAAGGCACAAAAATACCTTACACAGCGTGAGCTCCCAGCCCCGGCCCTTTCGTGGCTGGCACCCACACTTCACCAACAGTGAGGGTGGCTGCTGACACTCACACAGGGCATGTTCTAGAGAGCCCTCAGGCTGCTGAGCTCTCCTCTCCCCTCCTGCCTCAACCACTCCAGGGACAAATGACATTCATATGGATATTCATCTCAGGTGATGCTTCTAGAAAAGCTGAGCTTAAGAGGACACACATCAATAGGAGACTGACTATCTCCATTGAGACATAAGCAAGTAATAATGCCAGTTTCTATTAAACAAAGTTCTTTTCAACAATATTGACTAGCTGTCTGAGATAGTCCGTGGAATGAAAAGAAAACATCAAGTTGAAGAACATGATGCATAATGTGTTCTGAATTGTGCAAAATTTCTAAAGACCACAGCCCCACCTGCTTACATATGTGTAGAAAATGTCTAAAACAAGACAAAGGAAAACTGTTAGCATTTTCTCTGCCTCTTTTACTGCAGTTCCTTTGGTGATAAACGAATGTCTTCCTTTATGGCTTACTTTTTTTATTTAAGCCAAGCACACTGGGGCATACCTGTAGTCCCAGCTATTCAGAAGCTGAGGCAGGGGGATAGATTGATCCCAAGAATTGGAAACCAGCCTGGACAACAATAACTAAATAAAATGTATATTATTTAGAATTGCGCCATCATTTGACATGATGAAATGTCAAGGGCTTGGGCAGCTGGGGGGGGTGGGGTGGGAGAGTTGTTGTTGTTGTTTTGGTTTGGTTTTGGTTTTAGCTAACAAAGTTTTTACTGCCAAAAGAAGTTCAATTTTAAAAATATTACTAAAGAGTTTGGGTTCAAATCCAGATCAACTACTTAGTGAGTCCACTAAGAAAACCAACAAAATAAGAATGAAAATAAACACGTGAGCCTGCAGTGTGACCCAAGATATAAATGAAATCATATTTACTGCTGTTTTCAGTGGCAAGCCAACATGTCTATCAACCAGAAATATCCACAGGAACAAAGTAAACAGCACCCCATAATATGCCGTGGCAAAGAAGAAACGCTGAGTGCTCCCGCGATCACTGTGACTGCTGACACTGGGCAGCATGCTCTGAGAACACCAGGAAGGGGAGTTTCTGGGAAAGGAAGCTCTCCATGGTGTGGGCTTAGAATCTAAGCACCCCTACCACAGCCGCCTTCCCATTCTTATTGGGAGCTTTCTTTGCACACCTGCTTAGTACCAGCTTTTGGGTTGAGACCTTTACACTCCCCTCTGGTCCTGCTTTTCCAGCAAACCTATTCTGTGGGTTCCATTATTGTGCCCATTTGATAGATGACAACACTAAGGCTCAGAGATGTGTAGGGGTCAAGGTTATACAATAACCCAAAGTCTATATATTCCTCTGGGTTTATAACTGTTTCCCTATAGTGCTTCCTACCTTGTAGCTACATAGGAAAGTGATTCCAGAAACAGTGGAAATGACCCCAGGCAATGCAGAAAAGCAGACAATACCCCCACATCTTTCTTGAACCTCTTTTTTTTTTTTTTGGTTGTTGGTCATGGGACTTGAACTCTGGACCTGGGCGCTGTCCCTCAGCTCTTCAGCTCAAGGCAAGCCCTCTACCACTTGAGCCACAGCGCCACTTCCCCTTTTCTGGTGGTTTGTTGGAGATAAGAATCTCACAGACTTTCCTGCCTGAGCTGGCTTTGAACCACAATCCTCAGATCTCAGCCTCCTGAGTAGCTAGGATGACAGGCGTGAGCCACCAGCGTCCAGGCTTTCCTGAACCTCTAATGGATACAAAGCAAATAAGATGACATGAACATGTTGGACTAAAATCACTGGGTGTGTTGCTACTCAATGGGTGGCCCCCACGTCAGCCCCCAGCACCCCTGCAGGAATTGAGTAGAGAAACAGACTCCCAGGACCTGCTCCAGAATTACCAATTCAGTATCTGCTTCTAACCAGGCCCCAAGGTGACTCAAAAGCTCTTCAAAGTTTAAGGAACACGTCATTAGAGAATTCTGTTGAAGCACAGGCTGAGAATGAGCAGAACAAGCCCTACACGCTGACATACTGTAACAAGCCCGTCACCAGGCTGTAGACAGATTCTCTCCCATTTAGTCACATGGGGCTATCAACCCCACGGCTGGTCAGTACTACTATTGACAGATGAGAAAAGACATCTGATGTATTAACTTGATCCATTTCACGCCATTAATAACTTGGCAGAAACTAGGTTGCAAACCATCAGCTCAAGTCGGGAAGTTTCACTGTCCTGCACTACACGCTACCCCACGGTGGCACAGACTGAGAAGGAAGAATGAGGTCATTCTCATGGAGAACTGAACACGATGCCTGGCATCTAATGCACACACACAAACGAGGGGGAGCAACCTGGGTGATCTGGACAACATTTTTGCCAGTCAATCGTCAATTATGGAAATGTGGCTATCTGCCAAAAACTCCTAAGGCCAGCTTCCGCCAACCCAGAACCCATTCCAAAATCTGTTGCTCCATCTTTCACCAAATGAAAATATAAGTTGCTACCAGCCTACATGGAATGGAATAACAAAGGTGGATTTGCTTTCCTGAGTCAAACGGGGGCCTCCAAAGTCTCACATACATGATTTGGGGTTTCCCACTGTTTTGAATTATCTCTGCCGCTGCTCCTCTTATTGGCATTGATAACTGAGTGTTAACCACGGGCAATTACATTAAAAAATATTTGTGCAGCAATTATATGGATTCATCAAACCCAACGGAGCAGTCATGACTTTGTGTGTACGCATTCCTACTTCTGGGGGCAGGACAGACAAAAATGAGCATATTGAAATATATTCCTGCCGACTGACACAAGATAAAGCAAACCCCAAATCTGGGATCCTCCTATTCAATGCTATCATCCAACACCCAACAAATGAGAAAGTTCTAACGATATTGACCCCACCGTAACCAGATCCGACCTATCGGGGGCTTGTTTATCAAGCCATGAGGAGTTGCAGGTGTTGGTGACAAGTTGAGTTTTTTCCTTCTGAATCTCCTCAGACTCTGGTTTTGGGGTTCCTTGGCTATGAACCCATTGTAGCAGACACTAGAGATGCCAACTCCCCTTCTCTTGGCCCACCTTCAAGGTTACCTGGAGCCCAGGCTGGCGCTTTCTGTCCACGCTAGCAGATGCTTCGTGACCGGGACCTGGACCATGAGTCACGGTCTCCTCTGGCGCCCTCCATGCTCTCTCCCAGCAGAACTCACTCTGCCCGGCACCGAAGGCCTTGATGGATGAGCCCCACCCGCAGCAGAATGAAGGAGGACACCCACTCGCGTGATTCCAACACTCGTGGGTCAGCTGTAGAGCGAGTTCTGCCCTCTTCAGGGGTGCCCCAGGAGTCGGAGCCCCACATGCCCTGGGCAGAAAGGCACCCTCTACACCTCTGTACTGACTTCCCTCCCTTCCCAGCCCCCTGCCCCCCCCCCGCGCTCACTGCGCCCCAGCCCCTCCCACACACTGACTTCAGCCCTTTTCCTGTCTTTGCTGGTCCTCTAGCCCTTCTGTAGATTCTCTAACAACTTATGCTTCTATTCAGATAAGCCATGGGTCATGTTGCTTTGGACTTGAAACTGAAAGACTCAACGGACATAGTGTTATGTTCTCCTGGTGTATAAAAATAACAGGATTTCCAGTATGATGTCACAGGCAATTGTTGGCAGCAGCTAAATATCCATCAGAAGCGATCAATCATCGGTGTGAAGCATCAGAACCACACACACACACACACACACACACACACACACACACACACACACACACACACACACACACACACAAAGCTTGTGTGTGTGCATACAATCTGATAGATTGTTTAAACGGAGATCTGTGTCAATACAGAAAGATATGTGGTTGACAAGCATGATTTCTAGAAGGATCTGGAAACATAGTTTGCACCTGAGGAGAGGAAATAAATATCTGGAAAATCAGGTATGGGACCCAGTCTCATATGTCCCTACAAACTCTTCTAAATCTTTGAACTCGCATTCAGGAACACATATCATCTATTCTGAAATGAATCAAGTCCAAATGTAAATATGTAAAGGAACTTAAAAGTCCGCAGGGAAGAAGATGAGCAGCGACTCAGACCCCAACACACTCCACCTAAGGTGAAATCAAAGCCTCTGGATTTTCAGCAAATAGCCCAGTGGCTCTGGGCCGGGGTGTGGTTTTGATCCCTTGAGGAAGATCTCCCCAGATCAGAGGGGATTTGTACAGTGTGTTCTTCCACCCTGCTCTCCACTGGCCCAAATTAATGCTGTATTTTTAAGTCAATATTAAAGAGAGAGAGAGAGAGAGAGAGAGTTTGTGCTGGCAAGAGGCCTAGCCACGGGCTCGCCAGGACTCTGCCAGGTATGTGCAGAGTTGTCAATATATTGACAACCCGCACCGTTTCCAAACTGCCCAAGGGCAAGAGTTGTTCTACTACTACCTTCCTTATCTTTCCTGGAATATTAAGTGGATATTCCTTAGGCTCATCATGTGCTATTTATTTCTGCATTAAGCCCCTACACACACACACACACACACACACACACACACACACACACACACACACACATACACACACACACACACACACACACACACAGAGGCATGCTTAAGTACAAGACATTTTTAGCACTCTGAAACTCTAAGGTCACTGGACTGTTTTCCATGAGAATACATTTGGGTGTTAGGATATAAGGTGAAAATTTGAGAGCCAAAAGATTTCTATTTTCATGGACTATTGCAGTGCTCCTGATTCTTAGCTAAAATGCCCTATCCCAACTTTAATCTCTTTCTTATTCTTCTTTTAACCTTTCTCTGGGCATTCTGCCAAAAAGGTAAGGAGGTGACTCACGTTATCAATTTCTTATAATCTTTTAAAGCCGCTATCATTTCAAACCAATTTATTTTTATAAGGCATCTTCCATTTTTTTAAAAAAAAATCTCAAAATACTTTGTTGAGAAGAAGTAAAATTACGATAGAACAGTTTAAGCATTTTAAAATTACATGGGTGTGAGGATCAGGAGGTAAGCACATTTCAATAATTTCCTGTAAGATCGCAGCTCTTAATGTAAAAGTTTCAGTATTCTTAGCAGTTCCTGTCTTAGAGAACATGAGGGAGAAAAAAAGTTACTCAGGAAGAAAATACTCCGTGTAGCACTGGGTTGAAAAAGCCCTATCCAGCCTGCAGCCAGCTTGATTAGCTGCTGCCGGCCACACCCTTCCACCCCCTTCCCCCTCCCCCCCCCCATCACCCTGTAAACTCACCTGACCGGCTCTGGGCCAGTTACCCTGCTGGTGTGCCTCTTCCCTGCTCTGGACACTGTGGCCCCAACCTCCAACCTTCTGGCCATTTCTCTGTGTATGGGGGGTGTGCTGTGTATGTGTATATACATGCATGTATGTGGCAGTAGTGGGGCTTGAACTCAGGGCCTCATGCTCAGGTTTATGGGGCTGGCACTCTACCACTTGAACCACAACTCCACTTCCAGCTTTTTGCTGCCCGATTGGAGTCTTCCCTAAAACTCCCTGAGGGGACCGGGTGGAAGAGATGGCACACTGGGGACTCCATACCTGGGAGCAAATAAGCTTCTGTTTATGAGCTGGATGGCATTTCTGAGAACACAGAAAACCACACCAAAGAGCACATTTTCAGTCCTATTTTTCTTGAAGAAGTTTAAGTTAGGTTTCTGCACTTGCAACCAAATGATTCTTAACTCGTTCAATATTCAAATCTTCCCTCTGAGATCATCTTTCCTTCATTCCAGCTTCTGTTCAAGCTATTCTTTCTTTCACTGCCAGATTTCTTGACAGAACAGATTATACAAGTCCATATGCCCTTCTCTGAAACTCTGACAGGCACACAGGCTCAAAATCAGGCCTGAAGTTATGGTCGACTGCACCTATTATTTAAGACCCTCACTACTCTCCCCTTAGCTGGCCCTCTCTATAGGAAGAATATCTGTGGTCATTCCACTGCGTTTAGATGACCACACAATTCATCTTGTCCCGGGAAAAGTAAACAATGCTCGTGTCCAGGAAACTCACAAAGCTATCCATGATTCCCACCTTCCCATTTCCTCCTGGCAGCACCCAGACAGAAGCTACTCCATCCGCAGGGGTCCTCCACGAAGGCTGCAGAGTTCCAACCAACCCACAATGGCCATGACACTGGGTCAGCCTCTCCTATGTTACTACAGCATAAACTACCCTATCCTGACTGACACTCTCCTACGGCATCGGACGTAACACTTCAACACCATCATCTCGGGAAAAACACACAAGAACTTGTTCTAGATAGGACAAATTAAGATCTGTAAATAGAGGGCCTTTGATTGGAGCCTTAAGGATTTTCGTGGTGTGGGTACCAGGTCATCTTTGCTTCATGAGTCTGTACCCATTTATCCACCGTGGGGCCTCTGCCAACTGTGCGCTCTCTCTCTCGCTCTCTCGTTCTCTCTCTCTCTCTCGTTCTCTCTCGCGCGCTCTTTCTCTTTCTCGCTCTCTCTCGCTCTCGCTCTCTCTCGCTCTCTCTCGCTCTCTCGCTCTCTTTCTCTCTCGCTCTCTCGCTCTCTCTCTCTTTCTCGCTCGCTCTCTCGCTCTCTCTCTTTCACTCTCTCTCGCTCTCTCTCGCTCTCTCTCGCTCTCTCTCTCGCTCTCGCTCTCGCTCTCTCGCTCTCTCTTGCTCTCTCGCTCTCTCGCTCTCTTTCTCTCTCGCTCTCTCGCTCTCTCACTCTCTTGCTCTTGCTCTCGCTCTCTCGCTCTCTCGCTCTCTCTCTCTCGCTCTCTCTCGCTCTCTCTCGCTCTCTCTTGCTCTCTCTCGCTCGCTCTCTCTCGCTCTCTCTCACTCTCTCTCACTCTCTCTCGCTCTCTCTCCCTCTCTCTCGCTCTCTCTCTCTCCCTCCCTCTCTCTCTCTCTCCCTCCCTCTCTCTCGCTCTCTCTCGCTCTCTCCCTCCCTCTCTCCCTCTCCCTCTCTCGCTCTCTCTCGCGCTCTCGCTCTCCTCTCTCGCTCTCTCGCGCGCTCTCTCACTCTCTCACTCTCTCGCTCTCTCGCTCTCTCGCTCTCTCTCGCTCTCTCGCGCTCTCTCTCTCCCTCGCTCTCTCTCGCTCTCTTGCTCTCGCTCTCTCGCTCTCTCTCGCTCTCTCTCGCTCTCTCGCTCTCTCTCTCGCTCTTTCTCGCTCGCTCTCTCGCTCTCTCTCACTCTCTCGCTCACTCTCTCTCGCTCTCTCTCGCTCGCTCGCTCTCTCTCGCTCTCTCTCGCTCTCTCTCGCTCGCTCTCTGTCTCTGTCTCTCTCTCGCTCTCTGTCTCTTGCTCTCTCTCTCTCTCTCTCACTCTCTCTCTCTCACTCTCTCTGTCTCTCTCTCTCACTCTCTCTCTCTCTCACTCTCTCTGTCTCTCTCTCTCTCGCTCCACTTCTAGCTCTTTGCTGGTTTCTTCGACATAAAATTCTCATAGACTTTCCTGCCTGGGCTGGCTTCAAACCACAATCCTCAGACCTCAGCCTCCTGAGTAGCTAGGATGACAGGTGTGAGCCACAAGTGCTCAGTTCCATATTAGGAATCTTAGTCTATTCTTAGTCTATTCTTAGTCTCCTCTGGTTTCCGGCCCCAGAAGATCCATGTGGTGTATTTTTACTCTCTTTCTGTGGGCTCCTCAGCCCCCCTCAAGACTCAGCCATAACTCATCCCTGCAGGGCAGAGCCGCAACTTCTTTCTCTTCTCTTCCTAGTCCCTTGCCCCCGGCAACCAACCATTCCCACAGCTCCATCACCTCCACGTGATGGCTTCCAAGTCAACATTTCTAGATCAGACCAGTAGATCCAGGCCAGATGGATAGCTCCAGACACAGCCTCCTTCCTACAAGCTACCTCATGCTCAGAGAAGGGAAAGGATCTCTCTCTGTGGCATTTCACTAATGCAGTAAAACTCCTTGAGCACGAGGTACTCACCATGAAAGTTTCTAGCCCTTCTCTTTAGAAGGGGAGATGCCATAGGATGCCAAGCGGGAGACAGAGCCAGGGAACGGCACGGACGTGCTATTAGTTCATCCCATACTTTGGAGCCAACACAAACGGGCGTGGTTCGGCTTGGCAATCAACAGAGAGTGCAACTTAGTGGCATCTTTCTTTTGGCTCTTAGTTTGGCTCCTCCTGAAATCAATTCTGACACCAGGACTGGAGAGCAAGTCGTTATTTGCATGTGACCCCAGGATACGGCAGTGCTGGCTGGGGAATAGAGACCCGCTGTTCATTTCCAGCTGGCTTTGCTAGTAGTTAAAAAAAAATCTGAAACAGGAAAAAGTCATTTGACCATGAAAGGCAAACACTGTGCAGCTGAGATTTGGTGAGCGTGCAGTGTTACACAACACACACCCTCACGGACACACTGGAGATGCAATCCTGGCCAATGAGTGTCATAACTGTAAAGCCTACAGTCCTGTTGTCTCTGTCAGAGGCACCCTTGTAGTAAGGGGGCGGGCCCAAGCACCATCGCCAGCCAGTCAAACGCACACACGCCAGCTGTGAATGGGGCTTCCGGGGCCCATCCTATCAGGATTCTGTCTGGCAAGGTTGCCTAGGTCACATTGCGTGCTCAACAATGTTTGTCGCTGCTGTGATGAAAAGAACGCAGTCAGTCTTCAAATGCCACAGGTCAAAAATACCCCGAACAGGAGAATGCAGGTCATAAATACCCCAAACAGGAGAATGCAGTAAGAATCCAATGTGAGCCGGGCACCAGTGGCTCACGCCTATTATCCTGGCTACTCAGGAGGCGGAGAACTAGGATCGCGGTTCAAAGCCAGCCTGGGTGGGAAAGTCGGGGAGACTCTTATCTCCAATAAACCACCAGAAAACTGGAAGTGGGGCTGTGGCTCAAGTGGTAGAGTGCTCACCTTGAGCTAAAAAGCTTAAGGACAGCGCCCAAGCCCAGAGTTCAAGCCCCATGACAGACAAAAAACAAAAAACAAAAAAAAAAAAAAACAATGTGTATCACAAAAATTACCAAGAGTGAGGGAAAGGATGGGTAAGAAGGTTCCAAGGGCGACATTGGTCAAGATGTATTCATAGCCAGGCGCTGGTGGCTCACACCTGTTATCCTAGCTACTCAGGAGGCTGAGATCTGAGGATCGAGGTTCAAAGCCAGCCCAGGCAGGAAAACCATAAGACTCCTACCTCCAATAAACCACTCAGAAAACCAGAAGTGGTACTGTAGCTCAGTGGTAGAGCACTAGCCTTGAGCTGAAGAGCTGAGGGACAGCGCCCAGGCCCAGAGTTCAAGCCCCATGATCGACAAAAAATAGATGTATTCATAAACCGCTTGGATAATGACAACTCCTTTGTACAACTACTTAAAGATAATAAAAATAAATAAGTAAACAGAAATACCTCCAAATACTTCATATCGGTCCTGAACATGGGCAGACTTTTGTCTTCTCATCATTTCCTAACCATCACAATAAAGCAGCAGTGGTCTTACATGGGCCACGTCTAGTGAAGGATACACGTGTCTGACACGCGCACACACAAGGGGCCTGAGCGGCCGACCATTTACTTCTCCCCTATGAAAGATGGGCGGTAACTGTGCTTACAGATAGTTTCTTACAGATAAAATACTGACTGTGTGACAACATAAAGTCTACGACCTGCAAAAAAATGTGCCCATAGTTGATCTTCAAGAAATTAAATGTCATTGCAGGAAAGAGGTTTTAGCAAAGGAATGAAGCAATCTATTGTTAGTCATACATGCGTACCGCCCGCGCCCAGCGCTGTACACTGCCGGCCACCTTTGGGCAATCTTCCCCACTGAGGCATAAAAGCTTCTTTAAACAAACCATTTATGGCAGGGGCTGGTGGCCCACACCTGTAATCCTAGCGTCTGGGGTGGCTGAGAGCTGAGGATCACGGTCCCAAGCCAACCATGGGCAGGAAAGTCCATGACAATCTTATCTCCAATGAACCACCAGAAAACCAGAAGTGGCGCTGTGGCTCTCAGTGGTAGAGTGCTCGCCTTGAGCAAAAAGAGCTCACCGACAGGCCCTGAGTTCAAGCCCTATGACCAACAACAAAAACATCAACAAAATCATGTGTTACTCTGGTGGCACCACACAGAGTTCTGGGCCCTGCCAGATGCCAAGGCGACACAGTGAAAGACAAATGTCTCACCTTAAGAAGAACACAGGGGCTGGGAAGTTGGCTCAGTGGTAGAGCGCTTGCCTTGCATGCCTGGGGCCCTGGGTTCAATTCCCCAGCACCACATAAGCAAAAAAGAAAAAAGCCGGAAGTGGCGCTGTGTCTCAAGTGGTAGAGCACTAGCCTTGAGCTAAAGAGCTGAGGGACAGCGCCCAGGCTCAGAGTTCAGGCCCCACGACCGGACCAAAAAAAAAAAAAAAGAAGAAGAACACAGATTACACAGGGAGATGGACTGGTGGAGCAAAATTCCAAATACATTACACACACCAAAAAAAAAAAAGAGAGAGAGAGATTTCCAGAAGGTAATAAAAATGGCAATGTGGGACACAAATAAACCAGGGCCTCCTAGTTTATTTTTTTGTTAATTTTACTGTCAAGGTGATATACAGATATACAGAGGGGTGACAGTTACATACGTAAGGTAATGAGTACATTTCTTGTTCCACATTGTCACCCCTTCCTCGTTTTTCTCCCACTTTCCCTCCCCATTAATTTATGTAACCTTTTTTTGTTTTTGTTTTTGTTTTTGTTTTTGTTTTTTGGTCGTGGAACTTGAACTCAGGGCCTGGGCACTGTCCCTTAGCTTTTGCTCCCAAGGCTGGCGCTCTACCATTTTGAGCCACAGCACCACTGTCCCCTAATTTCTGGTACAAATGAGACATAGTCAGAAAAACCATGAGAAACACAGTCCAAGGAAGGAAAGGACATGAACAAAGCAGGGAGATGTTAGTGCATGGGACTTGGGCTGTGACAAGGGCCTCAGCCAGTCAGGACCTGGGTCAAAATTTCCATATGGCTCCGGCATCCACGCCTCTCCTCCCCAGGCTTCCTCTGTCCCACCAACAGAGACAAAGAGAAGGAAGAGAGAGGAGAAAGAAACACAGGGGAAAGAAGGAAGAGAGGCTAGGGAAAGGGTGGGAAGATGAAAGGAAAGAAGGGGAGGGAAGGGGAGAGAAGGGAGGAGGGGAACACAGGGAAGAGGGGGAGGGAAGGAAGAAAGGAAGGGAGGGAGGAAGGAAGGAAGGAAGGAAGGAAGGAAGGATTTTCAGAGAAAAGTTCAAGGTTGTTGCCTGTCTCTTGCCTCTTTACAACAAACATTATCAACGACCACACGCTGCCTGTAAATCTCCACGTGTCTCCCACCGCTGTGATTTACCATCTGAGCGAGAACTCGGCTGAACTAATGGAGCCCATTCATCACGAAGTGGAGTAAAGTTTGCTGTATGTTTGTTTTTAAGAAGGGTTTTTAATTACAATTTATTTTTAATGAAAATCGATATATAAACATGTGGATTCCAAGGTTATTCTTTGGGTGAGTCAATTACTTCTCAAGTAGAAGGGGTCATAAGTTTCCAAGCAAACGTTGGGGCCCATGACTTCTGCTTTCGAAAAGTTCTTGTCCCAGCCTGGGAAGGTGGCTCAGTGGTAGAGTGCTCGGCTAGCATGAAGCCCTGGGTTCAATTCCTCAGTGCCACATACACAGAAAAAGCCGGAAGTAGCGCTGTGGCTCACGTGGTAGAGCACTAGCCTTGAGCACAGAGAGACTCAGGGACAGAGCCCAGGCCCTAAGTTCAAGCCCCAGGACCAACCAAGAAAGGAAGAAAAGTTCTTGATCCAGTAAGGGAGTCACCACACTGCGCAGGGACCTCAATTCATCCCAGGACAGAACGTGATGACGTCAGCACCACAGAGGTGTGTTCTTTATGTCACATCTGGAGTATTGCTCATCTTGCCTCAAAAGAAACGAAATTATCTTCTAAACTGTAACTCCTAGGCAACTTCCTGGGATATTTTATTTTGGTCTTTACAAGTGATATTAATTTAAAAACAGTTATCAGATCTCTATTCAATGTAAATCAAATCAATAAGCCTTATTATCTACTCTCACCAAAATGGCAGTGCTGATAAATGAAATTTTCTTTCACTTCATATGCTTTTTTTTCTTTAGTTATGAAGTCTAATTGGGAGACAAAAAGCAAAGTATCTCATGTACTTTCTTTTGAGTTAGAGTAGTAATAGAAGAATTTTTAATTCTGAAAGCCTGCATTGCCCACCAAGCAATGCACACCTGTGCCATTGTGAACATGCTCCGTTCAGGATGTACTCATATAGGGTATTAGCTTTAAAACCAAACTGGCCCAAAAACATCTAAACCAAAAAATAAAGAATGAGCTAGCTTCTCGGGAGGCTGAGATCTGAGAATCATGGTTCAAAGCCAGTCCAGGCAGGAAAGTTACGTGAGACTCTTATCTCCAATTAACCACCAGGAAATCAGAAGAGGGGCTGTGGCTCAAAATGGTAGAGTGCTAGTCTTGAGTAAAAAAAAAAATCTCAGGACAGCACCCAGGCCCTGAGTTCAAGCCTTGCAACATACAAAAACAACTAAACAAAACTAAACTTAGAACTTCCCAATGATCCAGCCCTATCTTTTGTAAAGCTCACAAGTAAAAACAAAGACACCTGTGAACACACACACACACACACACACACACACACACACACACACACGTGTGTGTGTGAGTTGCGGCAAAGTTCACAACAGTTAAGTTATAGAAACATCCCAGATGCCTTGCAATTAATGGATCAAAAAACATTATGTGTGTATATCTGTGTGTGTGCACTTGCTGAATATCATATATATGTATATTATTCATCCATCAGGAAGAATATCATGTCATTTGCAGGGAAATGGATGGATCTGGAAAAATTATACTGAGTAAAGTAAGTCAGGCTCTGAGGGGCATTTCTTCACAGGTAGAAGTCAGACTTATAATACAAATGTAGTTGAGAACACATAGAAATGCCTAACCAGACTGAAGGACAGCAGGCAGACAAGCGTGTCACACCACAGCCCTCTGAGCAGTTACCAGACGATCCAACAGCCCGAGTACGAGGAAACAGTGAATGAAGAGAGGGAGGTAGGGGACTGTTGCTGCGGAACTCGTGGTTCATATGGAAAACCCGAGGAGGTGTGGGGATGGGACAGATGGGGAGAAAGAATGACGGAGGGAGAAGACACTGAGCAAGAAGTACTGTTCCCATAAGTGGACGTGTCAAATTGAAACCTTTTTCTGCAACTCTTTGAAGCCAACAATTTTTTTAATTAAATTAAAAATTGCCCTTGAAGGCCGGTTACCAGTACTCACGCCTATCATTCTAGCTACTCAAGAGGCTGAGATCTGAGGATCAGGGATCAAAGCCAGCTCAGGCAGGAAAGTCCGTGAGACTCTTATCTCCAATGAACCACCAGAAAACCAGAAGTGGCGCTGTGGTTCAAAGTGGTAGAGCGCTGGCCTTGAGCAGAAAAAGCTCAGGGCCAGCGCCCGGGCCCAGAGTTCAAGCCCCACAACTGACCAAAGAAAAGAAATTTACCTTAAGAGAGGGGGTGGGAGACATGGCTCAGCGGTGCAGCACTGCCTGGCATGCCCTGTGCTGGGTCCCCAGCACTGACCAGCACCCGCACACCCTCGCACAACCGCCTTCCCTAGGGAACTGAAAGGCAGGTTCTCAACATAACTCAGACCTAAAGGCCTTGCTAGAGGCTCTGCATCCTCTTTCACGCCAGAATGTGTGAGGGGAAGGCAGGCCCTGAAGCCAAAGCAGGAAGGGTCCGCTCTCGGTTCCCGCTCACCTTCCTGCAGCTAACAGCGTGAAGCGATGGCCCATCTCTTCGCTTGCACTTCCTTTCCCCTGATGTTGGGTGCTTTCTGTAGTCTTTATGGCTCTGTATCAGGTGATAGACCCCCCACCCGAGACACCTCTGGGCCTAAAAGACCCAAACTGCCCCGGCCCCGGGACGCACCTCCAGGAGGCCACTCTGGGTAGCCTGGTCTGATGGAGGGACTCGCTTTCCCCACCTCTTCCACCTCCTGAAAGCCAGCTTCTACGAACACCTACTGCTCTGGGGTCTGCGGGGCCGCTCGTGCTGGGGTCTGTGGGGCCGTGCTGGGGTCTGCGGGGCCGTGCTGGGGTCTGCAAGGCAGCGCTGGGGTCTGCAGGGCCGCGCTGGGACCCGCAGGGCCGTGCGGGGATCTGCCGGGCTGCACTGGGGTCTGCGGGGCCGCTCGTGCTGGGGTCTGCAGGGCCGCGCTGGGGTCTGCAGGGCCGCGCTGGGGTCTGCAGGGCCGCTCTGGGGTCTGCACGGCCGCGCTGGGGTCTGCACAGCAGCGCTGGGGTCTGCAGGGCCGCTCTGGGGTCTGCACGGCCGCGCTGGGGTCTGCAGGGCCGCGCTGGGGTCTGCAGGGCCGCGCTGGGGTCTGCAGGGCCGCTCTGGGGTCTGCACAGCCGCGCTGGGGTCTGCAGGGCCGCGCTGGGGTCTGCAGGGCCGCGCTGGGGTCTGCAGGGCCGCGCTGGGGTCTGCAGGGCCGCTCTGGGGTCTGCACAGCCGCGCTGGGGTCTGCAGGGCCGCGCTGGGGTCTGCAGGGCCGCTCTGGGGTCTGCAGGGCCGCGCTGGGGTCTGCAGGGCCGCTCTGGGGTCTGCACAGCAGCGCTGGGGTCTGCAGGGCTGCGCTGGGGTCTGCAGGGCTGCGCTGGGGTCTGCAGGGCCGCTCTGGGGTCTGCAGGGCCGTGAGGGGGTCTGCCGGGCTGCACTGGGGTCTGCACAGCAGCACCTGGGCAAGGAAGATGAGCAGCACGGCCTCTCACAGCCCCTGACTCAGGGAACTCAGGAGAAAAACTCAACTTCAGCCCTGAAGGCGGCCGATCGCCCTCTCCACCCATCCTCAGCGCCAGGCTCCCTTTTGGTACCACACAAAGGTCGCAGGGAGGAAAAAAGCCAGTGGGAAGGGAGCTCAGAGGGAAGAAAGAGGCTGCGGTGGAACGGGAGAATAGAAATGGATGGAGGTGCTCCTGCGGGGACACCGCGTGTGGCAGGAAAGCAATGGGGTGACCTCAGGGCTGCGGCTGGGGGTTCTCTCCTCCCGTCCCTCCGCTGGGCTCCCCAAGCTGTGCCCACACCCCACCCTTCCCTGCCCCCATCACCGAGACCCAAGCGCCACAAGCACAGAATACAAGACCAGAGAGGGGCTGTGCAGGGCCTTTGTTCATGCCGTCAGGACATCCCCATCTGTGGTGCCTTTTTTATTTTACTTTATTTTAGGTCCTGGGCCTTGAACTCAGGGCTGGGCGCTGTCCCTGATCTCTTTTGCTCAAGCCTAGCGCTCTATCATTTGGCTATGGCTCCACTTCCAGTTTTCTGGTGGTTTATTGGAGATAAGAGTCTCTGGGAGTTTCCTGCCCAGGCTGGCTTTGAACCGTGGTCCTCAGATCTCAGCCTCCTGAGTAACGAGGATGACAGGCAACAGTGGCCTTGCAATCTGCAGGCGCTCCTGCCTCCCTCCCTCCTCCCCCCCCCTTATTCCTTTGTCAAAACCGTGCCCTTGGGCAGAGGACTCCTCCCTTGTCCACACATGACTAAAATCTGCCCGACTGCAGCTTCCACAGCTCCACTCAAGCGCCAAGTCCTTCCCGGAGGCATCCAAAGCTTCTCATCCTCCACCTCGGCAACGGCACTTCCCACCATCAACCTCACCACCAACCTCATCTTGCTGGGGTCTCCTTTTATGATGACCAAGGGACCGTTGCTTAGTCCCAGTGCAGACCTAAACAATTTGTTACATGTGCAAATAAAATCAGGAGAGAAAGCCAAACAAGCACTATCACTATGCCATGCTTCTAAAGCAGAAATTGACCAAATGTAGCATGCATACTACCTTATATCACTTCCATACTCAGGACAGGCATTACCAATCGATTCTCCCTCTCCCTCACCACCCCTTTCCCTCTCTTCTCTAGCATGAGCATGCTGTTTGTAGTTCCTTCTTTCTTTTCCTTTTTTCTTTGGTTGATTCCCTTCTGTGGAGGTTTTTTATTTCTGTACCCTTTTGTATATAAGTTTATCTGATTTAGGGAGGGGAAGGGAAAGCACAGAAATGGTGGGACAAAGGATGATCCAAGTCAGCAGTGAAACCCACAAAGCACTATATTGGAAATTAACTATACAATTGGGGGAGGGGAATTGGCAGGAGAAAAACTGGGAAAGAATGAGGGAAAGGGTGACACTGTTCAAAAAGAAATGTACTCATGGAAGTGGCGCTGTAGCTCAAGTGGTAGAGTGCTTGCCTTGACCTGAAGAGCTGAGGGACAGCTCCGAGGCCCAGAGTTCAAGCCCCATGACCAACCAAAAAAATAAATAAATAAAATGTGTTTAAAAAAAAAAAAAAAGAAAGAAATGTACTCATTACCTGACACATGTAACATAATGTAGCCCTTCTGTACATCACCTTTACAATAAAATGTTCTGTTTGTTTTGTTGGTCGTGGGGCTTGAACTCTGGGCCTGGGCACTGTCCCTCAGCTCTTCAGCTCAAGGCTAGCACTCTACCTTTAGAGCCACAGCATCACTTCTGGTTTTCTGAGTGGTTTATTGGAGATAAGAGTCTCACAGAGTTTCCTGCCAGAGCTGGCTTTAAACCATGATCCTCAGATCTCAGCCTTCTGAGTGGCTAGGATTATAAGTGTGAGCCACCAATGCCCAGCTACAATTTTAAAAAAATTATAATAAATTTTAAAAAAGAAAAATTGTCTTGCATAACTTCTCCATGCATGACAAATACCACCCATCAGTCTACACCTATGGCAGACATCACCAATCAATCATGACTCTCCATTTCCCTAGATGGCAGCACAGCCTCACCCGCACTGAGCTCCCAGAAGAATCTACGAAATAAGTTGGGCCCCCAAGAGATGAAAGCCATCCCTCCACTAACTCCTCCAGTCAGAATGGCTTCTTCCCATTGGCTCCCATGCCTCCTTCCATTCTTTCTCATTCCTCTAAGCGTCCAGATTTGTGTTCATCCTGGTCTCCACTTCAGCTGAAGCTGAAGTATTATTTCCTGCATAATGAGCTTGGCAAGGCCTTGAACCCAGTTCTGTTTCCAGCCATCCAACCTGCCTCAGACTGTGCAGCAGCCTCTCAGTTCAATCCACGTACAGGGCCTCCCCCTCACTGTAGCCCTGATCTCACCCCAAGAAAGCAACTCCCACCATGGGCCCATCCTAGGACCAAAAACAGACCCTAAGGCCAATTGGCCAAACACAAATCAAAATGGCTGCAGCTGCCCTCTCCCGGGCCAGCTGAGTAACATGCTTGCTCTTCACTCTTCGCTATGAAGCCAGGGGTGTTCTACAAGCCTCCTTAGCATAGCACTTCAGAAAACCATTCACACCCAATCTCAATTTGTGGGTCATGCCACAGGAGCCAATGGGAACTCCAGTTCCCAAACTCACAGAATCCTGTAGTGAGTTGGAGTACCTAGACCTGCCTTCCTCTCCCTCTTGGTCACTAGGGGACCCTTAGAATGATGTCCCGCATGCTGACAGTGGCGTGACAGCAAAGCTCCCAGGTCCTGGGCAGACAGAACCTTATCCAGCCATTTCCTGCTTTACAAATAATAATAATAATAATAATAAAACACCCTGTCACATTACATTACCTCAAAGCATGATGTAACAGCATCACTTTTAAAAGCATTAGTTTTAATTTATGATACTGCATTATGCACAAAAAGCTTGATTTTCCCAGGAGTACCAATAAATTTGACAGTGATGGTTTATCCCAAAACTTTGGCAGACTGAAACACAACAAAGGTTAGCCAGAAACAGGAATTTAGCTACTCTTGAAGAATGGCTTATAAGTCCATCAAAAGCTCAAACTCACCCAGTATAGTGGGTCATGTTTGTAATCTCAGCTACGCGGGAGACAAGAGATCGGGAGGAGTCCAAAGGCAGACTGGAGGAAAGTTATGAAGACTCCATCTCAACCAACAAATCAGATGTGATGCTATGCATCTATAGTCCCAACTGTGCAAAATGTCTAAATAAGAGAATGGTGGGCTAATCTGGACAAATATATGAGACCTTATCACAAAAATAAGTTAAGCTCAAGTTATAAAGCACTGCCTAGCAAGTACAAGGTCCTGAGTTCAATCCCTGAATTGCCAAAAGAAAGAATAAAAAATCTGGAACTCTATAGTTCTATATTGTCCCATACAGCACCCATTAGCAAATAAGACCAGTGAGAATAAGGAGGATTTTATATATGACACCCCAAACTTTAGAACATGACAAGCAGAGTATACCAGTACATCCGATTCTGAAGGCTAACCACCCCAAAAACCATCACTGTCACATTAAGAATTCCATAATGGGTGTGTGTTTAAATTGTATATAGGACATGCAGATTAAATAAATCAACAAAATTTCTTTGTTTTAAAGGGCTGCTAGAAAAACGTTCATTACACTCACATCTTGCACATTGTCTATTGTCAGCATTGCTGTGGGATATAGAACCCACCGCTTCCATGCATTAAGAGACTGAGCAGAGACTGCTTTAAGGTGAGCTTCCTGTCAGCTGTGGCTCACACCTGTCATCCCAGCCACTTGGGAGGCTGAGATCCAGGGGATCAAGGCTCAAAGCCAACCCAGGCAGAAAAGTCCAAAAGACTCCATCTCTAATTCCAGCAAAAAAGTCACACTGGAGGCATGGCTCAAGCAGTAGAGGGCCAGTCATGAGCAAGAGAGCCAAGCAAGTTGTGAGACCCTCAGTACAAAACCCACAACAGGGGTGGAGATGAAGCATACATTTATTTCCCCAGTGTTTAGACAAGAGCTCATTGTCGGATTACAAAAGAAGAATGCTTTATATAAACATTCAGAAGAATACTCCTTGGCCAGGGACTACCTAGCAAGATTTTACTAAACATGTGTGTGTGTGTGTGTGTGTGTGTGTGTGTGTGTGTGTGTGTGTGTGTGTGTGTGTGTGTGTGTGTGTGAAGAAACTAACACCCTTCCATCAGGACTCACACCTGGGCTGGAGATGGAAAAGAAATAAAGTCCTGTGGCCTAGAAATGTGGTTTAGTGGTAGAGTGCTCACCTTGCATGCATGAGGCCCTGGGTTTGATTCCTCAGCACCACATAAGCAGAAAAAGCCGGAAGTGGTGCTGTGGCTCAAGTGGTAAAGCACTTGCCTTGAGCTAAAGAGCTGAGGGACAGTGCCCAGACCCAGAGTTCAGGCCCCACAACCAAAAACAAAAGGCAGAGACCTTGAATTTAAATCCCAGAACTGGTACCAAAGATAAAAGTTTATTTCTTAACAATTTTAAGATTTTCAGCCTCTCAACTATTCCCCCGGCCCCCGTACATCCAAATTATTTTCCCGAACAACATTTGTGTGTTTAAGAACGCCTCATGCACTTTGTCCTTGCTGCAGTATTTATTTCATTCCCAATCATTTTAACCCACACAATGACAAAGAAATATCTCCTTTCATTTGCATCAGCAAATAACCAAAAATAATTACATTTCGCCTGATGTTTTCAAATGTTTTCATTACTCACACTGAACTTCAGAATACAAGAGATGCGTATCATTAAACTTTAAAGGCTGGGCTGTGACTCTGCGGTAGAACACTTGTCTAGCATGCAGAAGGCCCTGGGTTCTATCCCCAGCACTGCAAAAAAAAAAAATAGGTTTAGTTTGCAGATCACACACACATACACACGTGCACACACACACACACACACACACACACACACACACACACACACAAACACGATTCCAAATGGCCGCTGGGAGCTCCACTGGCCCTGTTGAGGAACACTGTACTGTTTGCATTTCTCTTTCTAGCTCTTTCCTTTGGATTTCCCATTCTGGTTCAAATCCATTCAGAGGCCCCCTACCTAGAGCCACTTCATATTTAATCCTTGGTCAACCATCGGTTCATGTTGTAGCTGTAGAGCTACGCTCAGTCTAGATGCATCTTTCTATCTTTCTGGAGAAATGGTAACACTCTTCTGTAGTTATAGCAAGAAAGGGGGACGGGGTGGATCTCCATTTGGAGAGTTCCGTGCTCTCCCAGCACGGGAGCATGGACTGCCCTTGCTAACCCGAACAGCCATGCAGTGATGATCTTTCATCTCAGAAAAATAAACTGAACCTCGAATTCCTACTGCCCTCTAGAGGAATTCTGGGAGAAGAGCACCATGGGTCACAGCCAGCAGAAAAACAAGGCCAGGCAACTGGGCTAGGCAGGGATAAAGCCAAAGACTTACTTGCTGCATTTTGTGAAAGACGAGGCCACTAGCCCTTCCTCCTAGCTGGATGTGGCGGTCATTTCCCCAACCCCAGGCCTCACCGTCCTGATATTCTGAAGAATAACAACAGACCCTATTGCACATGCAAAGCTTGGGTCTGGTGCAAATGTCTTCTCTAGCCTTTGATTCCTGGCTTATCAAGGATCATATATATAAAGGGGTTTTTTTGTTTGTTTGGTCTTTTTTTCCGGGGATCAGAAAAAAAAAACAGATCTGAAATGGGAATTCATTAATTCTTCATATTTGCATTAGGTTTGGATAGTGAAAGGTCCCAGCACATGCTAAATTAATAATGGTATAGTTTTTCTTCTTTTAACAAAAGAAACAAGTATCTTTTTTTTAATCTTTGGATCTTGGTTTAGTAAACATTTTCCTGTTCTTTTGTTTAATACATATTTACAACATAACGTACTTTGATCAAATTCACCCCATCTACATTACTCTTTCTTTGCCCTCTCCTTCCTCCCTCCTCCTTTTTAATCATGGCTCGCCCACTCTTAATGACCATCTGCATTCAAGTCAGGATTAAAAGAAGCTTTCCTTCCCAAAGTCTTGAGAAAGTTCTCCCATTCTTGCTCAAATTTCTAACATGAGTGGAAAGCAAAAGAATTAAGGTGAAAAGTATATGCTAGAAGACATCTGTGGAGGGGAAATCTTGCAAGTTTAATCAGAACTTTCAAATTATTGTTTCCATTATGACAGGCAACAGCAGAAGAAAAAAAAATTGCTGACTGTTTATGCCTAATGGGTTTGCCCTCTGCCAGACAAATCCTTTTAGCTATGGCAGGAAAACATCTAATTTGGATGGGCTTTTGGAGAGAGTGCACTCTGCCCTCTAGTGGTGGCATGTCACAAATTTAATCAGGTTCCTGATTGTAACACAATATAGCGACCAAAGGGAGATCGATCACCCTCTAGGTCGTCAGAAGCTAAAGGTAATCTGTAGTATCTCTATTTCCTCACCCTTTTGACAAAGAATAAAAACCTTTGATCTATTCCTTTCTAATGAGTAGCTGGGAAAACCATTATTGCCAAGATGGAAATGTCACAGTAATAACCTAAACTATGTGAGCGCCATCAGACACAAAATAATTTGCACATGCTTTTCACAGGCCTTGCATTGTCCTGAAATCATGTTTTGCTGCAAAATAAAAGGCATTTCTTTCTTGTGGCTTAGTGGTAGAGTGCTTGCCTAGTATGCATGAAGCCCTGGGTTCCATTCCTCAGTACCACATAATCAGAAAAAGCCAAAGGGAGTGCTGTGGTTCAAGTGGTAGAGTACTAGTGTTGAACAAAAACTCAGGGACAGTTCCCAGGCCCTGAGTTAAGTCCCAGGACTGGCAAAAGAAAAGAAAAAATGACATTTCTTCCTGTAACTGATCTACCAGTAAAGTATCAGAATCTTTAGAAAGGAAGGAAGAGGGGAGGGAAGGAGAGGAAGAAGCAGTGGGAGAGAGGGTTGAGAGAGAGAAAGGAAAGAGGGAGGGTAAGAGAATGTGTTTGGGCATCTACAGATTGCTTCAGCTAGGGTTAATGGAGGTGATTTCTTTGGTGGTGGTGGTGGTGGTGGTGGTGGTAGGGCTTGAACTCTGGGCCTGGGCACTGTCCCTCAGCTCTTCAGCTCAAGGCAAGTGCTCTACCACTTGAGCCACAGTGCCACTTCTGGTTTTCTAGTGGTTTATTGGAGATAAGAGTCTCACAGACTTTCCTGCCTGGGCTGGCTTTGAACCATGATCCTCAGATCTCAGCCTCCTGAGTAGCTAGGCTGACAGGCATGAGCCGCCAGTGCCTGGGTAATGGAGGTGATTTTTAATGAAATGATTTTTAATGAATGAAATAAAAAGTGTAGTGTGGAGAAGTTTTCAAGAGTCAAGATACGGTTCGTTTGGATCTCTTTAAAACTGTGTATACTTAGCATGTTCAGCTACTTTCATCTTCCAAGTTCCAGACAGCTCCTAATTTTTTGCAACTTCCCCACAGCTAAGAAGGGGAAATGGGGAGAGCAGGCGGGGCGCAGCAAGGGGCGCAGCGCGGCTCCCAAGCCTGAGCCGCAGCCAGCAGGAGCTGTTGATCTGTGCAATGTAAATGTCATCTCTAAATATAGCATTGGGAAGCCAGAGAACCAGCATTTCTGTTGATGAAACACCTTTCCAGGAAGCAGGCCGCGTGAGGCCGGGCTTCTGACACATGGGAGAGTCTTGAATCTTCCCACCCAGCCCTGCCTCCGCCTCCCTCCCCAGCGGCTCCTAGATGCCAAGTTCCTGCACCGAACCCTGCAAACCTCTTCCACTTCCTTCCCTACTCCCCCACCCCCATGGGAACCTGGGCCTCCCCTCCCCATCTTCAAAAGCAAAGAGCAGGCTTGCAGCGTGCTTTGTAAGGATTCCATGCTAAGTAGGGGTGTTTGGTCCTGGCCTCTCCTGCATGCTCACACAAGCACACACACACAAGTGGCCCTGCATGGGACCAGGTAGGGAGCAAGGACAAGCAGGACAAGCAGGACAAGCTCAATGCATAGCCCAGGCTGGCCTGGAATTCGCGTTCTTCCTGCCACCGCCTTCTGAGTGCCTAGATTACAGGCGTGCACCAGCATGCCCCGTTGCTTTGGGGTTCTGGAATACCCCATTCCTGTCCTCCCCAGAGTCTTGGGTGTGGGCGTCCGTTTTGCCCCGTGCTTGGCATACCGAGGTCCTGCCCTCCTCAGATCCCATGACACGTGGGCGTGCCACTGCCCAGGGACACTTTTCTAGACACAGCTGTGGCTTCCTCAATTACGAGCGGTCTGCACTCCCCTGCACTCGAGTCTTCTCACACCACACCTTTGGCGCAGCTGGTGCTAGAAGGGCTGCGGACTTGGTTCCCTGCTCTCGATCTAAACTCCAGGCTGGCCTAGAACTTAAGATTGTCCTGCCCCACTTCCCCCAGTGCTGGGATTACAGGTGTGTACTGCCACACCTGGCAGATGCTTACTTTATTTTTTTCTGTCCCTGCATTTTCTCTTCCCCCCTGAACCCCACAAACCCTGATTGTGACCTGTTGTTTCCTTCATAAACCAGAATCTACCATGGCTACTTTGGCACTATGGGAGAAGCAGGGGAACTGGCTGGTTTTCTCTACTAGGGAGGTCACCCTATCTGTCTGGCTAATTGGGTAACCCAGCGCTGTCCAGTAGAATGTTCTGGCATGACGGGCAGCGCGCCCTGTGGCTCCCTGCCCCCAGTCTCTGGGACACTTGCAATGTGACCAGCACAACTGCAGAAGTGAATGGTACATTTTAATTCATGTCCATAAAAATTGCACAAGCCTCCTGGAGTGGTGGCCGCCACGTTGGCCGGGTGTCACACACCAAGGCTGTAAGATGTGC